>NC_040022.1:25442610-25762331 GCF_000972845.2 Larimichthys crocea | reverse complement strand
TTTCCCGATGAACAGCAAAGTAAATTGCCGCAAACTGTAGCTGCTCAGGAGTTTTAGTGTTCTCTGTGGTTGTCCCCAAATGGTGGAATGACCTACCAACGGCTACTAGAACAGCAACATCCCTTTCTACCTTTAAAAAACTTGTAAAAACCTTTCTGTTTCGAGAATGTTTCCCTGCCTAACAAAACTAACACAACTAACAACTACTCTGTGCTCCTTTACACCTTTCTCAGCTTATGTCCTCCTCTGTAAGTCGCTTTGGATAAAAGTGTCTGCTCAGTGCAATGTAATGTAATGTAATGTAATAATATTTTGTGTGGGAAAATAAAAGGACTGAACCTACCAAACAGTTCTTTTAACAGTATACGTATGTGTGCCTAAAATTGGACTTAATATGACACTAAAAGTCCCTCTGTGTATTTTCTATATGCATTTTGATAATTACATGAAAGCTGTGAAGAACTCCTAATATTATTTGGCAGAACTGTATTTTAAATTGTGCTGCGATGACCTGGCAACTTGTCCAGGGTGTACCACGCCTCTCACCCAAAGTCAGCTGGGATAGGCTCCAGCCCCACCGTGACTCGGATGAGGATAATCAGTTACAGATAATGGATGTATTTTAAATCAAATTGACAGTCTTTTTTTTTTCCTCACAGAGGAAAATGTAATACGTCATCTATTTGTAATAAAATAAAAAATATTTTTTCACTTTACTTGGCTATATATAAATATTTAGCATTCAGACCTGAAACAACAAGTGCAGGTGCCAGAGGAAAACTATAATAAATGCAAGAAGTCGTCAAGTCGATGATGTATGATGTTCTGAATCTGAATATTCGTGTTGTCTTTTTTGCATGAGTGTTCTACTCACACAGGATCAAACTAATTTAATGAGGTATTGATTTCTGTTGGACTGACAGAGAGATAACCCCATAAGGTCACATTTCAAATCAGTGGGTTCATTTTAACAGAGAAGCAAAGAATCAACACTGTTTGAATGTTCACACCACCAGAGTTACAGTTCATAAATCTCTTCAGATCTTTTCTGTTTGTGGACAAACAACTCTCCAGTAAAAGCTTGTCATATTCAAATAATTACCTCTGATTAACACATGAGAGTTTGTTGTGATTATGATGGTAATACAAATCATAAATCACCAAAGATCCACAACAAAGAAAATGTATAAATCCTCCTTTTCTCCAGTCCCTCACAGTATTGTCACAAAAACTACAAAAGTAAGAAATGTAACGAGTAATTCATTTCAGTAATTCTCTAAAAAATGTCAATAAATGGGAACGTGCTCAGTGCCAGCTTGTCAGCCGGAGGACATTTTCCACTTAATATTAAATCTAGTACCCAATTACCCAATCAACAGAGAGCCAGAGAGAGAGAGACAGGGAAAGAGAGAGAGAGAGAGAGAGAGACAGGGAAAGAGAGAGGGAAAGAGAGAGAGAGACAGGGAAAGAGAGAGAGAGAGAGAGAGAGAGAGAGAGAGAGAGAGAGAGAGAGAGAGAGGGGGAGAGAGAGAGAGAGAGAGAGAGAGAGAGAGAGAGAGAGAGAGAGAGAGAGAGAGATTAGAAGAAAGTTGTGGTGATGACTTCAATCAGGGAGAAGCTGGGGAACTTTGTGATCATTCAAATCAAAGAGCGAATCTGTGCTGCAAATCTGCCAAATGGAAAAGAGGAAGAAAGGTAAGATCATAAGAATAGAATAATATACAGGGTGTAAAAAAATATGACATGGAAATGACTACTCTGTTTTACTTTTATTCTATCTACAAAGTAAAAAAAAAAGGTACAGTATGTTTTAGTTAGTTAGTTTGGTTAATTTACTTTTAAGGAAGTCATTTTCCATGTTTCCAATTGTTTACATAATTTGTCAGCCTCCCATTACAAAAGTATTTGATGAATTTAAAAGCTAATGATTCTACATAAGTAAATGTAAAACATGATATACAATAACAATGGTAAGAGTGAGCAACTGCACATTGCTTTTTGTTTTTACATAGTGTTACTTCTTTCTCAAACTCAACTGAACTTTTCTTTTCCACAGGATCTTCTACAGAATTAAGACTTATGGTAGTCGGTAGCAGCGGACCTTCGCAGTTCCTGCTAACAAATGCCATTCTAGGGAGGGAAGAGTTTTCTAAGGACATCACCAGCATTTCTGACAGCAGGAAGAATGTTGGAGAGCTAGCTGGTAGACGAGTGGCTGTGATCAATGGACCAAACATCTATGACAAGGATATATCTCAACCCAAGAGAATGATGGAGCTGAGAAGGTCTAAATGTTTATGTATTCCTGGTCCACACGCCTTTCTTGTTGCCTTCGATATGGACACAATCTCCCCTAATGAAATGAGAGCTCACAAACTGATAAGGAAGCACTTTGGAAGACACTGTCTGAAGCACTGTATGGTCCTGCTGGCCTATGAAGGAAATGTGGAGGGCGCTACCCTGGAGAACAGGGTGCAGAAGACTGACTGGCACTTGAGAGAATTGATCGAGAAGTATGGTGGACGCTTTCACATTTTCAGCAAGAACTGGAGTGATCGCAGCCGGGACCGAAAGCTCTTGCAGAAGATAGAATGGATGGTGGCTTCCTTAGGAGGGGGCTACTTCTCCAGCAGATCTTTCCAGAAGGCAGAAGCTAGCGTAAAGAGAGAGGAAAAAAGGCTCAGGAAGCAGAGGACAGCAGAGATAGAGAAGGCATGGACTGATATGGAGAAGCAATATGTAGCGGAGGAGTTGTATCGCCAGAAGGATGCCTACACCATCAGTGTTGGTGCAGAGATCAGAGCCAAGGCAGAGATGGACAATGGATGGCTCAGAACTTCCCTGGCCAGAGGACTGGGGACAGGTCTTGTTGTAGGAGCTGTTGTGGGTGCACTCTTTGGGTCCATAGAGGGGCCAGGAGGTATGGTTCTTTACGGGGTCATTGGTGGTGCAGTGGGTGGATCGGCAGGAGGAACAGCCCAGGTAGCCATAAAGCACATGGAGAACAGAGTCGCCCCTCCTGCTAGACTCAACTTTAACTCAATCTTTATCAATCGCTTCTTTGTAACTCCTCGTCAATGACGGCGTGGTATCTGTATTTCAGGAATAAAGTGAATAGAACAACATGTGCTTTTTGTATATAACTGTTTAGAGCTTATGTAGCCTTGAGGCTGACTTGATACCAAATTACATAAGAAAATGCACTACTCCCTTTAGGTTGAAACCCCAATGGACATGTTATATACTATGTTACTGTTTTGGCACAGAACAGTAACATTTTAACAGGGATTACTAATGGACATAAACCTCACAGCTGATTTGAATTGTAAGTCTGTATTTTGAATAAACAGAGTTGTACAACATTTCCTGGTGTCTTGCTCTAAGTTAGTAAAGTGTAGCTCAGATAACATTCAGGGTGGAGTCTCCACTGAGAGTGCCTTTGTCTAAAGCACTGCCCCTTTCCTCGACAACACACACACACCTTAGCGCACCTGTTGAGCGTACACCATTTGAAGTATCTATGTATTATTGACTGAAAGTGCGGGTAGAAGCCGTGCAGGACTGACTGCAGTGTTACCTGGACAGGATCAACTCGGACAGGTAAGACCTCTCTGAAAATGTTTTGGTATTAGTTTCACTTTTCGGGAAAGCTGTAGACAGAAATCAGACCTGTGAATCATTTATGAACATGTTGCATAACCTTAGGGTGTTTGAATGTCAGATGTGAATGTCAGGGCAAATGGAGTCAGGACAAAACTCAGGAATCACATGAAAAACAACATTAGGATTTCAGTAGTTGTAGTTTTGTGTTGAGTTATACTCTAGCTCCCTGATGTCGTAACAAACTATTTGGGTGATACCGGTTTGGCTAGATTGGCTAGACTTTACATCACATATTTCACTTGGCTGCTTCCATTCTCTGTTAGTTCAGTATTATCTGTCCTTCATCACAAATACATTCTTCTTAACTCAAATGTTTGTGACAATAAGAAGTAAGAAACTGTGGTAGAAAATAATCTGCGGCCTAGGCTTCACTGTGGGTTACTTCCGTAGATTAGAAAATTAATTACACAGCCTGTACTTTGTGAATCATTACATAATATGAGAGGAATGCTATGACGTCTCCAAGACTCTGACTACTGCATGGCTGAGATGCAAATATTTATGGTTTCAAATTTCTGTGTAAATGTCATTAAGTGGCCAGGTACTTATCATTCAAGACTGACTATTTGATTTAATTTAAGATTTATCAACTTGTAGTTTTAAAAGACACCCATATAACAATATAATCTCATACACTGTGGTGGAAAGTAACATTTTGAGGTTCTACCTATGTCACTTCATACTTTATACTCCACTACATTCAAAGACAAAAAATACAACATATTGCTAGAGAGATAAAAGATTAAACCAGTGGTTTTCAACCTTCCTGACTCCATTTAAAAAAAACAGTGTCTACTTGGGGTGTTTCTAATGTCCACAGTATGAGTTGTTAGCAGTTTCATTATCCCATAAACTGCTAAATCGGTGTACCATAATTTTGATTTAGTTATTTTTCTTCTTTCTTCCTCCATTAATCGTTTTGCAACCCCTCCTATTTATCTTGCGACCCTTTAGAAGGGTTTTGTGTCTGATTAAGTATATTTACTATCCAGAGCACTGTCATGTCACCCTTAACCTGACTAGAGCACAAAGAATGTAGACTGAAGTACCTGTATACAGACAAAGGGTTTCACCTATAGTTTGTGTGAAATGCCTTCCAGCAGTGTATGCGGGCACTTTCTGTTTGAGTCTGTGACTCAGATGTGCCTTAGTTATGTTATGCAGGATCGTGTTTAAGCTTGATTTGACACTGTTTGACATGTAGGTGTATTGTATTTGTTCTTTTGCTCTTATTGTGTTTATTGCTCTTATGTCATGCGGGCTGGGTAATCCTTACTTAATTGCTTTTGACATTTTAAGTAAATTTTGCTGATACTACTTTTGTACTTCTACCTAAATAGAATTGTGAATGCAAAACTTGTAATGAAATATTTTTACAGTAACATATCGAATGCTGTTGACATTTGTTGACACTGTCGTTTCAGAGTATGGCCTCTACTATCAGTCTCCTCCCTGAGAGGCATTTCTTATGCTCTCTGTGTAGAGACATCTTCACCAGCCCAGTGACCATACCATGTGGACACAGCTTCTGCTTGTCCTGTCTCTGCCGCTACTGGGCACGACACCAGTCCAAATACTGCCCCCACTGTAAGAGGCTGTTCGCTGACAAGCCTGACCTCAGTGTCAACCGAATTCTATCAGACGTCTCTGACAACTATAGAAGGACTCGACAACAGAAACCACCTGATGAAGAAGTGGTACTTTATTTAATTGTTTCTCAGATCATCATCTGATAATTACTAAATCTAGTATATTCATATATGCTTATGCCACTGTTACAGGTTATAGATGTTGAGCAAATGATTCAGCAAAGGCTGCAGAAGATTGAAAGATTAAAATATTCCTTTGAGCTCCAAAAGGTGCGTTAAAAAACATTTTAACATAATTATAATCTTTGTTTTTTTTTAAGAATAAATAATTGAATGATGATGTACGTTGATGTCCAATCAGAACTCTTACCTCAGAGAGGTGCGAGAGAGCCAGAAGGTTTTCTCAGCCCTCGTAAATGCTATGGAGAAGAGTCACAAAGCGGTCATTTCAGCAATCGAGGCGAGACAAGCAAAAGAGGAGAGGAGAGTGGAAACACTGGTGGAAGAGCTCAAACAAGAGATTGAGAAGCTGAAGAAGGAGATCACCGAATCTGATCCTCAGATTCCTGTAAACAGTGATCAGAGTGATGATACGAAGCAAGTTACTGTGGTGAGCACCTTTAGCTTCTGCAGATAATGACAATGTTGGGGCACTAACACTGGCTACTATCGGTGAAATGTGTTTGTTCATGTCATGCAGAACATTGCTTCCACGATGTGCCCCTCTGACATGAAGGACTGGTCCAAGGTTACCATAGAAACCGACCCTTGTATTGGGGTCACCAGGCGAGCACTGTCAGACATGATGGAAATGATAAAGGCAGAAGTCAACAGGCTCTCCAAATCTGGTGAGTAGAGCAACTTTTACCTTTTATTTATTAAATCGAGATGCTACAATAAATTCAGTGACAGTGATGTTTCTTTTTCTTGTGGTTCTTCTTTGACAGAACTTAAGAGGATAGAGAAATACACAGGTATGGTTTTGTCCACACAGAGACAAATATAAGGGACTGCATACAAATTATCTGAGGGGGAGGGGAGGTCAGAAAGAGGGAGTATTTTATATAGAGTAAGATCTCCATGCTGTTTGACCCATTCTTGACCTTTTCTCCTCCCTCTCCCTCTTTCTTAGTGGATGTCAATCTGAGTGCTAAAACAGCCCACCCCTTCCTCTCTGTCTCAGACGACAGAAAACAGGTCAGACACACGGACAAGCTTCAGGAGTTGCCAGATAACCCCAAGCGGTTTGACCGTGTAGCAAACGTGCTGGCCAAGGAAGGCTTCAGCAGTGGACGGTGCTACTGGGAGGTGGAGGTTGGGGAGAAGATCGAGTGGAACCTGGGTGTTGTCAAACATTCTATAAACAGGAAAGGCAAGTTCACTGTCAGTCCTGCAAATGGTTTCTGGATTTTAAGCCTGAAGGCTGGAGGCCAGTACATTGCCAACACCTCTCCTGTCACCCCACTGGCTCTTGAGCAGAGATCCAGGAAGGTGGGCTTGTTTCTGGACTATACAGAGGGCCGTGTGTCCTTCTACTGCGCAGAATCTGGAGTCCACATTCACACCTTCACAGATACATTTACTGACAGGCTTAATC
Organism: Larimichthys crocea; assembly: GCF_000972845.2. NCBI lineage: Eukaryota > Metazoa > Chordata > Actinopteri > Sciaenidae > Larimichthys > Larimichthys crocea. The sequence goes on along the minus strand of NC_040022.1, from coordinate 25,755,482 downwards.
CATTCTTCAGTCCCGGTCGCCTGCATGGTGGCAAAAATGATGCTCCCTTAATCATCTGTTCTAGTTTCTGCAGCATTTAAACATATTTAATACACCATTTATAAATCCCCACTACTGTGCTCATGATTATCTTTTCAGTATCAATCCAGTGTGTAAAATATATTTATTTACTTACAAATCCAAATGGAAAACTAGAATGAACCACATTTTCCCTGTCAGGGCAGTAAACAAGAGGTTGCACAAGGACTGACTCCCCACACTTGAAAAACTTCAATGAAACCCATAAACAGATTGAAAAGGAAAGAGGGGGTAGAAAACGAAAAGAGAAGGCTCTCATAAATGAACAAGTGAGTCAAAGTAAAAAAAAAAAGAAAGAAGAAGAAGGAGAAAATAGGTTGCTGAGTTGGATGGATGCGAGGGGCTGCAGGGTTGGGACAGAGGTTGACAAGAAGCAGTGAGGGAGGGCACAGTGAAACAGCAGGGCATTGTGCTCGTACACCAGGCACTGGGAGACACACTCAAACACATTCACTCATTCACACACTGACACGGTCGTGCACACAAGCGCATGCTTCTGCCCACTGCCACACAGACTTGTGCTGGCATCTCGGAGGGCAGCCCCATCTCCAGTCCAGTCCTGGGTGTCGAAGCTGATTGACCCACTCTACTTCGGTTCACCTGAGCCTCCCCCTGCTCTCCAGCTTTCCTGTGGACCAAATTGAATTCTCAGGGCTGTTGTTCTCAACTCCACGCATCCCAGCTGATCTACACAAGCAAAGGAGCAGTAACACTAACCTGTGGATCAAGGGGAGCTGCGAGAGGACTTTAACTGAGGTAAATATCCTTGATGATATACTCGGTGCATTTGTGGTGTGTCCAAAAAATTCAGAGAAACATGAAAAACAAAGATATATGTGTTATGAGTTTGATGGAATATAAAGAATGTAAATATAAAGAATGTTATCTGTACATTATGTTTAGCTGTATCACAATTTCATAATCCTATTTAGCAGTCCCCATATTTGAGGCAGGTGCATTTGCTCTTGCCACATTGCAATGTTTAAAATATTTTTTTAATGTAAAGGCAGAGCCTATACCAAAGATAAGGCACAGATCCTTAAAATGGGCCTTCCAGGGAGGAATAATTTATTACTATAAATGTATGCACAGTATTTTGTAACAGTGGGGGAATGTAGGACTGTCAGAGCGATTATTCTGGTTATGAGGATTCACATGATCCATTGTTGTCTGCCCACTTACAAAACCGACTTTTTATTCTCATCAAATCTTCTAATAATCCTCTCAGATGGGAATTTCTTGGATACATGTTTACCTAAAAGGGGTCCAATGAGATCCAAAGCTTATCCCTGGACATTTGTCCATCCATCCTTGTCATGCAGTAACTCCTGGATCGATTGTCTGGCAAGGGTTTTGATTCACAGAATTGGTAAAATGTGGATACTGGGAGCTGTGATAATAGATGACATAGGTCCTCCTGGCCCACTCTACAAGCCTTCATGAAAGATGCTTGTGTTCAGAGTCTCCTCATGTTTTTCTGAGATAATCCACTCACCCGGCAAGGCGTAGCTCGACACCCACAGCTGTGTCAAAGACGGCTATTCTCTGCGGTTCTCACTGGAATCCACTAAACATGGGCCTCCCAGCCAGTTTCCAAATATTTATGATAAATATATGCTCTATTAGTCCTTTCATACATGCTCATTGTTGTAGTTATAAATATTTTTCAGCACTATTTGTATGGTAAATAAGAAAATAATTTCAATTCGTCATTTTATGAATTTCAGGATCACCTGTCCTTGTCCAACCCAAGCTGATCTCAACAACGTCATCGCCCACAGACTCAAGATCCACTAGTGGAGCACAACATTCACAGTACTGTAGACTGTCACATTTCTTTGTGGGACTATAAGTGAGCCTTATACAATATACAAAGACTGAAATAAAACCAAGACAAATCCATCTGATTCAAACAACACCTTTCACCATGGCAACAACAGGCATGCAGTTGCTGGGCCTTATCATGTCCATTGTGGGCTGGGTGAGCGGGGCGATAGTCTGTGCCATCCCCCTGTGGCGAGTCACTGCCTTCATCGGTAACAACATAGTGACAGCTCAGATCATTTGGGAAGGCCTTTGGATGACTTGCATTGTGCAGAGCACAGGTCAGATCCAGTGTAAAGTGTATGACAGCTTGCTGGCTCTTCCAAGTGACATGCAGGCTGCTCGAGGCCTCACCGTGTTTTCCATCCTGATCTGTGGCCTGGCTCTGGCTCTGGGGGTCCTAGGAGTCAAATGCACTAAGTGCATCGGTGTAAACAGCGTCAAGGCCCGTATTGCTCGCATCTCCGGTGCCCTTTTTGCCATCGCAGGGTTCCTCTACCTTGTGCCTGTCTGCTGGACTGCCCACTCCATCATCAGGGATTTCTATGATCCACATGTGGCGGCCCCACACAAGCGTGAGCTTGGCCCTGCCCTTTACATCGGCTGGGGGGCATCAGCCTTGCTCCTCATTGGGGGATCTCTGCTCTATGCTGGGTCAAGTCCCCCTGGCATCCCAGGCTCTCCCACCTTCAGCAGTGGAGAAAGTAGTCCTCGCAGGGCACCTGCCTCACAAGTCAAAGGTTATGTTTAAGTTTCCAGATTATCTCAATGCCTTCAAGTCCCACAAATACACCCCAAACGATTCCTCTCCTTTTGATTTTGCTTCTTGTAATTATTTTATATTTAATGTTATTCCAGTTTGCTTTTTTCTCTGAAAAGCCGCAGGAGGCTGTTTAGGGAAAATTGAACTCATTTCATTATTTCATACCTGATCTCCTCCAATAACCTGTTTTCTCCGTCTGTCTGTGTAAAATACAATAAAATGTCTTCCAAATCCTCTTCTGAGGGAAAAGCTGTGTGTGTTCACATTTGTGGTTGAGAGAAATAGTATAGTAGATTTTAAAAGAACATCTTTGTTTTGCTCATTTATGTAAACACTTCTTGGGTTCTTCTGAGCGGAGAAGAACAATAGAACAATGGAGATGTGTGTACATTTGCTTGTGATGCCATATTGTTAAGAAGCGTGTGTGTGTGTGTGTGTGTGTTTGTGGTCCTCTATCTTGTATCTTCCATTTTGTTTTCCATGTTATACGACAAAGGAAAAATACATTACCTTTCTTTACAACATAGAAATCTTTGTATTCCTTCAGCTAACAACAAGTAGACTCTCCTTGCACAAGTGATCTCAAGCCACCTCCTACTCTTTGTCACGGTCACAATGGACAAGAATTCACTGTTATGGCTAAAGTTTCCTTTCCATCACAAGAACAGATCAACACTCAGGATGTGCAAGTTTGTAATGACTGTGCACTTGCCTATATGTCAGTGTCTCTATGTGTAAACATGTAATGTGGGATGAAAAAGGATCATCTTTATTCATGAGACATTGCCCTTCAGATTTTATTTTGAAGTAAATGATCCTCTAGTGAATTAAACCTATTGGAGACCTCTGGGTTTGCTTACATGCTAACATAATGCTCAAATCTTTGTCTGTTGCTTCTTAAATTAGGGTAATGTGATAGAAAAAATACCCTCACTATGCCGTAAACAGAGGTTTTATGACAGTTGAGAAAGGATGCATGTTTTCTTTTCTTTATTTCTGTCCGTAACAGTGGAGGACAGAGAAATACAATGCCACTTTATAGAGCATTACAGCACCACAGTAACAATGGGCACCAGTGTTCCAAGTGCCAGGTAGTGACTCATACATGACCTAAGTAGGCCTATACCAGAGATGGTGAATACAGTAAGGCAGTGCTCTTTTACTGTACAATTGTAATGGGGAAAACATAGAGTGAAACAAGTGCACTATTTACATCATAAATAATCAGTGCAGTGTCTCAAAATAGTTACAGTATAAAGGTGTGTTACCAACACCAAGTCATACACAGTGTAAGTGTACTAATGAATCATTGATGATATCATTCAACATGAGGTAAACCACCCACTGGGTTAACTATACAACACTACTGGTGGAGCTCGTAGGTATTCATTGACGATGTTTAAGACACTTCAACAGGACCACACCCAACAGTAACATCATGGGGTCCTCAAGTAAAGCTGTACGTCTCTACAGCGAGGTGAAACGTTAAACCACTACCTGATTAAGGCTAAGCTCAGTTCAACTACTACTACTACTACTACTACTACTACTACTACTACCACTACTACTACTACTACTTTATATACTTCTGGATAGTTTCAGTTATTATAATAATAACAAAAACACATAATATTCTATATGGTCATCATAGATTTCTAAAATCTTTAACTTAACTGGTAGGAGAACATGTAGCATGACCACAGCATGAAAACACCGGTACAGGTAAAAAATCCTGAATTTTACATGTTATAAATGTACAAAAGCATCAAAATGTGCTTACAGTATGAAAATGAAAGTAATTCACTGTGTGGAATGGTGTGTTTCAGAATAATCTGTTATATTATTGAATTATGAATTATTAAGTGTTGATAAATCACTTTGATGTTGCAGCTAGCTATGGTAGGAAAATAAATATATGCAGCAATATACAGTAATCTGCAATAATACATCATCATTTGTTAGTTAGTTATATTTTGTATTAATAAATACAAATAAACTGAAATGTAGTGTGTTATAGAATTTTCTATCCTTAGGTTACACAGGTCACGTGTGGGCCTTGAGGTCCTCGGCAGTATTAGTTGTTTGGCTTTGGTTGAGAACAGTAGGTGCCAGTCTGTCTCAACACTGTGGTGACCAGGGTTGAAGAGACCTATTGCTGCCTTCCCAGACATAACAGAAAGCTTGCTGTTGATCTTCTAGTCTGCGTAAACAGACATCTGTGTCTCCAGACTAGAAAGTGTTAACAATAACACCTGCATGAATAAAGACATTCTCTTCGACTAATTCTGGGCGTGTAGTATTTGTGGTGTGATCTTGGGGTTAAAGTCTATCCATCAGGATGAGTTGGGCAAAATGTGACACCGACTCAGGCACTTCTGATGAACTTTGAGAGTGTCTCTAATTCTCCTTGGCCAAGCGTCAATAAATAAAACAGCATAAAACACCAGAGGCTCCTGAACACTTTCTTCCTACCTGACCTCACCATTGACCTTTGACTTTAGCAATTGCTCCACAACATAGTGGAGTAAAAAGTAGAATATTTCCTTATGAAATGCAATGGAGTAAAAGTGGAGTATAAAGCATAAAATAGAAATATTCAAGTACAGGTATTGCACTTAAGTACAATTCATCACTGGATATAACTCATAAATGTGTGTAAAGTGTAGTGGAAAATATGAATACTCAGGTAATACCTTACCTGACACCTGTAAAACATAGTGTAAACAGGACAATACATATAGACCTTTTTCTCAGCAGCAATTCTGACATGAAATAGTAGGTTGAACGCAGGTGTTATCAATGATACTGATTAAGGTTTTGTTCCAGTGAGCCAACATGCACCACAGCTGACTCTGTTTTGACCCTAATTGGTATCATTGATAACACCTGTGTTTACCTACTATTTTATGTCAAGTGATAAAAAGGTCTGTTACGAGAATTTTCAAAGAAGAACCCTTGAATAAGGAGTACTGGATTCAAAGTATCAAAGTTTAAGTTGAATTTATTATTCTAGTACAAGAAGGAGCGTTTAACAGTGCAACACACAGAAGGGGTTACAGAAAAAAAGTTGGTTCTTATACATTGTTCAAAAATGGGCTGTCTCGAACACCTCCACCACTGATACAGATAACGTCATAACATTCCTTTAGTGGGTTTACTGCTCAGAAATTAGCACTATATTTTATATCCACATGGCCTGTCTCTCCTGTCCTTGTACTTCTAATTTATAATTATCTCTCCCTGCCAGCCTCAGTAAATTAGTTTATAAGTTATATATGCGTTCAAATGCGTTCAAATACAAATCACAAGTAAAAACAGTGCCTCAATTATAAAAGGTAAAATGAAGAGCCACTTGGGAGCCGAAAGAGCCGGCCCTTCAGCTGAGCTTTCTGTGATGGAGTATTAGTTTGCTGCTTGCAACAAGAGACATTTGGAAACACACACCACGTTAGAGCACAGTCAGCTTATGTAACAAACTTCCTAAAACTACATCACCTTTGTAGTTTTATCGTTTTTATTGTAGGTTCACATGTCCGATGTTTTATGACTAACAAGACAAATATTGGTTTGAACACTTGGTCTTTCTGTTAATGATCAGTCAGACTTTAAAACATATTTACAATGATCAATACACAGCTCTGCGGTATTCCCAGTGATACAGTTAGTTTAATTATTACTGGTTATTATTATTGGTTTCAGACCCACTTTGGAAAACCAAGACAATATTTTGGGAATGACTGCAAGGTCATGTTGAGAAACACTGTGAGGATATGACAGACAAACAGCTTGAGAAAGAAATAAGGTGGACGTGGTCTCCATAATGTAACTCTCTAATACACCGCGGACTGTAATTAGAGGAGAAAGAATCCTGTTTGTACGTACATCATGATAAAGCTTTAACCATCTGCACTATTTACAGATAAAGCCACCAGTCAGCTGCTGCTGGACTAAAAGGTAAAATGAAGAGCCACTTGGGAGCCGAAAGAGACGGCTCTTCTTGGTGAGCTGAGCCAAATGATCCGGCTCACTAAAAAGATCCGGAATTCCCGTCACTAGTCTATTGACACCGTGACTCGTCGTTGCGTGTGTCCGTCGCTAGGGGGAGGAAGCCGCTGCGTGTCCGTGTTGTTGTTTCCAGGGCGGAAGTAGGAAAAGCTGTACAGCTGTGCTCCGCGGCTAACAGAGAAGCTAACAGGCTAACAGCAGCGGTGAAAATACCAGGACCCGTTGACTGAAACAAGACTTCATCCCCGACAGACTTTGAGCCTAACATGGGGAAAGGCGGAGGCACATTTGAGAGGCTTCTCGGTGAGTACTCGTTGAGTTAGCGTTAGTGTATTTAATTTAACCAGCTTTGAGTTTAAAGCGCGATGTTTTCCAGCGTATTGTTTTGACAGACGGGCTGTGGCTCTCAGGCCAGATAGCTCTTTTTTTTTGTTTTTTGTTTAGCCTGCTAATAATTTCGCTGCTATTGTTTGGAGGCCCGGATTGAGTAGCAAACACAGGGTCCTGTTTCTTTTTAATTGTACTCAAAAGTCCAATCAAAGCTACGCCGCCTCATCTTTTGTGTCGTGCTGTTAGCCGGAGCTAACTGACCTGAGATCAGGTTAATATATTAACGTAGCTCAACATCGACGACGTTATGAAGAAGTGGCCCAGCTTTGTTTTATGAAAACACAACACTGACATTTGACGAGGGTTGCCTTAAGTTTCTTTTCTTTTTTAAAGATCACAACAGGTTGATAAGCTAATCGCTAAACTAAATCTTACAGACTCGGTTTATGTGGAGGTGGCGAAGGTAACAACCTAAGATGGCTCACCCGAGAAATATGCCGAGAGAAAAGAAACATCGTCATGACCTGCAGTCGAGTCATGTTGACAAAGATATGTTGAATTAATAAGAGAGTTTCAGGTTGACATCGATGGTCAGATTAACCCTTCAGCTGAGCTTTCTGTGATGGAGTATTATCAAGTTTGCTGCTTGCAACAAGAGACATTTGGAAACACGTTAGAGCACAGTCAGCTTATGTAACAAACTTCCTAAAACTACATCACCTTTGTAGTTTTATCATTTTTATTGTAGGTCCACATGTCCGATGTTTTGTGACTAACAAGACAAATGTTGGTTTGAACACTTGGTCTTTCTGTTAATGATCAGTCAGACTTTAAAACATATTTACAATGATCAATACACAGCTCTGAGGTATTCCCAGTGATACAGTTAGTTTAATTATTACCACAGTCAAGCTAAGGCTTTTGGTTTCAGACCCACTTTGGAAAACCAAGACGATATTTTGGGAATGACTGCAAGGTCATGTTGAGAAACACTGTGAGGATATGACAGACAAACGGCTTGAGAAAGAAATAAGGTGGACGTGGTCTCCATAATGTAACTCTCTAATACACCGCGGACTGTAATTAGAGGAGAAAGAATCATCTTCAAGTGATTTGACTGTTTGTACGTACATCATGATAAAGCTTTAACCATCTGCACTATTTACAGATAAAGCCACCAGTCAGCTGCTGCTGGAGACTGACTGGGAATCCATCCTGCAAATCTGTGATCTTATTCGACAAGGAGACGCCCAGTGAGTAATTTTGCCCACTTCTTTCTAATTTATATGAATGTAGTCTATGCCCCTAGCTGAGAAACAAAAGATTCCTTTGCTGACTTAATTTATTGCCTGGGCTTTCTTTTGAGCAAAATTTGTTTTTGTCTTTGCAGAGCTAAATATGCCATCGGGGCCATTAAGAAGAAGCTTAATGACAAAAACCCACATGTTGCGCTCTATGCGCTCGAGGTAAGACGGTGTGTTCAGTCAAAAATGAGCGTCTGGTTCAAAAAAATGCATCAGACATGTCAAAAATTAAACAAGATTCACTGCAGTTCTGTTTGTGCGCTGCGTTATCATGTTGTTTTTGGAGAAAACTGCTTTGGTGAAATGTGCATAACGTCGCCATTCAGGTCCTGGAGTCAGTGGTGAAGAACTGTGGCCAGACAGTCCACGATGAGGTGGCGAGTAAACAAACTATGGAGGAACTGAAGGATTTGCTCAAGGTGACATTCGTTCTGTTCATATTTTGAAGTGCTCTGTTTCATTTCCAAAATATATCCGCCTCACCCTTTTTAAGCTGCTACAATCCGGTTCTTTACTACAGACGTTACAAACGTACATCTCCACAAGTTTTGACCTTAGCTGTTGTCAATACTATCTTTTTATTGTGAACCTGAATTTGCTGAGCTGTTGCAGCATTTATAGAATCAGGTTTGGGCTGCAACTCAAGATAACTTTCTTTTATCGATTAATCTGTTGTGTTTTCTGCTAAAATAGTGAAAAATGCAATTTCTGAGAGTTTAGGGTAACATTTTCAGATGTTTGTTTGTTGTTTTGTTCGACCAGCAGTCTACAACCCAAAAATATTCAGGTTACAATGATATCTAGTATATGTATCTCTGCTGTTATTTATATAGCTCTATACATATGTCCATTACTTATTTGACTCATTCATTTGAGTTTTGACTCAGTACTTATGACAATAAAGTTATGTATCAAATCTAATATAAAACAGATATTTAAGATGCTGGATCCAGGAAATATGTTACGGCTGCAAAACAAGCCGTAACAAAATATGATATTTTTGGTTGATAAAATGGCTGAAATGATTAATCACTTATCAGTATTTTTGCTGATTGTTTTACCTCTGATCCATGTTCAAGTTTCCTGCCCTACAGTACAAAGTTTGGATTTGTTGTTTGTTATTTACTGTAGTACACAGATGGAGTGATTTGTCTGACCAGATTTTAGCTGGAAGCTTCTTTTTTTTTTTTAACTCAATACTGGCTCGCTGCAGTCAGGCAGCTGGCTGCATTACAGGATGAGCTAGCAATATTTGATTGGGTCCTTGCTGTATCATGTGACTCAAGCTCCTGCAGCCCCATGCTGGTTTCCACTTCCTGATGATGTCATAGCCTTGTGACAGGAGGATTTTTCAGACTAAAGCAAGGGACTTCCCACCTCCTCAGTTCATGTTGCCAAACAGTGTTGTTCAACTCCGTTTCTGTTTGAAAGGCTTAGCCGTGTTATGTGACAACAGAAGTCTAGAATATGAACACTTAAAGGCACTTGAAGGTGTAAAGACAGAATATTTCACTCTGTGTGGTTCTTTTACCACCAGAAACAGACGGAACCAAACGTCAGAAACAAGATCCTTTACCTGATCCAGGCCTGGGCTCATGCCTTTCGCAACGAACCCAAATATAAAGTGGTTCAAGACACCTATCAGATCATGAAAGTGGAAGGTAAGAGGATTTTTATCAAGCTTGCCTAAAAAGAAGCATATCTGAAAGTATATTTGCCCAGATAAATGTTTTCCAACCCTGCCTTAGCTACAGTTTAGAGAAACACATCAACATTTGTATATTTGTATTCAGACATTCTTCTCTTACAATATGTTACTGGTAACATACTGAATGTCTAACAGGTCTCTCTCTCTTTTTTCTCTCTCTCTCCTAGGTCATGTGTTCCCTGAGTTTAAGGAGAGTGATGCAATGTTTGCAGCTGAACGAGTGAGATGTTTTTCTTGTTTCCCTGAAGTAGAGTTAGGTTTATGAAGTGGACAGTGACAGTACATTAAGCACCTGTGATTTTTGTTGTGCCACCATATTTGTAATAATATGTGATGTCTGTCTGCTGTGTCCAGGCTCCAGACTGGGTTGATGCTGAGGAGTGCCACCGGTGCAGAGTCCAGTTTGGAGTTATGACTAGAAAGGTAGGCTGGACTTTGTGAAACTAGGGCACTTGGGGATTTTATGGTTTCCTTTATTTAGTTCCTGCCATGTGTGTGTATGTGTGTGGAGTATATGTTTGTTGTGTATAGTGTGGAAGTTGACCTCGATGCATATTATTTGCTTTTCCAGCACCACTGTCGAGCTTGTGGCCAGATTTTCTGTGGAAAGTGTTCGTCTAAATACTCCACCATCCCGAAGTTTGGCATAGAGAAGGAAGTGCGTGTGTGTGAGCCGTGCTTTGAGCTGCTTAACAAGTGAGTCCCGGACCCGAATCATCAGACTGAGCGTGAAGTATGGTGGCTCTGGATGAGCTGCAGTATCATAGAGGCACTGTAAATGATTATCTTGTTTAAGTTATGCTGTATACTCAAGTATATATTAGTTTTAGATATATATATATATATTTTTTTTTTTTGATCACTGTGTTAGCTTCTTGGTTTTTACCTTTTTGTTTAGGACGTGAGTGTTTGTCTGTCTATCTTTAAAGTTTTAAAGTACTTGGCCTTTAAATGCCTCTTGCAACATGAGAAACTTAGGTGGCCATAATTTTGTGGTAGTGGTTTTGTGGGGATCTGACTGACTTGAATTTTTTACATTCCCAGAATTCTCCAAAACGCAACATGAATATATGTACTTTGATGCAGATCCAAAAACATATTATTAAATAAGAAACACAGAAGATTTGCAGCATTGTTGTGCACTGCCTGGACTCTTTCTTGTATTGTTCTGTGTTTTTGGAGAGATTTTGGTGTTTCAAGCAGCATGTTCTCCTCTGATTTAAAAGATTGTTTGTCCTTTTCTGATCCCTTTTCCTTACCAGCCACCCCTCCCTCTCTCCTCCTCTTAGGAAAGCTGAAGGTAAAGCCCCCGCTGCCGGCCCTGCCGAGCTGCCTCCTGAGTACCTGACCAGCCCGCTGTCCCAACAGTCACAGGTCATAGATTTTGGGGGGGTAGGGAGCCGATATGAAATGACTCTCCTTAGCTTCACCCTGCTCTGTATTGGAAGTATTTTTTATTTTTTTTCACTCACCCATTATCACCGTCTCTCATCAGATGCCCCCTAAAAGAGACGAGGCAGCACTGCAGGAGGAGGAGGAGCTGCAGCTGGCCATTGCCCTTTCCCAAAGCGAGGCAGAGGAGAAGGAGCGGATGGTGGGTTGCACAGCTGAGATTTTACACTGTATTTTAACTCTCAGGCTATAGATAGAAACTAATACATACCTGCATGTGTCTTTACAGAGGCAGAAGAACACCTACTCAATGTATCCCAAAGCTGATCCCACTCCAGTGACTTCCTCAGCACCACCAGTCAGCACCCTCTACACATCTCCTGTGGTAACTGAATTGTTGTTTAAACAACCTGAACATGATTAAAACAAGATTCAAAGATCTGCTTATTAAAAACAATGAAATGTCTATGTACTCTCTCCAGAACTCCTCTGCTCCGTCAGCTGAAGATGTAGACCCTGAGGTACATGTTCTATCCTTCTCTTTTCTAATACCAGACTAATGTATGCTTGTAATACTGATGATTATACGTCGTATTATTCCAGCTGGCCCGTTACCTGAACAGAACATACTGGGAGAAGAAACAGGAAGAGGCTCGCAAGAGTCCCACCCCCTCAGCCCCTGCGCCTGTGCCATTGGCTGAGCCCCTTCCGCCAATCAGTCAGCCAGTAGAAACTCACGTCCCCGTCCAGCCAGTCAGCATAGTGGAGGTATGTAGGAAGTTAGTGCTGAGGGCAGGTGTTGGTGGTAGTTTTTATTTTTTTGCAGCAGTCAGACCACAATGATCAAATGCTCTTGTCTCCGCCTTCAGCAGCAGTACCAGAACGGGGAGTCCGAGGAAAACCATGAGCAGTTCCTGAAGGCTCTGCAGAATGCTGTCACCACCTTCCTCAACCGCATGAAGAGCAACCACATGCGCGGACGCAGCATCACCAACGACAGCGCCGTGCTCTCACTCTTCCAGTCCATCAACAATATGCATCCGCAGCTGTTGGACATCCTCAACCAGCTAGATGAGAAGCGATGTGAGTGTTAACCCGTGCATGATTTGTTTGTTTCCTCACTTGTTCCCGTCATCCTGCGTGTCCAGTCTCTGAACTATCACATCACATGTTGTCAGTGTACTACGAGGGGCTGCAGGACAAGTTGGCTCAGGTGCGTGATGCCCGGGCAGCCCTCAACGCCCTTCGGGACGAACACAGAGAGAAGCTGCGCAGAGCTGCAGAGGAAGCAGAGCGACAGAGGCAGATCCAGCTGGCACAAAAGCTGGAGATCATGAGGCAGAAGAAACAGGTCACAAAACGAGGCTCTCCTGAAAAAAATGCAGATATTGCTACACTATTCATTATCATACTCATAGGCGTTTGTCATTGAACCGCAGGAGTACCTGGAGATGCAAAGACAGCTGGCCATCCAGCGCCTTCAGGAGCAGGAGAAGGAGAGGCAGATGCGTCTGGAGCAGCAGAAGCACACAATCCAGATGAGAGCCCAAATGCCTGCCTTCTCTCTGCCCTATGCTCAGGTACACACTGCGTACATAAGCTGACCTCCTAGGCCATTCAGAGGAAATGTATTTATTTAGACACCACATTTGTCTTTTCTCTTTGGAAGTAAAGTTCTGATGATGTCTGTACATGCTGTTATGCAGATGCAGACTTTGCCCCCAAATGTGGCAGGAGGGGTTGTGTACCAGCCTGGAGCTCCACCCAGTTACCCGGGAACTTTCAGCCCTGCTGGTTCTGTGGAGGGATCGCCTATGCACAACATCTATATGAATCAGCCTGGGCAGACCGCACCACCACAGTACCAAGCCATGCCCAGCGCTGCCACAGGTGAGGAGGTTAACAAGAAGCTTCACAACTATATTTTATTCGAGTGTGCCCCAGTGTGTGACTGTTTGTCCTCTCTTCCTCCAGATCCAAATATGGTCAATGCGTACATGTACCAGGCTGCAGGTACCAATGGGCAGCCTGCTCCTCCTCCTGGTCAGGCTCCGCCCAACACTAGTCCACCGTACTCCAACTATCAGCCCACACCCACACAGGGCTACCAGGTGATTGACTCCCAACTTTAATTTTCTGATCACAAACCCATGAACTCATGTAAAATATTCGAAGACGATTGCTAACTGTTGTCCCTGTTCTGTGCAGAATGTGGTCTCTCAGGCCCAGAGTATGCCCCCCATGTCCCAGGCTGCCCCCACTAACGGTATGGGTTACATGGGCTACCAGCCATACAGCATGCAGAACATGATTTCGGCATTGCCAGGACAAGACCCCAATATGCCCCCCCAACAGCCCTACATGCAAGGCCAGCAGCCCATGTACCAACAGGTCAGCCACTTATCATTTCCTCCTTTGCTACCAGGTGTTAGCTGTAACAAAGAGTTTGTAGCATACTTTAGTGACTGTTAATTCACTTATTGGTATTAATCTTATTTTTAACCTCATCCAGCTTGCACCAAACCTCACTTTTTTTCCTATTTTTTATTTCTACTGTGTTCTAGGTGGCTCCCCCTGGTGGGCCGCCACAGCAGCAGCAACAGCAGCAGCAGCAGGTCCCACAGCCTGTGCCCGGCAGTGCAGAGGCACAACTCATCTCCTTCGACTGAAAGCCCACACTCTGGAGGGTCTGACACACTACACCCACGCTCCTCCTTCTGGTCTTTTCCCCTCACTCTCTGGACTCTGAAGATGCCCTCTGGAAACACACATACACTTCCCACCTTCCACCTCGCTGTGATGTTGTGACAATGTAAAATATTGTGATGATGTTGCAGAACTGTCGCTCTCCTTGCCTCTCCCTTCCAATTAAGTACGGGAATGCGGGATGAAGCTGCAAGAGAGGGCATCATAACCCAGACCCTTTCACCCTCCTCCTCCCTCTTTCCAGCTGATATGTATGTAGTATTTCCTTATTAAATAAATAACTGAAGCTCAGAAATAGTCAGTGGTATTAAAGTTAAAACTGAAATAAGAAAATATGATAATAACTGAGGAGAAAAAAAAAGACAAGACATAACCATCCTTTGTCTCATATTTTTCTAAAGCAAAATTTGCATGTTAAATTTTAATTCTTTTCCTTAATGGAAATGAATTATTGCAACCCATCATCTGTATGTGCTGTTTCAGAGATTGTGGGTGTTGGGGATAAAGAGTGATGTCTAGGGAGAGAAAGCACAGTCAAAGGCCTGAAATAAATGCCACTAACTCACATCTCCGTCAGGTTAGTCCCAGTAGTTTTCAGTTCCACCCCCTTCTCATGAGCACACACAAACTAGACTCATCGTATCTTGTTTTGGCATTTACTTGTCGTGCACCGCTTGGAATATCGAGTGTCTTTAATGTAGTTTCTTAAATAACGAAACGCATTGCAGGGATTGTACATTGTGGGAGAAGTGTTAGAAAATTAGCTGGGTGGTTGTTAAATCCTCATTTAATATACTTTTATAGGTAAGATAATTTACATTACACAACTAGTTACCATGAAATATCCATACTAAAGCAGTCCAGCAAGTCTAATAGCATCCTGCGTCTCTTTATTAAAATGATTGTGTTGACAAACTGACGGATAGGACCATAACTTATAATTAACTGCAAATGGCCCGCAGGCACCCCACCCTGTGTGACTTTGGTTGCAACTGTCACGGATGAAGATAT
Source organism: Larimichthys crocea (assembly GCF_000972845.2). NCBI lineage: Eukaryota > Metazoa > Chordata > Actinopteri > Sciaenidae > Larimichthys > Larimichthys crocea. The sequence continues at coordinate 25,740,361 of NC_040022.1, read as the reverse complement.
ATATGTAGTAAGTACAGGTGGGCAGTCTTTTCCAAAGTGTACTTGGCTCTCCAGAAATGTGGAAATGCTTGCAGAGCAAACATGACAAACCGCATGTATGCATTACACACCCAATCGTTGATTTCTGTAACCCTTCAGTTGCTATCTGTGAACTTCTTTATTCCCTCATACTGATCTGTCTGACTTTAAAGTAATTTTGGAATTATATTTAATAAATATCTGGTTCTTATTGTCCACTTGCTTCATTTTTCTTTTTCTTTTTTCTATAACCTTTCATAGGATTTAAAAAAATAAGGAGGGATGTATTGTATGATGACTTTTATTTATGTAAATACAGTGTTCCATGTCGCAATCATACATGTTTCAATTAGAGTCGGTTTGATTTTATTACGAGTGTAAAGGCTTAACATGACATTGTTGAGTGACTTGTTTAAAAGAGCTTTAACATAGAACTAAACTGAAAGTATAGCAAAAACAGTTTGTTTCTCTTCTTTGTGCACTAAAGTTTCCTGAAGATGAGGCATTTATAATATTCTTCCATCTCAATCTGGAAATGAAAAACAATACAGATATTAAAGCAATATCGTAATTACGACCGAGTAGTTACCCAAAGCTACAGTATGTGACTCACTATCCTCTCCATGCGCATCCCGTTCCCAAAGGCTAACTGTCTCAGCACATCCATGTCTGGAAGGCCCCACTCTGGATTCCTGTCCAGAAGCATTATACAAGTCTTTTTACACTCTAGCAGACACATGATGTTGCCATGTTCGAGTAGATTTTTTTTTTATCAGAGAAAATGAACACCTACTCACATTTTTCGAAGCTCTGCATCCAGATCTTCATTACAACTTGGTGTAATGGTGCCATTAATAGCATACAGCTGGAATATGTTTAAGATTTGGAGAGGTTTAAGCTATGCGTTGTACTAATTACACGGCTAAGAAAATTAAAGATGTTGGTACATACCCCGTAAGTTATCAAAAGGCCATTTTCCCTGAGGATCTGACCTGCTCCAGTAAAAACACCCTTGAAAATATAAAGATATTTTAAAGAATATAAAAGGCTATTTGCAGATTTCGATCATTTAGACATGATCCGTTGTGTTGGAGATCAGCAGACCTACCTGTGCTGTTTTGAAGGAGCTGTATTGCAGTAAGTTAATGGCAATAATAACATCACAGGAGCTGCGATGAAGGCCTGCCCATTGCTCCCACGGCTCACTGGCATCCAGGTGTGCAGGCTCCTGCACATTCTTTGCATGGGTTGCAGCAATGTATGCCTTGATACTGTAAGTATGTATGCAGCTAATGCAAATTAGTATTTAAAAATCAGACACTGCTTTTTCATATCCACGTAACTGGAAAATATAAAACCTGTATAAAATGTGTTGCTCACTGTAAAAGACACAAACCTGTTCAGAGACTCTTCATTGATGTCTGATGGCTGCCAGGTAACAAAGGGCATCTTCTGGGCAAAGCGTATGACATGCTGCCCAGTTCCAGAGCCCAGCTCTACGCCAAAAAGTTTCCTGTGGGACTGGTCTTCCAGCACATCTTCAAGCACTGAGCACAGACCCTCCCAGTTCTTCTCCGCCTGAGGAGACAGCAGCATGATCTGGAGGAGATAATCAGAAGTACATGTTTACCTGTCACCTTGCATTGCCAGCCTGCGTGTTGATTTTCTCTTACCTCCACTTGTGGTCTGGTTCGCAGAGACTAATTGGGAAATCGCATACTGGTAGAGGAGGCTGTGGATGTGGTGGATGACTGTACCAGCAGATGGGTACAGAGATTACCGGGTTAAGAGGATTGCCTCTGTGCTCCTCCCAAGTGTCCAGCACTGGGACAGTACAGGAATCAAGATCAATTCATACAATATGACTGAATATTAAAGAGAAATTATTGTCTTAAAAATGTAATGATACAGTGCAACCATTTTAGCATCATATCATGTTGCATTGCATTTTTACTATTTCAGAATTATGAGTGTATGCTGCTATCTTGTGGTCATAATCAGAAACTACAGCTACACCTTTAAGCTAGACCTTTAATCATTAATAACAACATTAACAATAAATTATAGCTACACCTTTAGTCAGTGTAATATATGTTTCTAATGTTTTGATTCGGGCAACAGTTTTGGTCTTTATAGCTAATTTCCCCATTCATGACAACTCTTTTTTTTATTTATTTATTTATTTATTTATTTTTAACTCACCCATTCAGATGATTTTAAGGCTTAAAGTTGCACATGATTAACAGCGTGACTGCTTGCTTGATTGACTGGTATGTGCTGTTATAGGTGGCTTATTCCAGCCCACCTCAGGTCTGCTGATGATCCACGTCTTTACCGATATTTAGGATATTTAGATTAAAACAGAAGAAGCAGTACAGCCAACATACCAGCATCCAGCACTGCATATATATATATATATATATGCTTCAAAACAGTGCTACGGGTGACATCACTCAGGCTCTGTCCATTTTTTATACTGTCATTGTTGCAACCCTGTCACCTCTTTGGCATGAAGAAGTAACTACTGTGCCTGCAAATACCTAGTGTTTTAGTTTGTCCATTCTGGGCTACTGTAGAAACATGGCGGCCCTCGTGGAAGCGGACCCACGGTGCACAAATGAAACATAATTATGAATATTAAATTTTGTAACCACACTGCACCTTTAAAGCAGCACTGTTTGTTATAAGTGTATCATGCATTATGCACATACTAATTAATATGTTTAATAAAGTCTCTTCATTATTAGTACTTCTCCCATTCATATATTTATTCATGCATGCATGTGCACTGTGTGTCCTTCACGGGCTTCCGTACGGGTTTCTAGCAGTTCAGGCGCTGCATTGTGGGTAGGTCAGAGGGGAGAGGACGCCATGTGCTTTTGAGTTGGACAGGCTGCAGTGAGGAGACCTGGCTCTGACACTCGTCTTGTGTTTTTTTTAGAGGGACACCGGGATCACGTTAACGTTTAGCATGTACTGCAGCAGACACTGCCTCCGGACCGCGCTGCGGGCTGCAGCGAGCACACACCGGTACGTAAGAGCCGCCGAGCGGGCGACAGTCACGCACGTACACCGGCGTGGGTAGCGGTGCTCCAGGGTCTGTCTGTCTGCGTCTTCAAGGGCAGACAGCCGGTGACTGCTGCCGGTTAGTTTGGATGTAAGACATGCAGTTATCTCCTGTGGGTCGTGTAAATACAGAAGACGTATTGTATCATCTGGCGGGGAAAGAGTTTAATGTTTTACGGTAATGTGATAAGTGTGTTAGCCCACTTTAGCCAGCAGTACCTGGACCTTCACCGGCTTTAACTTGGCCATGATCCAGTGATCGGTACATCTGTCCTCATGAAACACTTTGTCCTCGTCTTTAGTTTGGTTTTTAGGGAATAAAATCATGTCTGAGTTTGACATTTTCCTCCCATTGAACATGTTTCTGAAAGCCAAGGTCACACTCGTGTGAATGAAAATGTAGATTTCTGCAGGACTACTAACCACAGCCTGCTTCATGTACTGTTGTAGCCTGAGGAGAGTCCAAACCACTCACATGAAGTCCTGTTTAGATGTTAATGAATCAGATGAAGTGACAGTGATAGCTGCTGGCTGCAGAGGTCTCCATCCTGGTGTAAAGAGAGAGGGGTCACAGTGTTAGGAGGGCAAAATCTGCATAGTTATAGTCTGTTTGTGATAGATTTTCTACTAATCTTTGCTTTTTGAGGCCCTCGACTTAACGTTTATTTAATTATGACTATTTTCTTAATTTCCTAAAGCTGGAAATCTTGGATCTGATCAGTAAATAAATGGTAAATGGACTGTACTTATATAGCGCCTTTCTAGTCTTCCGACCACTCAAAGCGCTCTACACTACATATCTCATTCACCCCATATTCATACACTGATGGCATTGGCTACCATGCAAGGTGCCAACTGCTCATCAGTTTGCGGATCTAAGCATTCATACACATTTACACACCGATGGCACAGCCTTCGGGAGCAATTTGGGGTTCAGTGTCTTGCCCAAGGACACTTCGACATGCAGAGACATGCCGGGGATCGAACCGCCGATCATCTGATTAGTGGACGACCCGCTCTGCCTGTGAGCCACAGCCGCCAAATACACATGTACACATGCTTTCTGATCTCACATGTGAGCTACAGATGCCCTCAGCTGGATCTGTATATATCTGGGCATGCAAGGATTATAGATTTTGATGGTACAGTCTCCTTTGTTGCTGTTGGATTATGCTTCTTAACTCATCACTGCTTTGTTGCTTGTGACAGAAATACTCTGAATGAAATCTGTTAAACGCTTGTTTCTCTACTGTATGCACGGTGTCTTGTGGGCCACAGTCATTTATCTAATCAGTTTTTCCTTCTCCAGGCAACAGCTTCTGCGGCAGGCGCCGACCCTGTGTGCGCTCAGACTTTTGAAGACCAGTCCGGCCACCCACTCAGATGCCATCGCCACCCCTCCACTAGATGGAGCGCCCAAACAATATTCCCCCAAAATCCAACAGCTCGTCAGTGACATATCCAGCCTCACTTTATTAGAAGTGTCGGACCTCAACGAGCTCCTAAAGGTTTGTGGAAAGGTTTTTAAACCCGCTGAAAAAAATCAAAGCCACGAGACACCTAGAGAGACTGTCCTTGTGATGCATCGTGTTTTTGTTGTTTGCAGAAAACTCTGAACATTCAGGATGTTGGAATGATGCCAATGAGTGCATCAGCTGTTCCTGCGGCTCAGGTAACAGATTTTTGAAGGAATAGATCATATAAGTTGAACACCGCCATAAACTAGAACTTCAGAAATGACTTTTAGTTTGATCCTGTCACTTCTGATGACTACTGATGGCATCTTGTTTAAGCAACAGTTCTCGCCCAACTACTGCACAAATTAATTTGCTGTTTTTTTGTTTTCTTGTGTGAAACTAGGCCGTAGAAGAGGAGGAAGCACCGGCCAAGAAAGAGCAGACTCACTTCACAGTAAAGTTGACGGAATTAAAGGCAGCTGATAAAGTGAAACTTATAAAGGAAGTGAAGAACTGCATCCAAGGCTTGAATCTGGTGCAGGTAAGTCTCATTAGTGTTCAGTCATTAACGGTACCCTGTGGATTTTTTGGACCACTTGTAATGCATGTTTGCTGATTTTTAGTGGGTCAATGTGCCAAGAAGTGCAGCAAGGCACCGACACAAGCAATAAAGGGCCAACATGGATGTAAACCAGTGCAGGCTTAAAATATTTCACAATAAAACTCCACAGGACACTTTGTAATATTTAGTGCTTTTTGCTGATGGAGACTCTTGATCCAGTACTGGTATTTTCCCACATAGTATAGCTGCACAGTGTCATGTCACCACAATAATATAGGTTTAAAGCTCTGCATTAGGAAAATATAGTATTTATCACAGCTTCCCTTCAGTGTCTCCTATGGAGAGTGTCCTACAGTGTCCTTTGATTGATAATCTGCAGGATTTTACTATAGCATCATTTTATAGGACGCACTCTGCCTGCTTTTTTTCACTTTTGGTGTGAATACCTGCTCTGAAACTTGAAACATTTGTCTGTGCCGCTTCATAGTTCAGCCAAATGCAATAAAGATTCCAAAGATTTGAGCTAGATCAGATTTATTGGTTTATGTTGCATATTAGCTTAGGACAGTGTCCCAGTTTCTGGTTTCACAGATGTGGTAATGTCACTAAATCTTGTTTTTTTTTTTTTTTCTTCTCTTCTTCCTAAACCAAGTCCAAGAAACTGGTGGAGTCTCTTCCCCAGGAAATCCGAGCCAACGTATCCAAAGAAGAGGCAGAGAAACTGAAAGCAGCCCTGGAGGCAGCAGGCGGCACGGTGGTGTTGGAGTAGACGTTGTGTGCCCACCTGTGCACCCCCGTTCTACACCGTTTTGCTGCTCATGCACTTCAACGTTCATCCTATTATTTCTTTTTTTTTTACATGACAAAGAGGAAGATCCCAGGAGAAAAGGAAACAAATGCCTTCTGACATGAATACTGTCTCTTAACAGCAGTCAGGTGGGGCGGCACAACTCAGACTGAACTTTTCCAGGCACACAGCCTGCACAAATGGCCGCCTCACTGTTTCCTTGTCCATTTGTCTGCTCGTGTGTCTGTCTGATGCTTGTGTAGCGGGAAAAAAAAGCTACAGAAACACTGGCCCTGGTGCCAAGTAAGCCAGTTGGTCATTCTCTGTGCGTATGTTAAACGTTTCACAGAAAGAAAGAGAACACCAGATACTGTATCTTGTTCATTGGATGGCAGGGCGGAGTCGTCATTGATTATAGAATTGTTAATAATGTGATTAAAGTTGAAATATCCCACACAAAAAAAATCCCTTCTATGTGTGCTTGTGGTAATAAGAATGAAACTTAAGGATCCATTTGATGTGTATTGTGTTGCCTTAAACATGCATTACTTCAAGTAAAAATCTGTTTATTGTGACTGTTCAGAAATCAATACTCTAACCTACAAAAGATTGCGGCTGCTACACTGCTGCCAACCACTAGAGGTCATAAGTTCTCTTTCAGTCGCCTCACACAGGATGACGGTGTTCGAATGTTTGTATAAATGCTGATTTCATTTTGACAGAACGTTTAATCTTAACTTATTTAGCTGACGCTTTGATCCAAAGTAAAAGCCAACATGTACAATACCAAAGTCCTGACACTGAAACGTTCCCTGTGAATGCTCCAATCAGCCAAAATAACTGAAAACACCTGCAAAGGTTTGCAGGATCTTTATATTGGCTTACTGACACATGAACAATTTTCCAATTTACTCTTCAAGAGGAATCATTTTCATGTTATGCACGGTGGAGGTATTTCTTAGTTGTAGATTGCCACCAGGTGGTGTGTTTAGTCTCTTTTCAAGGCTACAAGTAGGACTGAAATGTTAAGAAATAGTGTGTCATTCCCTCTTAATATATAACCTGATTTTTAATATTAATTTAATTTCATTGGAAACCCAAATGAGAATGGATTTAGAATAAACCCACAGCTCATTTTATACAGGTTTAAAAAAGGCTATACCTAAAGTCTTCCACCCAGCTCAATAACACCTGCATTCATTAACAATGATGCTACTTTTTAGAAGATTACTTCAGCATTCAATGAGACCATCAGGAGACTGATTGGAAGAGTCCTTTCGGTGCCTATATGCTACTCTACTGTCCCTGGATTAATTGGTCATTTAAATTGAGATGTCAGTAAATATGATCCTCGAGCTGTATCAATGTAACAATGTTTGTTAGGTTCTACTCTTGGAAAAAATCTTAGATGTTTGAGGGCTTTTTTTCTTCTTGTTTTTGTTTTGTTTTGCAGGACAGCCGACCAAGAGAATGATAGATGGAGTATTAGGGAGGAGACAAGATGCAGCAAAATTCTCAGGCTGAATAGAAACCTGTATCATGTCAGGCTATTCCCTCAAGAGACCACACCAAGAGAGATTTTAGGCTGCTGCTGAATTACTTTCCTTTTTAAGATACACTGGAAAATGCACTGAAGAACCTGATTAAGTGCCTGTTCAAAAATAAGTTACCCTACAAGGAAGATAATTTAAGAATGGAAAACACATCAATGGAGAAGATAGAAGAGGATATGTTTACTCTACCCACAGGGACAATAAACAGCCTGAATATTATATTCCATAAAAAGGAAATAATACGTTTTCTTGATTTTAAAATCAAAAGGCTTAATGCAATGAAAATAAAGCATATCAAGAAGAATTCAAGACACTTTTTTCACTCAGTCTTGCATTTGCCATTAATTTTATTTGAACACTAGGGGGACAATCATCAGAGGAGTAAAGCTTAAGATAAAGAGGTTTACAGAAAAAGAAACATTTGTTTTCCTAATCGTTAATGAAGTCAAATATATAATTTGAAACCATACAAGGTTTTTTTTCACAGCAGACATTTTGACGCGTCATGGCAGGAAAAGCAGAGGTGTTACTAAAACATTAACAACGGTTCCTTCTATTCAAGTATCCATGCGAGCTGTGACAGTGTACAGAACCCTAAAACTAAAGCAGCTAAATGGAATTTAGCCATCATTCATTTCATTATTTACACCTGTGACGTGTCAAAACGTCTTCTGTTGTTAAAAGACTGAAATATAGTAGAGGTGAGACTGAACAGAGAGTGATGGAGGCCATGTTTAGGGATGTAACATGAGGAGGAAGCGCGGCACTCTGACTCTGTGAAGCTTTGTGATGAGCATATATCATAAATGGCTTATCATATAATTTCCCCATACTGGGAAAACTGGAGTTCAGTATGTGTGTGAGTCACAGAGAATGAATGTGCTGAAAAGGAAACCTTGTCGTGTGCTTTGTAGCGTGAAGACCGTGACATGGATCACTGCAGGACAGCAGAGCATGAAATACAATCCAATTACAAGTTCAGTTACCGAGATACAAAGAACAGGCAAAGACCAAACTGCATGTAAACCTAGATACAATCTGTGCAGGTCATTTAGAGAAGCATCCAAGATGGCTATTGCCCTACACTGCATGCACATACATTAAGGCGGATTTTACTGTTGTAGTTGGTTGCGTTCAGGAGTTCATTTTGAACTATTTAGGACTGCATCCAATGATTTTCTCATTAGTGATTGATTTCTTAATTTGAACTGATTAATGGTTTGTAAAAAAAAGACAGTATAAAGATCGTAAATCCTATTGTAGATGAATGTATAAAACTTCTGTATCTCATTATGTGGACTAATGGCGGACCCTGCAGCAGCAAGTGTTTGCTCATGTCCTGCCTTTTGCTCTGACTTGAAATGGATATCCAATCATCTGTCATGAGTCCCCCTTCTTTCTGAGTCAGCACACACACACAGTGCCAGAGTTCCCATTCATACTACCGCTACAACACTCATTTAAAATCATGTCATGCTTAAGAAGTGAAACATTTGGTCTTTGGACTTCGGAAGCTTGCAGAAAGCATCCAAATAACTTGTTAGCAATACAAACTGCTGCTGAATGTTAATGAGTGAATATGAGTCGAGGCATGCAGTCTGTTTTTAACCTCATGACCTCTTTGTGTGACCTGCAGACTGAATGGAAATATAATGACTGATGGGAAGGCAGCGTCTATTATTAACAAATATTAGTTTGAACTTCATGACCTCTAATCTGTGATAGTAGAATCCTGGGATGCTCCCATGCTGCATTCACAAAACTACAGCAGCAAGTCAAGCTCACTTACTATTTATATAAGTCACGTACACTTCCTCCCACAAACCAGCTACACTCCTTTCTTGGCACAGAAACATGAAGTAAGTTCGAAGGCTCTGTACTTACCCCGCTGGACAAGTTCAGCCATATGTTAATCCAGATTTATTTAAAGGACACTTCTTTGTTTGTCTATTGTGCATTTAACATAAACAGCATCGAACCATCACTGGCCGTTTTGTGGGGAACGGATGTAAAGAGCACCCTTGATTGAAGTTGTCCCAGCAACCTTTGAGAAGCCGACGCTTTGCCTTCGTCCTTTGGACTTTGTTTAACGGACAACATGCAGGAGAATCGTGTTTCTCGTTGGTACTTTGGTGGAGTCTCGGCCAGTGCAGCCGCCTGTTTTACACACCCATTGGATTTAATTAAGGTAAATTATAAGGCTAATTGACTTTTAATTTTAATTAACACCGTAGCACAATTTTTTCCTTTAGGAAATAAAGAAAATTATCCAGTTAGGCCCCATTCATCTGTTTGGGGTGTCTTCTACATGTACCTTTGGATAGCATTGTGGAAAATGTTGATAAAATTGTATTCTTTGACGGTTTATTGTTGTCCCTTTATGTGTTGACATTGGTTTTGGGAATAGCTTGCACTTGATTCAGTTTGTCTAATAACTACTGAAAATCGATAGGCTTGTTTGGATGCTTTGAGATGAAATGATGACAGAAAAAAGGTCTTCCGGTTCAATTTGGTAGCTGGCAGCTATTATTGTTCTGTTTAATTGATTTTCTTTCATTCGGCACACTGGCTGAATGTTTTGAATAGGCTGCTGACATTACCGCTCAGTCTGAATATCACCTCGAGGGTCCAGTGTGTAACATTTAGGAGCATCTATTGGCACAAATGAAATATAATAACTATGTTTTCATTAGCATGTAATGACCTGAAAATAAGAAGTGTTTTATTTTTTGTCACCTCTGAATGAGCCTTTTATATCTACAGATGCTGTGGGTCCTTATCCATGATGTCCACCATGTTGGGTTTTCAGTTGCAATCTGAAATATCACCACTAGATGCCACTAAGTTCCACACACTGGACCTTTAAGTTAGGAGCCAATTTTGTTTGCTGGGTGTCACTTCTTAAGTCAGGAAGACACATGTGCTCTCACTAAAGGTGTGACTGACCCTCTCCGCTCACTCCATGTGGTCATTTCCAGGTGCATTTACAGACGCAGCAGGAGGTCAGGGTGAGGATGATTGGCATGGCTCTAAACGTGGTGAGGAGAGAAGGTTACCTGGCTCTCTACAGTGGCCTGAGCGCGTCTCTCTGTCGACAGGTGGAGAAGGACACATACACATTTCATAATTCACTCGCTGTTTACATAAATGTGGAATGATTTTTTGCTTTCTTTCCTCCCAGATGACATATTCCTTGTCACGGTTTGCTATTTATGAGACTGTTAGGGACAAAATGAACAGAGAGAAGAAAGGTCTCATACCTTTCTACCAGAAAGTCATGCTTGGTGCCTTTGGAGGTATGTATCATTAAACAGGCACACTAGTCTAGATATTGTTTTTTATTTAATGTGTGTTCATCAACAGGGTTTGCAGGTGGTTTTATCGGGACTCCAGCTGACCTGGTGAATGTCCGGTGAGTTGCACATGTTTAATGGATCGACAAATTATTGTTAAGAAATAGATTTTTTTTGCGTTTTATGATATTTAACTATTTTATAGTCATACATTTTTAACATAGACTCTAACGTGTCTATCAACTCAAGACTGATGTGATGCTACTGCGAAAAGTAATTCCCTTTTTAAATTTTTTATTTTATTTCAATTCATGATGCGTTCCATGTTAAATTGATTTGACATTACTAAGCGATAAAACTGCAGCCTATTATCCTCTGCATTTATGGTTGATTGTCCAATTTCCACCGATTTCAATAACAAGATAATTACTGTGAAGGTTACACATCCTGACAATTCACTGATTGAAAAATACTTCAATCTCTGATCTGCGCAGAATGCAGAATGATGTCAAGTTGCCTTTAAAGCTTAGGAGAAAGTAAGTAAAAAACGGAAATACATCCTGTGCAGATCTTTTTATGCCTGTCGTTGCATGTGAATCACCACATTGTGAGGTTCTTTCTTATTTTCTTCTATCAGTTATGCTCATGCGCTGGACGGACTATTACGTGTTTGGAAGGAGGGTAAGATTCATAACTACTTTACATGTTGCGCTGCATAACGACTTGAAGAAGGTCTCTTCAGTTGCAAAATAAATCAGTTTATTACATGTCCAAGAGGTAAAAAGTTTGATAAATGTTTCTTCGGCATAACATTTGTATCTACGTGACATGTTTGTTAACATTCTTACTCCTACCTGATAGATTCAAGAGCAACTCTTTTCACCCATTCTGCTATTTCATTTGTAGAGGGAATGAGGAATCTGTTCTCTGGTGCTACAGTGGCATCTACTAGAGGTGCACTAGTCTCTGTTGGACAGGTAAAGACCTCTCTGTTATGCATTTATTAAATCAAAGAAATGCTACTGTGCTATTTTTCAGTATGTCTGCATCTTGCCCCCCGCAGCTGTCTTGTTACGATCAGTCCAAACAGTTGGTTCTGGTTACTGGTTACCTGACTGACAACATCCTCACTCACTTCCTGGCCAGTGTGTTTGCGGTCAGTGACTTTCCTCTGTCACTGTTTATGTAATATCGCCACATTTTCCAAAACTTTTTTTTTTCCTTTTCTTTATAGGGGGTGTGTGCTACAGTCTTGTGCCAACCACTTGATGTTGTTAAAACAAGACTAATGAACTCCAAAGTGGACTATAGGGTGAGTTTGTGTCCACCACATGCTGCTGTGTGATTTAAATATTGTTAGACAGCAGAGTTGGGGTTACTTGGGGCACCTCTGTTGTTTCCCCTCTAATCACTCTGACATCTGTGTCTAACTGCAAGGAGAGTAACACGTCTTGACATCTTGTTCTTAGTTTTTGTCTCTCCTTGTTGCAGGGTGTGTTTCATTGTCTTACAGAAACAGCAAAACTTGGCCCGGAGGCATTTTACAAGGTGGATGTCACTTTTAAGATGTGATATTTTACACTGCTCCTTCCAGCAAAAAATATTTTCTTGTGTAAATGTTTGAATATTCACTTGAGTAATGATATGATTTATGTCCAGGGTCTTGTTCCTGCAGCCATCCGTCTCATCCCTCACACAGTCTTCACCTTCATATTCCTTGAACAACTGAGGCAGCATTTTGGCACGGTGGTTGTCACCTGAGTGAATCCTCAAGGTTGCCTCTTTATTGGGTTGCAGTTTCTACTACTAGATACCACTAATAACAAACAGTAACCAAGATGTCACATACCAATGTACTATATATCTAAAGATCTATAGATCTATCTCCATGCAACATTTTTTTTTCATCTGTAACACAAAAAGAGAGTGATTCATGAATTGTTACGCAGAAATGTGATTTATGTATCATATCCTGTTAACTTAGAACATCAGGACAGTTCACCATTGTGGCCTACTACATGTGATGAATTGTACTGCTATCAGTCTAACATACGGGTTGTTAAAAAGAGGTGTAGTAAACCTCTGTGAAGATAAATCTACTATTAAATGCTAGGCCGTCTTTGCCCTCTGTGTCTGTATTTGATGATTTACCTTGATCTTGTTTGCAATGTTGCAGAATTTGAACACAGACAGATGATGGCGCTGAAGGTGTTTTTTTTAAGGCTGTGTTGGAAAGCACAGTTTTTCACATTTTCTATCGTTCCTAAGTTAAGAGTCAAGATAACTTTATGTAACACTGAGGGGCTGTTTCAATTTTTAATCCATTTCTGAAAAGTGCACTAAGGCCAAATGCTGCAACTGATTAAAGTAATCAACTAAAAACAATCTCTCCTTATCTTCTTGAAGGCTTTCTTGCCTCTTTACTGAGCTTCTGTCAGTCTGAGCACAGTTTCACTGCCTGTCATCTCTCCTCTCTTTTGAACAAGAATACTTAAACTGGCAGTTCAGCGTGTGCTAGCGGGAACAAAAGCCACCAATTAGGAACAATTTAATACAATATGACTGTGCTTTTATGAAGACAATACGCAGCTTTTCTAAGCTGGGAGGCTTATGAAACAATGTTCATCTGAAAGTTCATCTGGATTTCTGAGAAAAGAGATGTGTGTCTTGGTTCAGTAGCAGTCGTGTGGGTTTGTGGCTTCATCTTCTTATTTTTTTATATTGTTCCAGGTATTATTTTCCAAGCTCTATCCGTCATGTTTAACTTTTGTTCAACTATTTTCCAGTGCCACACGGTTTACTTATTGTCTATATAGATGTCAGCGTTTGAGTGATGACAGTTGTCTTCATGGTCAGACAGACATCTCATCTTCTGATGCGTCTTTCTGTGATGTAAAAGTAGAGAAAGACAAACTTTCTTTCTGCCTGTTGATTGATAGATATCAAGAAAGGTGGATGTGTAGGGGGAAGAGCATGTCAAAATCATCTATTTTGATGGATAATAATGACTTTGTTGGTTGCAGTGTGGCACTCTCGAGTTACTTAATGGAGAGGTTACATAACCCTGTTAAACCTGTGCAAAAAAATCATCTATGGTTGTCGTGGAGCTCACTGAAAAGAACAGCAGGATTACATAGGTAGGCATGACACATAAGGCTCAATATAAGCACCGCATATGTCTGGATCTGTCTCCTTTTTTTAGTGTACATCCTGCTTTACTTTGTACCGAGGCCGCAAATGCAGGTTTGTACGTAGTCTCCTCTTTATCAGGCACTCTATCGCTGATGGAATACAGACTGACTACTGTGCTGGAAAACATCCTCTGAGGATACTGTTAATGATGTTAATGATGCACACAGACGCACGCACACACACACACACAGGCGTATGTACATACCTTCTCTTTCTATCTTCTGGAAAAATGGAAATAGAGACCTCAAATGTTGGATTCAAGCTGAGAACTGACAGACTGAATATCTTGGAACAGTCCTGACAACAGAAACAGAATTTGAGATTTCAAAGAGCAATGATTGTTAAACCAGATGTTGTGGGTTCATACCTCAACACACGGAAAAAAAAAATGTTTCCAGGTGTTTGTTTTTTTTTCAAGGTTTTTACCTGATAGATGCTCACTGTGAACAAACATGCATTATAGTTTTCTTATTTCATACGAGCCGCTGCCTCGTATCTCTGCATCGTATATCTTTTTAAGGCGCTGTGATGGTCTTATCAAACAGAGCACATTCCTCTCTCACGGAGAAACACGGCATGTGCACTGTGTACAGTACTAAAGAGAGTGTTGTTGACAACTGTTTGATGAAAAACATGCAACATGGACAAACATTCAATTTCATGGTGTTGAGACACGGGAGCATTAACAATATTTCTGTTCCACTGTTTTAATGGTAACCACTGATGAAATATCTGCCTTTTAATGGAAAGTCAAAACCATAACAGCTTATGAGTTATGTCTCATACCAGAATGAAACACGATTACAGGAGCAAAAACCTAATCTATTACACAGAATTTTTAGCTTTTATGGTTTTACCGTCAAATTAGAAAGCTTGTATGTTGAAAATCAGGATCAAGCAATGATATTTTAAGCTACAGTAAACCTACCTTGCTATATAAATGACTTATGCGTTATAAAATATATAATATAAATAAATAAAGTCGCTTTTCACTATTTAGACATGTCTTTAAAGAAAAACAAGGCTCTGCTGAGAAAGTAATCCTCTTCAAACTGTTTTGCAGCCCATAAAAGGGAAACATGCTGAGAAGACAATGTTTACGTAAACTGCGGCTGTCCTCAACATTCCCCATCAGTCAAGAAATGTTTGTTAATTATTACACTCTGAGTAATTTGCATCCATTTTCAAAACAACCCAGGTCACAGAATTTGTTGTAAAGTGAACGGTCATGTAAAAGCAGGATGTGATTTCATGTTTTTCACCTCTTCTCCGGCTGAATACATTCATATCCCACACACCGTCAGCATGCTCCCGTTTACAGTTCAATGCAATAAAGATCAATTTAATTGCATTACGTGTCTATATTCCCATGTGTGTGATGAGAGGCAGTGGGACAGCATCACAGTGAATCATACGTTGCCTTAATTTAATTTCCTCAAGTTGATATTTGAATGGGACAATGCATTTGGCGAGGCTTTCAACTAACAACTAAATTCACAGCAAACACAAACTGGCTAAATAAGTTACCGCTGCTATTTTTAGGCAGGTTGCTGTGAAGACTGCAGAGCATTGCTTCCTGCTGCACCTCCTTATAGCGCCTTTGCTGTGTGATCATCAGCCCGGAGCCACGTCTAAGTGTTTGACCTTTTAACTCCAGAAGCATCAATAGGCCACGATGTCAGATGTTAGCCACGTGAAGAGAGGTGATCCTGCCAAGTGACTGCTAAACACCTCCCTTGAACAACGATTATAATTATAGCTTAGCAGCCATTAATAGCATGAGAGCAAAGAGTTTAAATGATGGCTCCAAAACCAAACAAACTTAAGGAAATGCAACTGATTTAACAGTGTTACCATGCCCAGCTCACATGCTTACTAACTACAGCAGTGCGTTACTTTGAAGGCCAGTGGAAGGTAAATGTTAAAAAAAGCATTTTCCCACTGTGAGCTGGTCCTTAATATGAACGAATATGAGGGAGTATACTGCCAGGCCCAAGCCACAAAATTAATGTCGTAAAATCGCTATAACGTGGTTCACTTTTCGCGGACTCGCTGTTTCGCTGATTTTTTTAGTGTAATTTTGCATGGTTTTTTACAGCATACTGTACAGTATGACCATGCATTGTGTTCTGCGTCCTAAATTGGCTAAGGGACTACTGTACAAAATGCATGTAAAAAGGTGTATAAAAGTGTGTGGTTAGGGGTTTTACGGCCTTAAAACATGTATAATAATTGTAAAACTTACTTTGCGGATTTCGTTTATTGCGGGTTATTTTTAGAACGTATCCCCTGCGGTAAATGAGGGATCACTGTACAACAATAAGAAATAAATTAACCAGTATCTCGCTTGTCCATGTAAATTTAGCAGCTTACACTGCACTCTCCCCAATCAGTCAATAAACAATACTGTTTTGTTATTTTCGTGTTTCTATAAATTTAATTTTGATGTATCGTTTTGAAAAAATGGATGGCAACAGATTTGTTTTTACATGCACTTCAGGTAGTTTCTGCCTTTCAGGAAAAAGAGTTCATGGGAGATGGAAACACTTTTTTCCCAATGACTCACATGACTGATCAGCTGTTTCTGCTCTGACAGTCTCCTCATTGCTCCCAGGACTCATCCGTGAACACTCCACACAGATCTGCCGAACCCCTCCTAACGATGAAATATGAAAAATGTCACATTTTCAGCCTGTTTAGTGTAGTGGAAGGAAGCAAGCACTTATTTGCATTTGCCAAATTACTCAAAATCAGACTTTTCAGTCAACAAAATCCATAATCACTGTCCAGAAATGAGAAGACTGCTTCTATCATTTATATTGTTATTATTAATACTTCTCTCTACGTCTGAAATTAATGACCTTTTTTTGTGAAACTGAGGAAGCTTTTTTAATTTTGAAGTTCTTCTAATGCAAGACTTTAAAGCAGCCTTTTCTTTTTTTAAACTGCAAATGTGGTATAAGAATAGAAAGTTTGACAGGCATCAACAGTAACTTAGCAAAAAGTCAGCTGAGGTCCACTCCTGTTTATTATTCCCAGAGGCCAGACTTGGACCAGTTTCCCTTTATGAACCTCTCCCTTAACAACCCAGTATTCTTTGTGGCTGGAGAAGATCTTTGTTTACCTTTTCATCTCCACCTTGTCAGAACTTGGTTCATGGCACCACCTGTACCATCCCTGGGCCAATCCTGACAGGTTATACTGGAAGCTGCTGCAATGCCGCTTTCCACATTTAACATCAAATGTGTTCAACAGTGAAGTTATAAATCTATGAAATTATATTTAAAAAGGAAAATAACCAAAACTGAAGTTCCCGGTTTTTCACTTGACGACAGAGATATGCATCTCTTCCTCTCTCTTGAGGTATTTTGTTGCCTGTTTCTCACTGGGTGGTAACAGTGCTGATCTCTTTGGTTTGGAACGATGGCAGATTTGAAAGAATGAGCAATGGTTTCACATTATGGAAAAGTTTGTGGGATGGAGAGTGGGAGCCAGATTTTAATCTCGAGGTCTGACAGTGGATCTGAGCCTACGTGCTTCTCCTCTCTCTTCTCCGCCTCTTTGCAGCCAGCCAGAACAGTGAGCTTCACACAAACAGCAACTAAAGCCAACGGGGTGGATGTCACATAGACTTTATATAAGGAGGACAGTGAGTGTTGTGACTGGCAGACCAGAGCATCAGTCTGATTTCATTTGGTCCAGAACTGCATTATGCAAATCTGAACACTGCATATGTTTTATGTAGATTTATGTGAGTTTAAATACTATTCTTTAAAGCCTGGATTATTCCAAATTTAGTAGAAAGTTGTTAAATTGTGCAATTATATGTGTTTTCTCTTTGAATCACAATTTCTATAATTGTGGTGCACAGCTAATGAGCTCTTCCCATCTGACAGCAAAGTTATAGTGCAGACTCAGAGGGAGCAAAACAAGCGGCGGTTCCTTGATGCTATGACTGCTAATGATAATGAGGAGGATGAGGGGGAAAAAGGTTGTGTGAGTGTGAGAATTCAGGAGTAAACACATCACAGGAGAGGAACCCCCGTTGGTCTAACATATCATACAGAATTTGTTGTTTTTGTTTGCAAAGGACGAACAAAGGATATTTAGCCCGATGTGGTTCTGTCATCCAACCTCCTTAGAAAGGTCAGACGTGACTCCTGCATCCAAAATAATGGCAGTAATGGAGAAATTGGAGTTGTGTTGTAGCCAAATGTTGAAGGTCCATTTTCTCTGTCGGAGCAAATTACCTTTTGCTTTAATTTCAGTCCATTTTGGCTCGTGCAACAGGAAGTGGAGTTACAGAACAAAAATGATGACTGAACTGTGGGGGTTTGCATTAATCACAATGCTTAATAACATCAGTGGCCGTACAGAAGCTATTAGTGGACCAAGGTAATCATGTTGCTTATCAACCCGATATAACCTCGACACTGAGTCAGAGACTGGCTTTCCTATAATAGATTCATGACTACGACAATAAAGAGTGAGTAGGGGCTTTGTGGAAAATTAAAAAACAAACTACCTTCAATAACGTGATGCACTTGGCTTTGCTCTAAATTTCACTAGAGATTACAAGTTCACTCATGCGGATTTGCATCTCCTCCGAGGGAAGAGAATCTCATGCTTCTTATTCTCTCGTTTTTCCTCAGGGGATGTCATTATATAAAGATTCACATTAAAGTTACAACAAATCACATACATTTCTTTAATCGTCCTGAAAAGGCACTATGCATGATAATTGTCTGAAAAACAGAATACACTTTGTATGTTCTCGTATTGCTGTGCAACGTGGTAATTTTAAGCTTTGGTTGGATTTATCGTGGAATATGGTTAAGGAAAAATAATACAGCTGCTGAATCACCAAATTAAACTATTAAACATAAATTAAGTGGACTGCTTAATGTCAGACGACTTACATATATTCTTATATGAATAACTTGCACATGTCTGACACTTGATCCAGCTTTCATTGCTCTAGTAATAACCCGGAGACACTTGCTTAAAGATGAAATATTGTGCACAATGGCAATTAATTTTGAACCTGGCCATTTTGTCAGCCCTGTTGAAAAATAATTTGCTGGTGAACTGGGAGCTATTTTGATTATTGATGGGCCATAATCTCATTACTAGGTGTTGATGTTGAAGTCTGCCGAGTTGGTTCCAGTGGTTATGTTGGCGAGAGCATGAGCATCAGCTCTAAACACTGTGTGCGGACAGTGTGGTCAGAGTGGTTTTCTCCCCCAGTAGGATACGACATTTTCACCACCTATCCAAGTGTTGAGCACTTTTCCTGCGCTCAAATCTGTCCTCAAGTCTGTGTGATCAACTTCTGACCAGGAATTTGACAAGTAAGATAAACGGCGTGTACCACAGATAGATTACATGCATTAAGATAATTGCAGGATTTTACTGCTGGAGTTGTTTGAAATGCAGCAATTTTTTAAAACTATTTTATGTAAGACTGTGACTGTGACTAATATTATTAACATGGATCAGGGCTGACGTCTACAGATTCAGATGTTGGACTTTTCAAAGTTACCAGAAAAATGTCACGGATGAGAGTACTGAACATTGAATTATCTATGTTTTTACATATTTGTGCCAACCTACTACTATTGGCAAAACATCTTAAATTACCCCCAAACCATTTTCCAAAGCATATACTAAATATTTGGACTGATAAATGTGTTTTCCTAACTTTCAGGCAGCAGCAATTCCACTTCAAATCCCCAAATGAAGGGTACTGAAGACTAGAGTCAGTCAGGCTTGCAAAATGTTCTTTTAATGCCATTATCGCAAGATCAGGAATTAATTATTTTATTATCTTGAGAAGACATGCTTTTTGAGATGAAGATCATGCCAGCATGCAGAGATGGCATCTTGACAGCTCAACACGTTTACAGGACTGGAAAGTCTGACACAGAGATAACATTCAGAGCAGTTCTCATCATTTAGGGAGTACAGATGAGTGCGCTTTACTGATCATGCTGGGGTCGCTTTCTCGTGATAAATGATCTCTTTGTCTTGAAAAATCTGCTTTTTGTTTACTCGAGAAAACGAGATTCTTATGAGAAAACAACTTTAAATGGATTTTTTTTTTATCGCAAACACAGAGTTCATCAAAGCAAAAATGTTTTGTTGATTTATTAAAAAAGTTAAGAAAAGCAAAGTTAAAAGGTAACTGAGGTAAAAGTGTTAATACAGCATTCCCATGGTGGTGCGAAACTCTGGCATCCGTATCAAAATATACATTATGTTCATTTCCCTAAAGAATGTGTTATGGGTTTATTTTCTGGCAGCAAAGCTCATGGACTGCAACCAGCTAAATCCCAAGTCTTACTTATCTGAGCTTTCCAACAAATCTGAATGGAAAGTTCAAAACAGTTCTCTTCAAGTCTGCTATTCAACAATAGCAGTGAATACAAAATGTAAAATAAATAAGTGGTGGATTAAACCACTGGCTTAAACAGAAACCTGCGGTATACTTTGGAAAATGTCATACATAGTTTGTAGTAAATGGTCTATAACATGCAAAACATGATCCTTCAATGCTTGTATGAGTAAAAACGTACAACTACTGGCTGTACGACAAGGCTGTGCACAGTCATGTTTACTGACGTCCGAACACACAGTATGCAACTTTAAACTAAAAACATAAGGTCCAAATAATATTCTATACGCAAAAAGTGTGTCTTAGACACCTGTATGACTTGTTGGATTGTGAATTCGACTGCAGAAATAAAGTCCCTGCAAAGGTCAGCATGGGAAAAATGTCCAAAAACGAAATATTTCTCTTGTAATCATAGATGACTTTGTATGATTTATTGAAAAAGGTAATGTGTTGATGGAAATAATTCAAGTCATTCATCAGATTATTCTTAGAAATAGATTTGCTGATAGCAGGGGCACTGCATCTTAATCTAATCAACCAGTTGATAGAGCTCTGATCACTGTTTCCGTTTATTCATCACTCCTGTTATTAGTCAAAACATCATTTGACATTTTAAGGGAATCTCAGGGGGATTGGATCGTTTCTGTGTTTTCGTCTCAGCTTGCAGAAACATTATGCCAGTTTTAATGGTGCATGAAACTACCGACGACTACCAAAACAAATTTCTGTAACATTTCAGACGGGGATAATACAGAATGCATTTAATCTGAATGGCTTTTATTTTCATGGTTACATGTCCCTGGCTCTCTAAAAAGCCTAATATATCTTTGTGAGACATGCTACGAGTCAGATGAAAAGCAGTGTTCCCCTTCACTTACGCCTTATTTGTTGTAAACTGGCCTGACATTTAGTCCAAATAGATCTCTGAAATAAAGTCACAGCCTCTGTCTGCTTCTAAGTCAGTTTTATGTTTTGCATGAATGCGCCTGGGGACAATTCTTTATCCATTTACACATAAGAACAGTCAAATATTGTTTTGTAGCCATATTATAAAACAATTGCTTTCATTTCCTTTCCTTATATGTTTTGCCCCTGTGGCCAAATTGACTTCATTTAAAATAACCATTTGATTCACCCATAAATGCATGTGTCAGATGATGGAAATAACACCTGACGTTCTTTTGGACGCACACAGGAGCTGCTTGTTGCTGACGTCTTTAAGCTTGTCATTACAAACCTAATATGCCTCCTCTATTAAACAGCGGAAGGACAGAGTTAGTGCGATATTGTTTTGTTCACACCTTGGCCTCTGATATAGAAGCAATCCTGAGGACAGCGGATGTTGGTTATTAGCAGAGCTGTGTGTCATCGACAGGAGACTGAGCATTTTCTGCCAAAAATGTGACAGGTCAATAGGTCTCAGCGCTTTGTATTCCGGGTGCCAAGCTGAGCTACAAAGGCCAAGAACAGGTCAGTACATGCTAATAGTGTGCCTCCGTTACAGAGTTTGACTTGTTGCCTCGTGGTGGAAAGTAACACTGTACATTTACTCAGATACTGCACTATATCGACATACAACCTACATTTCATAGGGAAAATATTGCACTTTCACTCGACTGCATTTATCCGACAGCTTTAATTGCAAGTTACATCTCAGATTAAGATTTTCCAAAATTAAATAAAATGCGTTGTTAAAGATTAAACCGATGTTTCAATAAACCATACAACCATACAAAAAAACTGTGTCTAGTTAGGGCCTCTTCCCCGAAAAGATGCACTGCTGAGAATGTCTCGCCATTAAAATGACCATAGCAGCCTTACCACCTCCTGTTCTGATGTCAGTGGATGTTATTGAAACGAGGGCACAATAGCGAATGCAGACAAGAGGTTTATCTTACAACAACACAAGAAAATGATGGTGAGATTCACGTGCCGTTTCCTCTTTTTCAGCATGTCCTGAATCCAAAACTTACTCCTTCTCATTGAGTAGCACAGCAACAGCAAGAGCACAAGGTCTGCTTGAATCCATTTTTTCCCTGTTGCTTCACAGGTGCATCATTTGTTTTGCCTGATGCGCTTTGCCAAAATATTTTTTGAAGTGCTCGCGATGTAGTGATGGACCCCGTAGTTTCATTAAAATAACTGTCCAAAGAGTTACAATTATCCGGTATCTAATAATAAAAGCAAAGACTAGAGAAACATGCAAAAATGAATCTGAATTTGTGTATCGGAACATTTCTTTTTTTCCTACCTTATCATTTCATCACCCCTCAGTTTTATCAAACTTTTGGACAGGCATGTTGAAAGCAAAAGGAACCAGTTACAACTTTACTTTGGCGTAATTAGGGCACTTTCAACACAAAATAATCTGTACCAACATAATACTCCTTAATTAAAAAAAGAGCAACTATTAGAAAGTATGAATTTTGTACCTGACCTGCTAATACATTCAACAACGTTTTAAAACACATGTATACACATCAAAATGCAGAGATACACAAACAATGGCAGACTATCATTAATATCACTCATTACGCCCATACAGTCTAATTATTTGGTCTCTTTAATGCTTTCAAAGTATGTGAGCACCTCTTCCACCGCTGTCAGTTTTATCATCTTTTTTCCTCTCTGATGTGCTCAGTCAAGTGCTGTTTTTCTCTTAAAACTCAAGTGCCACTTAAGTGCATATCTTCTAGTAAAAAAAAAAAATTAAATCTTGCAATTGGACTGATTTATGTCTCAGCACAGATGCCTCATGTTTTACTTGCACTGTTTGACAAATGAGGTGCACTTTGCGTTGCAACCAGATGTGGCCAAAAAAGGTGAAGGAATGTGATGTGCTCTGTGTGTGCATGTTTCCCACCGTGGGCTCTTGATGACAGTCATTCAGATACAAGAGTGGCTGGAATGGAATGGAGCTTGATTGCCTTTGCAGCCGAACATCAGCCACTTTCATCGCTTGGGGTTATTTGCATTTTATGTCCAGTGATTCTCGGATGAAAAATCCTCAGGGGGGAAAAGAATGGAACAGGTAAATGATCCGGAGAAATTACACTTGAGAGATATGAAAGAGCCTGAATGGGAACGCTGTTTATCAGGTGCAGCCGGTGGAACATGATTATAACCGACTCGCAGACTAACAAGGTGGAAATTTAAACATAACCCGGATGCGATCGCGACATGGTTCTGTCCACACTAACACAGCCTCAGAGCCCCCGGTGAAAACACTTTTGTCATCACATAAATGGGCCCATTAATCCCACTCAACAGGGGACAACAAACCTCTAATTAATTAATTATTCGTGTTGAGATTCACTCTCACAAAAGACATTTAAACAGTGATGATTAAAAATCTCTATCTCTAAGCCTATTTATGTGTGTGTGAGTGGCTTTTATCACTCAGTTTAGGTCATAAATGTGAAATTGTCCCCAATATCCTGGCATAGCAAGATTAAATCTATTCACTGAGTGTGTGTGTGTGTGTGTGTGTGTGTGTGTGTGTGTGTGTGTGTGTGTGTGTGTGTATGTCCAGCATTGGATAATGGTTCCCAGCAGGCACAGCAGTTTGTGCGGTTAGAGTTTGCTGGCAGGAGCTCCCACCTTTCATTGCCTTTCTGCCACCTGTGAAGACTGCGAAATGTGTCAACTCGCACATTGGCTAACGTTTTTCACATCCTTTTTGTGATCAGAGTCATTTCCATCCAGAATCATTTCAAACTGATTGATCACCAATTAGAATTAACGTGAAAATCATCAGTCAGAATAATTTTTTTTTAGCTAATTTAACATTGTGTCTCTACGGATGAATGTCTGTTTGTCAGTCTGCCAGTTTAATCCAGTTTAAAATATCTCAACGATTGCTCAGTGTTAACATTTCCCATGACTTTTTCTCTAGCACCACCACAAGGTTGACATTTGTGGGTTTTTGCAGCAGCTTTTCATTCATGCCCCCCTCAGGATGAATTGTTGGAACTTTGGTAATCCCCTGATTTTTTTTCCATCCACTGCCAAAATGTAAATGTGTCCAATACCTTGGTTTATTATCAAACAGATTCTAAGATTTTCACTAATGCATTTTAAAACACTTTATGGTTTGGCTCCCAGTTATATTGCTGACTTTCTGCTCCTGTAAGAGCCTCTGATCCTCAGACTGCCAGGGCTCTGCTGGCTGTTCCTAAGTCCCGGCTCAAGACTGAAAGGTGACCGGGCTTTTACGGTCAGAGCTTTGGTAGTCCCTGCCTGAGGATCTGAGGCTTGCAGGATGAGAGACAATAAAATCACTTCTCAAAATGTATAATTTAAAAAATGTTTTTATTACTGCTAACATATTTATGTCTGTTCCTATCTTAGGAAAAATGAAAAATAGAAAAATAAAATGAGACACCAGATTTTGAGTAGTTACCAGGGAACAAATGAGAACGAATGAGGACCATTACTAAATAAGTAACTTCTAATCAAATTCAAACAAAATTTTATTGCGTAGCTGATTATTTATTGATTAGTTAATGAAAGAGACAGTAAAAACTGTTTATTTTCATCATTATTTTTACGAATATACTTGTGTTTAGTGCTAACACAATGGTGAACTAAATTATTTTACTTTCTAAAAATTAACATGTTAGCATGCGGATGATGTTTTTTTGTTCCAACCAGTCTGACAAGTAGTGATCATTTGTTGTAAGCCCTGGAAATAAATTCATATATTCGATGTACATTAGGTGAGTGAATTCCATCGACCTTAACGTTAATGTACATTTGTAAGTGTATGTATGCATTTACATAGACTGCAGGCAGGTCTGCTAAGTAAATCAATTTTTTTTCATTATACACTCCCAAATGCTATTAAGTGTGTGCACTTCTGCATGCAAATTTTGAGTGCTACCCTGGCTATCCTGCTGGTGTTTTCATCAGTGTACTAGTGTTTTTTTTTAATGGGCACTGGGCAGAGTACCTCACGTGTTGACCACAAGGAAAAATTAATTACATCTCAGCATCACCTTTCTCACCTCCAAATTCCCCCAGAAGCAGTCATCCTGCATGCTGCAGAATAAAAACAAAGTAAAAACATGCATAATCAAACGGCGCTTTTAGCCAACAGGGCAATCATCTCGTCAAGGATGATGTCTGTGCCATGGCACGGCTGGCGCTGTTAACACTGGAGCACTGAGGGGAAAACAACCTAGACAAAGTAGTGTTGGATTATCATTTTAACTCAAAGTAGGAAAGGGCGTTTGAGGGTCTGAAATGGTGGTAGGATAAGGATTGCAGAAAATATGACCTTTACATAATGAAATGCAGATGACGCAGCCTGAGCTTTTCTACAGGTATTCGTGGAGAAACTAAAATGTCACTTAACAATTCTGCACTGAAGTTGGCAACTTAACATTTCTGAGATGTTTGTAGATGGTAATTTACAATATATGTCTTAGTCTAAATTCTGAACAAAAGTAATAATCACCTGCAAAAATATGTGTGGCAAATGATTTGAAATGTCGAGAATCACAGGAGATGCAGCAGGATGGCCATTATGTGGTTAAACATATAAAATAAAGATATAAAATCAGATGGTTTAAATTCAGGAAACCACAGTGAATAATTCTTTCATGATTGTTGACTAATTGTTTGTTTTTATTCCATCTCGTTATTAACAGTTGCGTGGCTCTGTGAAGAAGTCCTGACCTGTGGCCCCGGGCCTCTCTGTCCCCAGTGCTGATGTAACACAGCCCTGAATTAGGAAGAGCTCTCTTACAACTTTAATTTAAACCGACTCAGAGCCAACCATGCGGGATCGTGACTTTAAGGTTTACATGCAAGAAATGAATGTGCTCGCTGGGTTTAATGCTGTGTTTTCTGTGTTTTTGCATGCTAGGTGTGTCATTATCTCGGTCCCTTGCTGATATAAGTTTGTCTGTTTGTTTGCTCGTCCACATCAAGTCATCGCACTTTTTTTTTCTGGCTCCCTGGCTCCCTTGCTCTGCTCTCGCTACATACCTGACAATCATCTGCAAATCAGCACACCTGTCTGGCATCGAGCCTTGCCGGATTTCTTTGTTAGTTTTTTATATGGTGCGCTTCTTCCTGCTGTGAAGATGGTTTATTCTTGCATTGGTTTTGTTAGCTCTCCTGCCATTTAAGGATTATCTGCCTTCCTGCTGGTCTTGACATCCAATAAACCCATCAGCCAGATCTCCCTCTATCACGTTTCAATCAAGATTTCTTCTGCCTCACCTCAGCCTGTCTCATTCTTAAGAAAATACTTGTTTTCACCTTTACCTGCCTGAGCTGTGTCTGCATTTGGGTTTAGCTAAAATTGTGACTAAATAAACTAGAAACTAGCCTCAAAGTCTGTGTAAAGTAAGAATAAATATTGTATGTGTTCAGAGTCGGTTATTAACCACCCAGCCATGTTTGAATGATTAAAAATATCAACAAGTTTATAAAATTGGATGTCAAAATCAGGTAAGAATGAGCAGTATTCTCAGCTCCAGGACTGTGTGGGTGTGTCCACTGAATGTGCTGAAGCCACGCCTTCTCACAGGAGCAATCAAGCAGCAATTTGGAAGTGACTGAAACATGTCAGATGAGCTCAGAAAATGACTTGACTAACTTTGAAACAGATGAATAAATCTCAGTCTCTGCTAGGGGTGCAGTTGTATGCTCAGAGTGGCCTCAGTGTGTCATCGAGCCACCCTACCTTAATTTTAACCCAACCATGTTTCCCCAGAATCAACACACTTCTCTATAATATTTAACCCAAACCATGATCTCTCTTTAACTCTAACCCAGTTGCTTTGTGTCCTAACCCAACCAATCCAACCGACCAAATGTTGATCATAAAAACCGATTGATGTCCGATCAGAAAATAGTTGTTGTTCTAGAGCGTGTGTGTTTTGTTCTATAGTTTGGACAAATTGTTCTGATATCTTGACAACTCACACACTGTGGGTAATAACAAAAAATGTATTTCCCCTGGGAGATTAAAAAGTGTTTGGTATCTCAAAGGAATTTGCTGAGTGTGCACATTTGTGACTTGAATATCTATTCTGCCTTTCCCGTTAGCAGCTATCTTTGGACAAACTTGAACTATTAGCTCCAGCTACAGAACAGCTAAAATAGATTCAAAGAACAGACGCTAATTCAGTCTAAACCACTCCTATCATAAACACTGCAGTCTATTGCAATGTGTTTATTAATGGGAAATATATTTAGACATATCAACATATAAAACTGAAATTAATGATACGAGTCGATGCTGTAAATGTCTCCATTAAAAAAGTCCTGCTGTTTAACTACACTAAGGCCTTAATTGAGATTTTAAAGCAGTGGGATAATTGAATATGAATATTATGCTCAGTGATTATGATGGTTGGAGCAATTATATGTAGCCAAATTAGTTTTATATCAATTACACACACACACACACCAAAAAAGTACAAATTCATATTTTGGTATGGTATAGACACACATAGAAACAGTTATTTGCTGTCGGGAGGGTGCAAATCACCAGAAGATGACAGATCTTGAAGCAGTAGACAGACCAACTTAGTTGTAACCGTCTGTCTTCTTCTCTTCTCACTGGACATGTTTGATCAGCTGCCGGACATTATCCTGCTCACCCATTTCCACTCCACGCATCTTGGATTGCTCACCTAATTCCACTCAATCTGCAGCGAGGTGTGAACCATGACGTTTCCTGTTCCAACGCTGAATTATTACAACCTGGCTTCCAAAGATAACTCTGTGCCTCGTTTCTCCCCTCCCGTCCACTTCCCATCACCACAATACTCCCACGTGTCTTGGAAAGTCAAAAGCTGGAGAGTCAAACTGTCACGGCTGTGAGCTATTTTGACGTCAGTTTAATGTTCAGTCAGCTTCTTGAGGAATATGGAAACCACAGAATCTGAGGAAATGGCTGTTTTGTCAGGATGGGGATTCGTGGGAACTGACAAGCAGATTAAGAAAAGAAGAGACCCTGACAGAAATAGGAACTAGGACCATGTTATAGACTGGTTTTCCATTTATGTAATGTGATATTCCTTCCATTCAGTTGTTTTTTGTTTAATGCATACATAGCAATCTCATAATACACCATATAACAAAAACACCTGTTGGTAAATAATTTATGTCTAAGAACTAATTTCATAAAACACTAAAAATAAAAACTGAGCTGGAGAAGTAATTCTGTTTGCAGCCAGATTAAGACTCTTTCTTTACATTGTTTTATTGTTTTAGTTTATTGTTGCACAATGTGTTTTATTCTAAAATCTTATCTTCATGTAGACAAAATCATCTGTACAATCTTTGAGTTATCCAATTATTTTGCTTATCGGGGACAGATGTTCAGTTGCAGCTGTGGCTTTTAAACATTGTAGCAGAAGATGAGGCACTCTGAGCCCGACTGTGAACGAAACTGAAGAGAACAACAGGGAGACTGATGATGTTGCAAAGCTGAGGATTAATCTCACAGAAACACTGCAGAGGAGTGAGACTGTGGTTTGGGGTAATGTTGTAATTCTTTTCTGTCTATCCTATGCAGAAAATGTTACTTTTCTCAGACACCGCAGGGATCCTCTGACATTTGAGCATATTGATTGATCATAAAGAGCCTTTTCAGGACACAATGTATTAAAAAGATGTTTAGCTGTACCGCACACAATTAAAAGAGGAACAATTTACCATATGTTGGCTTCGCTTGATAGATATATTTTGGAACTTTTAATAACCCAATAAAACAGGAAGTCAGACCTCATGAGTGACGCAAGCAGACATACGTATTTAAAGAAACCAATTTTCAGGCATATGAACAATTCTTATATATTTAAGTGTGCCATACCATGCAAGATCCTTGAGGGGAAAAATAAATGATGATGATGATGATGATGATGCAGACTGAGAATCTGACAAATTAACTTCCATAGATTTTTTTTAAATAACCCTATTGTGCTAAAGTAAAGACTTTGTCTCCTAGCAACCCACCCAGACACCACCCACATATGCAGACGCCGCTGCACGCGCATCCATCCACTTATTGAGTCAAAGCACTCATTTGCTTATAATGAAAATCATTTCCTTGTGCTGCAATTACGGTTGCTAATGCTTTAGTCTTTCCTACTATATTAAAAAGCAATAATGATTTTTTCAGAAAATGAAAATCGCAATGGTTTGTCATCAATATCGCGAGCTCTGATGGCGGTATCTACCAACTGATACGCAGTGACTCTAATTACACTCAACTGTGTAAATTGTACATTTGGGGTCATTGAACATATTTAACAGCAAGACTCCCTGAAGTCATTTTAAAGAGTAATTAGCATCACTTTAATACAGTTAACTTAGATACACTGCATTTACTTTACTTCTCTACTAATGGCCTCATCAGTTATGCTAAACTGCTTAGTTACTGTTGCTACGCCTGTCCTTAGATTCAGACAAGCAGGCTTCTCAGTGCCGGCCAGTGATCATTGACTTTGTCAGCTCAAAGGATGATTTTTATTTCATGTAGCTAATTAAGCTCATTATTGGTTTAAACCGTGCTGTCCTTCAGGCTTTGTTTTAAAACAGGCATCCTGTAAATGGGTCTTCAAATATGCACTTGATGGCGTCATGTGAAGCTCTGACAGCTGACCATATGTTCCCGTGGTTATTTTGTCTATTCACTCCTCTCCTGCTTTGTTACCCCAACATCTTGCTGTTGTCTTCTTAAGTACGATCCTCTTTCTTTCTGTCTTCAATATGTTGTTGCTGCTGTTACGCGAGCCGCTCCTCCTCCCCGTCACCACCCAGTATTCATGAATTCATCATTTCATCAGCCATTAGCCTCAGCAGAGTCATCAGCCACCACCAGTGTCCGGACTCTAGCAGAGTCTATCTTGCTGCTGCCCAGGGCTGACACCCCTTGATCACTAACACACCACACCACGTAATGTTATAATAAACAATTAACTTTACTTCGTTCACTTGTCTCTCCAGATTTAAATAAAAACATACTAATAGCCAGAGGCTAAAAAAAAATTAGTCCATCCTCACAGCTGATGATAAATGTAGAAGACTCTGACACTGCTTTTCGTTTACTTGTTTTTATTTTACAACAGTATGGTTTCACTTTTAATGTTACACGAGAAGAGGCTGGATGAAGGCTGACAAACTCACCATATTTAAGAGAGAGAGAGAGAGAGAGAGAGAGAGAGAGAGTGGTATATTGGAAACATTTAACCTCAGGGCAACATTAATGCCTTACATCCATACAGGGATGGATGGAGGTACCCAAAGATAAGCAAGTGAGGGAAGACATAAATAGTGGCCTGATTCTGTCTGCAATCAAGTGGTGTGCCTGCATCATATCTCGGCTTTGGTTCCCATGGCTTTTGTATTGCCTGGTGATGAAAACTTCTATCACTACAGGGACCTCTTTAACAGACAGAAACTCCAATATTTAATCAGATTCTACAGTTTTATACTACAATTATGCAGCCTGATTTATTTCTAAATAACTTTTAATTTGATTAGACTTGCATGTTATTTAGGCTATTTGTTTGCTGGGCTTCACGGTGGAGGAACTAAAAGTGAATGTGGAATGAATTAAAAAGAGATAAGGACTTATTTTATCTTTTCTGCCACAGGCAGCACGCAATTGTTTTATTTTCAGTCCCATAGCTGAACAAAATAAATGACACTGAGTTGTCTAGATTCACGCCTGTTGTCTGGGGTGTGTGGAGGAGCACCCCTCCACTCTACAGAGCTTTTCAGCATTGTTTTAGTAGGAATGTGTGCGATTAGTCGACTAGGGGAATAAATATTGCTAACGTCGCTAGTCAGTTAAACAAACTATATTGTTTTATTAATTTACAACGCTGGTCTTGTTAGTGTTTATTCACAAGCTACTTTAATCAGCTCACATTGCTTTTCACATACAGGTTCACATACAGGCTGTCTGTAGGTTTTAATAACAGGTGAGCCACGTGTGAAGGAACCTTGAATGAAAACGTTGTTTTTTTTTGTCGGTTTCTTCCATTTGTTTCTCCATATCCTGGTTTTTCCTTCAGTATAACCTTCACCTCCTCATATGTCTCCAAGGACATGTGTACAAGGACAGTCTACACAGGGTGATACACAGGGGTCACACTCTCCCACATCAGATTGCTACACACACAGATTAATTTATTTTGCAGTCAACCACACCCAAACAATTAACACCCTTTTTTTTAAATACTGTAGGATTACATTAAAACATTGAAACATTTGTTTCTTTGTGAGTTTCCATAACAGCTGGGGAAGGTCCCTTCCTTGTGGAGATAAAGGCCTGGCTGCAGGGCTGAGGACTCTTAAATCCTGAAGCAAACTCATTGGTTTAAACTATGTGCTGCCATGTCATAAAGGGGGATACGGTTTTAGTTAGTTGTTGTCTTTAATGGTTTGGCCCAACCATCTGGCATTTAGTCTGGCAGGATTGTTCAGTAATTGTTCAGTGAACAATCAGAACACTAGCCACCACAACAACAACAATGACAACAACCATGGTAACTAGCTTAGAGGCAAACAACAACAGTCACCACAAAGAGAGAGAAAAAAAGTAATGTGAATGGACATTCAAGATTAACTAAATATTGCCAATACATTTGCCACTGTTATTATTATCACAACGTGATAATAGGTGTGCTGCCCCCAAGTGACCAAAGAAATGACTGAATGCAGGTTTGGGTCAGTGGGTACACCAAAAGGGTTAGATTGACAGTGTACAAGTTCTCTAGAGTGGACTCTTTCATTCAATAAACAGTCCCCCTTTGTTCTTAACAGAACCCATTGAAAGTAATAGACACAGTCTCCTGGTGGCTGGTTTACTACACTTAACATTATCGTTTAAACACTTAGAGCAGTCCGATTCATATACAGTCACTTACCAGACAGCAACATTATACGCTTGCCAGCACTGCTTCTTGGTAAATGGACTTTTCTTGTATTGGGTTCATCTGTGAGTCCAATCCAAAGGAAAAAAAACATGGTACATTCTTCAAAATGAGACATGATGTCTGTTCATGAATGTGCCTGACAAAAACTGAGGCTTTTATTGTGCCTGCATGTTCCAGTAAATACCGTGTTTGCTGATGTATGATTGTCTAATGGTATGGTGTGAAGTAACAAATGAGAATCTGTCAGTGCAGATGTAGCGTGCTTCACGTGTTCATTGCCAAGGTGCATAACAGTTGCCTGTTAACGATTGATGAACCACTAAAAGCCATCACAACTCCTTTAGTCCACTGGCACTGGGAGAGCAAGGTTAAAAAGCGAGTAAAAATTGGATGTGTGGTTAGAATGAATGTTGTAATCAACAACGTTGTTATGTAAGAGGAGACATGACATCCCTTTTACTCTCAAGGCAAAAACTACTACATCCCTTCAACAGACATTGCTCAGCTTTGTTTTTACCTTCAGGCACATTTGCTCTCTGCCACTTGCAGCCTCACCGTAGGCGCAGTAGTGATGCTTCACTCCAGGATCCGGCTTGTTTTGCTTCTTCAGCTTGGACACATACAGAGATTAAGTTAAGTGATAAGGCGGACATTACTTAGGCATGAATGCAAGGTCATTAACAGGCAATGTGGTACTCAGGATATGCAGTAAGAGGTGTGTTACTGGAGAGTCACAGCTGTTTTAGCTTCACCTCGCTGACTTCCTCCTCAATCAGTGCTTTTGAAAATTAAAGACTACGCTGGCAGTGCAGGGCAATTTTTAGCTTTCTGAAACATCATATACACTCTGGGACATGTTATTCTAGTTATAGAGAGCAGTTAGTTTAGAATATTAGACATGCTAGTGGCATTATGGATGCCAATGTTGCTCTGTTGGTCCACTACTTTGGTGGAGACTAAAATAGCTATGTTTTTGCCTTTAGGCAAGTTACCATCACCATCATCTGTTACACAAACAACACATAGTCACAATAACACCGTCTAGTCCATCCATCCTCATCTTGTGCCCATGTGGTTCAGAAAATAAACTGTATAGATGCACATTCGGTTGGTTATTTTATCCAACTGGGCAGAACACAGACATGCTATTACCACAGTAATGACATACATCAGTGTTGAGCAGTGTTTTGCACATAAGTGTGGCGTAACATCAGGCAGAGCAGGTAGGGTTGATTGAAAGTGAAGTGCTCCTGTATCCAGTTGAAATTGCAGGTGGGATCAAGGATAAAACCGTGTATGTCTTAGATGAGCAGACTAATCTCTCTTGTTCCTTAGATTATAGCTTGTAAGGAGACAGCAAGTGCCAACCACAGAGTGGCTGAACCCTGAGAGAGGAGTCTGTGGTCAGAGGATGTGGCTTTGTGGTGAGGGGCCATAGCTTGTTTTGTAATCAGGGGTCTTACAAGATGGATTCCACAGAGAATGGAATTAATGGCTCAGAGATTTCCAATTGCATTGAAGGAGCTCTCTCAAGGCTAAATAAACAGATTCACACACAAAAATGAAAATCAGGAGATGCTAGAAATGTTTCAGTCAACTTAAGTTGCTAAGGCACACCAGCCCTTTGATATACCTTCTATTTTGACTGCAAATCATAAAAATGCTCTTTGGTTTAGGAGCTGTAGGAATCTTGTATAGCAAGTTAAACTTCAGATAAGAAGTTTCCTGAATAAATTCTGCACCACTTCTTTGGTTTTTGAATGACCTCATCTGTGACAGCCACAGATCCTGTTTGACCAGACACTACTGAAACATCTGAATAAAATACAACCTCTCCGAATGAACTCTCTGTAGAGCACCTCAGTCAGGCTATCAGCATTTGCAACGGTCCTATGCGCCTGTGCAGCCAGGAAGTTATCGCACACGTGGGCCCTGGTAAATGGTGATGAGCATTAATGGGAAGACATGAATTCAAAGCAGGCACGTTTCTGTCTTTTGCTTCCAAACACCTGCTTTCTAGATGCGCAGACAGTCCAGCTCCTAACAGGTAGTCATTAACTTGTTCATTTCTTTGTTTACTTCTCCTACCAGGGGGGGTTTGGTATTACATCGTACATCAGGATCCACTCACTGTGCCGTTGGGTAAATGAATGTGCAGAGAGCAAGGGAGACAGCTTTAATCTCCTGGCAGCTTCTGCTCACTGGACCTGTTCCTTCAGTGTGAAGCTGCAGCAGGTTTCAGAACAGCGTAACGTTAATGTAACCTTACGTTCAACACTGAACAGTCTCTTTAGGTATAAGGCCAAGTGGAAATGTCAGATGTTCTTGCCACCTCTTTCGTAAAACCATAAAGGAAATCATGAAAGTTACATTTGGTCCTTCAGGTGAGGGGTGGCACTGTAATAAGAAGGTCATAATCTGGTCAGAGAGTCCCATTAAGAAGGTCATACACATGTTAAGATGTCCGCTTCTGGTCACGAGGCCTATCGATTCCACCAGGCAACGAAAATCCATTTGAGTCAGGGTGTTGTTGCTCAATTTTGGGGGTTTATTTTTTATGATGATGTGTCCTACCACACCCAGTACAGAGCTTTTAATGATGTAATCCGGATAATGAAGAAACAAGCTGTTTAATTCTGATGACTTATGGTACAGAAATTCAATATCCAGCAATGATCATGATCTCACTTTATTATGGTTTTAAACAGGGAGTGTAAGAGAGTCTGTAACTGCTGTTACTATTCACTATTTTGTCTACACTGACAAATGTTAGAGAAAACGTGATAGACATAAGATTTGTTATTATATCTCAGATACACACTAAAAATTTGAATTGGCTTTAATTCGAGTCCAATATACCCAGTAAAAAATGCAGTTCTACAAACGTCCTGAGCGTGGCTACAGAACAAGTCAGTCTCCATAAGCACCCATGTTAAAACTTCACAGCAGAAATAAACATGTTTACAGCCTGGTACAAAAACGGTTTTGGTCTCTATAGCTAATTTCCTTGTCCATGACAACTGTACAGAGGGTGAATTGTTTTTTAAAAGTTATTAATAATAATGATATTGTCATTAAGGCTTATACTTACGCATAATTAACAGAGTGGCCACTTAGACTGACCATTGGGTGCCGTTACAGATGGCTTGTTTGAGCACCCAGGCGTGATTCAGCCCAACTCAGGTCTGCCGATGATCCACGTCTTTGCCGGGAGGAGGCAGAGGCAGGACAGCCAACAGCTCTTCAGAAATCTGTAAAACGCAAACGCTGTCCATTCTTTGTACTGTCAGTGGTTTTGACCCAGTATTATTGTTATTTCTTTATATTACTGTTGTATTATTTACCCCAGCTAATATATGATTAGAAGAATTTATAAAAGTTTCATCTGTAAACTGTAACAATTGTATTGTTAGCTGTACAAAAGAATGTGCATATGACATTAAAAACTGCAGAGGTTTATATTATTATTAACCATGAGTAACATATAGTTACATGTAAGTCGAATAAGAGAATATAACAGTTCACAGCCTTTGGATAACAAGCAGAAGAGTAAAACAAAGTGTGAGTGAATAAAACATTTTAAAAGTTAGTTTTTACATTTTATAACTACTTCTTGACATTTTCCATTTCCTTCCATTTCACGCATTTTAATAACATCCTCACCCATTTCTGCATTTAAATGACATTTCTGACAAGCTTTTATGCTCATAGCTGTTAAGCCTCTCGTGAAAATAGCATAATGGTCCATTTAGAATTGATTGATCGCTAACAGGAACTTTTACCTTTGAAAAAAATAAGATGTCTCTTATTAACACTCCATTTGAGTGGTTTTTAAATGGAGTGAGTGTTTTTATGTGTTATCCCTGAGTTAGTACAGGTCAAGTGTTTAGTATTATATAAATGTTGTATGTACATGTGTGTAGAGTAGCGTGTTTTTTCCGCAATACGTGAGAGTAAAGCATAAAATTAAACTAAACTGTCCTGTGCTGTTAAGTCAGAAAACCTGGTTTGAAGAAGTTAAGGGGAGCAAAACTCAACAGTCTAGTTTTACTGGCACTGCCTGAGGTGAGGTGGTGGTACTGTACGAGTCAGCTAAGAAACTCTCTTCAGTTGCCCAGGAGATTATGGTTCCTGTCAATCCCCCAGTGAAACCATGAAAAACAGCAACATGAGTTTGGCTTCACAAACTCTTTGGGATGTCTGCCATACACCATAATTGCTCATTTCCTTGCAGAAATGGTTTTGTAATTCAGAGTAAAGCACGTAATGGTGACTACCCAGAAATCTGTCTTATTGAAATGTGATGAAAGCCTGGGTTATATTTGTTTTTCTTAACCAGTGTTTTACGAGTGTTGTGCCCAAATGAAATACAGAAAATACCCACAGGAACTCTGGAGCAAAATAAATGATGAATTAAGATTCAATTTCATATCAGTCTTGTAGCTTATTCCCAATCATCCAACCAGGTGGGAAAATTATCCTGTTACATATGACACAGTGCCACACAGTATTGTAAGTTGAAAAAGTGGGATGGAGAAAAGCATTCCCGTATTTATAATCCTGACGAAAAGTTTCTTCCTGACCTCACCTTGCAGCCTCCATTGAGACTCAGTGTTTCTCCTTGTTGCTGCTTGAGTTGCTGCTCTGACTTGGATGAAACACAGCAGATGTGAAGTGTGTTTACTGACAGCGAAACAAGGACGAAGTTCATTTGGGGGCGAAGTAGAGTCACAGTGTACCTCAGTGAGTGCTGCCCTTGCAGTATCAGGAAGCTTTGTCACTTTGTATCGTGGACACACACTTAAAACAGCACTTTCTGTTCTTGGGCTGTATACATTTTCCACATTGATTTTCTTTCAATTCAATTCAAAATTAGACAAGTCAATTACAGTTCCAGTGTGAAGAAAATGTTTTGCGTGAAGCTCCTCAGGCTGAATCTAATCAATCTCTGGTCCAATCTCTGGTCTAGTCCTGGTACATTAACTCCAATATAGTATCGCTTTAAAAAAAACAGTGCTTCTAAATAACAGTAAATTGAGCATCGTCATAGTGAATGCATTTTGCATCATTATCCAAGTTAACATGTTTGTCAATGTCTAATTATTCCCCTTGCGGTCTTATAACCATCATTAGTAATCTGATCCATCGGGGTGAATAAATCAGTGAGGGGCTATGAAGAAACATCTCACGTGTCAACTTCAGTGTGAGCCACAAGCTGTCAGATTTATAAAGCCATTCATCAGTTATGATTAACACATTGATCAAACTGTGTGTGGACTTTCAACACAAAATAGAAGTGTCTTTAATAGCAGAATGGAGGCAATCAAAGAAACCATTTATAGTATGAGTAAAATTGCCCTTCTGTCATTTGTGTCAGGACTTTTTCGAGGCTATTACTGTACCAGCTACATCCTGATTCAAGTAAATTAATGTGAAGAGTCCGGCTGTCTATTTTTATTCTAGTCTCCTCTGGAAATGATCAAGCTAGAGTAAAAGAGAAAAGCATTTAGCACTATTGAATTGACATGACGGCATGAATTGAGAGCGAAAACCACACACTGATTGATTCCACCTTTGTGGATACATAGGAATAAGCGTTTCTCAAATGTCAAACTATTACTTTCAATGAAGTGACATGAATGAATGTACATGTAATGGACTGACCCACAAATTTTCTACTATTTTGAACCTCACCGCTGAGCACAGAACAGCAGCATGCACTGAAAGCTCTTTTGAATGTCCCTCAGAGAGAAGCTTTTGGTTATCAGACTCCCATCCAGGCCAGTGAATTTACCCAGAGCCACGTCAGTGCTTCTGCTCCGACCACCGCACTCTCTGAGATATTGGATTTATTCAACTTATTCTGTGTTTGATGGGGATAATCTGATTGCACATTTAGTTGATTTAATTTAACATGCTTGAGACCAGACTGTGAGCGGTGGTTGACAGACTATTAGCTTGTGGTGAAGGGGATCTCTCAGATGAGTCCGTGTGTGTGAGCGTAAGCTGAGAAGGTCTTCTTCGTATTACATGATGTAGTAGCTTTGGTAGATTGGTTTGCTTCGACCCGGAGTGTGTGTACCCTGGGGATTCTGCTCTGCTTGAGAGAGACGATAACAGGACCTCTCAAACACAGCTAATGAGCTCTAACAACCTGACTGATGATGCTCATGCATTAACCAAACCAATGAATCTCTCTCCGCTCTGTCCTCCTCTGCCTTCTGTAAAATGTTTGAAGCATTAGAAAGCGTTTTTCTGCACGCCACCTGCCACACTTTGATCACAACATGTGTCTTTGTGTTTATGGGTCGCAAGGTTTCTGACATTAAGCTTGCAAATTGGCACTGTCTGGATCACAGTCCTTTTTTAAAGTGGCAATTATGTACGAATTTCTAAAAGGCTTAAAGGTCTTTTCTTCTTTTTAGAGAAACTCTACACTCATTACTGCCCTTATTTAAATCTGAAGAAATCCTTTCAGTGTCTGTGTCACCACTCTGAGAACACCAAAATATACAAGTGGTTTTCATCTTTGGATTCATTATTGGTTATATATATATATATATTGTCAAAAAGTAAAGTACATTCTGTTTTGTAGTCAATGGCTAACCGTAGAAATAAACGGGTTCCTGCAAAAAAGTCCAGTTTTTGATCATTGCCTTATATTGAGCATTTCCTGAAGACTGGCAGTACCCATGCTCGCTTACTTAGTGTGGGTGGAGTGGTGTGATGAATGGGAGCTGCTTGGTAAGGGGATTTATATGACAATAAAAGAGGCTGGTAATTGATGACTCGGTGGACTTTACAGTGATCAATAGCTAAACCAAGTTAGCAAAGAGCAGTTTAGATAAGAAACCAACGTATTTATGTGTTTCCTGTGATTGTTCCTAAACAACTTAAAGGAAAGAAACATTCTTACACTTTCTGCATCATTCGTCACGTCCTGCTCTCTCGGAGAAACAAAGATATGAGAAGAGAGACAGTGAGAGGTAGCGATGCTCACTTTGTGAGAGCAGTCCTTATTTCCATGTTAACAACGTGATATCGGTTTCTGCTCTGGCAGACGACTACAGAACTACGGCTTATTTTGAAAAGCTTGCATGTTACAATTCAGCATATTCAGTGAGTGTGCTGGTCCGAACCAAAATTAGACAGTCCCAGATAAACAGATGGAAATGAGAAGTATCTTATTCCCATTTGGATCTCAAGAAGAACATGCACTGACATTACTGTCACGGCTAGAACCCAAATGCACGACTCGGGAGACAAAGTGCAAAATAAACAAATCTTTTATTACTATGAAAGTACAACAGAAAATCACTCACTGGGAGGACAAACACTATATAATCTAAGAAAATAAAAAACACTCAAGAGAGGGAAAACCTACTAACAAAATTAAGGATGAAGATAACAAACGAAAAAACACTCTTGCGAGGGAAAAATCTATAAAGAACAAAGGCTTGACAGAGTATCAACAAAATATACAAAAACCTGACAAGACACGGATCAAAAGTAGTAACAAACTTGACTTGGACGTGGAGCTGGTTCTCAGGTACGTAGGACAAGACGAATTGGCAACAGACAAAGGGAGACGCAGACAATATATACACATGGTAATGGGGAACAGTTGGGAACAATCAGGGCGGGGAAGACAATCAGACAGGTGGGAAACACACCAGGGGAAGGAGCGAGTTATCTGAAACAAGAAAGAGGGGAACATTTCAAAATAAAACAGGAAACCACAAGACAACATTGACACAAGACAACCTAAACCTAACCAGCTTTCTTAGTCATGACAATTACAACTCCAAAGAAAAAAGGGTGTGTGTGTGTGTGTGTTACTTACTCATCCAGCACTGATATTAAATGCATGAATACACTTTATAACATATTTTTCACATATGCATATACATGCATTTTTTTTTTTTTTTTGATAATGTAATGCCTTGTGATGTACAAGTAATAATTTCATATGGCCTGAAGCACGTCACAGTCCACCTACGGTGTTAACTAATTTAATAATATTTGCATGCACTGCATTGAGACATATAGAATTTAAGTAGCTGGGTGACCTGGGTGAAATATGTGGAGGTTAAATATTTATTCACATTCACCCTACTCCATGCTAAGGATCCTGGGAACTGACGGTGGCACGCCATGCAGCCGCCCTGAAAACATATTAGAGAGCTGAGGGTGGAGAATAACAGCCTAATCATACACAATCTATTTGTTCACATCAAGACACAAGCCCAGTTCACAGGCCTCAGGGAGAAAGCAT
Organism: Larimichthys crocea; assembly: GCF_000972845.2. NCBI lineage: Eukaryota > Metazoa > Chordata > Actinopteri > Sciaenidae > Larimichthys > Larimichthys crocea. Next base: position 25,699,858 of record NC_040022.1, on the reverse strand, counting down.
AAACACTACACTGACATTTGCCCTCTAATATATTTGCTCCTTGTGCATTGTGGAGTGCAAAAAGATGCTCTTTCTACCACTTCCCATCTCCTTATACCCTGAGGATATGCATTTGTTCCATACTGAAATATGCCCCTGTGGTCTTCTCTTGAAGGAAGCCAAACCTGCTAAACTACATATTGTACATAATTAGCAAACAAGAACATGTTAGTTATTTCAAATAAATATTCTCAAGGGATTCTGTTTGTTTTTCATCAGGGCCACTATTACATCAGAAATCTGCTCACAAAACTACCACTGTCATTGGATGCTTCTGCTTTCACTCCATACAGCTCTCTTATTTTGGTACGGGTGTGCAGGAAAATGTCAGAGCGCATTTCATCAGGGTCCAGAACATCTGGTTTTCTTACATTAATCATACGCTGCTGAAGAAGCAGTCAAGAAGCATCTTTTGTAGATCATTTTTGGCAGGAAAGTATAACACGATAATGTACTTTGTGTAATGTTAAAATGAACACAACTGGGAAATGATCAAACAAGCTTCGAAGCCACAAAGTTTGACCATGAAAGCAGCACACTCATGAATGAAACTCACAATAGGCAAAGTTTAAACACAGGATAAACACCCTGTGTTATAAACAATGACATGCATGTTTATTCTTACATAGTTAGCTCAGAATGGGCCAGTATTTACACATTGTCACTGCACGTCTGCTGTTTGACTTCAGAAATTAAGGATAATAATTATAATTACCCATGTTGTGTGAAATATTCATTATTCTTCCTCCTTACTCCATGCAGACCTGCATGAAAATTGAACAATTATATAGGAATACTATAGGAGGAAAATCATAAGGCAGAAAACTATTGAATGATTTAGAAGTGTGTGCATCCAATACTAACTGAGAAATAAATGGATATACTCTGTATACATGTGTATATCCTGTGTATGACTGCATCCACATTTTGGAGCCATATAGCATGGACATTATAGTCTGGCTGACACATAAATAGCACAATAATTTGCTGATATGAGCCACCCACTATCCAGTAGCTTCTTGTGCAACAGTGCGTCTCAAACACCACCTAATCCCCGAGGTTGTATCAATACTCACCTCTCATCCTGGCATTAGGCCAACCTGAGCGGTCTACATCACCAACAAGCCAAAAAAGTCGATCTTCACATGCTTTCTCTTTTTTATTTCAACATTATGAATGTTCACCAGTACAAAAGACACAGCAAGTTAAATTCCTCTTTCACATACATTGTTATTTATTTTTTTTACCATTTGGACAAAGTTTGATAAGCAGACACAATATATGATAAACTGTATACACATGAACACAGTCAGTTTTTACTGATTGGTTCCTCACAGAAACTATACTATACATAACCACCTTTAAGAGAAAATAAAAATGAACATATAGATTTGGGCCTCTTAAAGAATACATTCAGACAGAACCACTTTGGTCCAGAAAGGGGAGTGACCCAAGCTGCTGGCTTCAAAAAACATACATGGTTATGGTCACAGTTTAAAATACATGTATTAGTTAGAAATAAAATTAGCAATATACTTATATATTCTACTGAATACTATTTTCCTCAAAGGTTCACAACATTCCTTAGTTACTGTGTCAGTATCCAAACATTTTGCCCGCTCTGCAAAACACTTCAAATTCACCTCTGAGCAACAGCAGTACCAGTGTGTGCATCATGCTCCCAGCACGATTCAGTATTGGATATCTATCTGCTCTATTATAATCCTCCACAGACGCAGATGAAAAATAGCCTCAGCCTGCAATTTTATTATTATTATTTTTTTTTAACCAACTCAACACCAGCACCTGGTTGAAGTGTAAATGCACGGAGCTATTATCCGAATGACAAACACGATGCTGTTGTGCTCTAATTTACTTCTGAACTATGAAATGACACAGAGGAGTCACACAGAGAGTAGCTTCCATAATAAAACACAGAACTGTGTCTTCCTTACGCCTTATATAGGCATGGCTTCTGGAAATGTCATACACTGCGTTACTGTATATGCTACAGCAGGGCTGACTTTCTGTATAATGTCCTTTGTGCTGTGTGTAAAGCCAGTTGCATTGGTTTATATCAACCCATCACTTAAGCGCCTATAGCCAATGATTCATCCTAAAGTAACACATCCACAAATCTGGAATACTGAAACTACGCACATTCATACTCACCTGAAAATATAGTACATGGGACACGCACATTCACACGGACATGTAATGAAATATATTGACAGCAATCAAATAAATCACTGATATAAACACATATATACACACACAGTATTTACCAATTATAAATTAACATTGTGCAAATAGTCATACATACAAAGTCAAGTTGAGTTAGTTCTGGCAAAATGAAACTCAAAGTAACTGAAATGCAACTCAAAGATTAATGAATGCTCTACAGGGGACTTCCCTTCTTTCGAAATAAATGCAATGTATTCAGAAGTAAATGTACCACTGATAAATTAGCTTTCTTTGTCACTAGAATGCTTACGAGAGAGGTTTTGTTCAACTTTCAGCAGAGTTTTGTTCTAAATGTCCACAGCCCCTGCAGACACAGGACGGGGCTGAGTAATAAACACTGTACAGTAACTGGGCTCATGCAGTCATTAGAACTGGCTTTCTGATATTTTTGTGTTTGCACGATTGAAATACTGATGTCATGGCACTGTGTGGCACAAATCCTCGCCGAATGATTCACACAATTTAGAACTTAAGCTCACTAAATCTGCGCAATCTGCATGCATGACAGCCTATATTTAACATTGCAAAAGCACCCTTGTTCCAGAGATGACATGTTATTTTGAGTCACAGTGTTGGACTCATACTTTATGCATGTGTGGTTTTACAGTTCATGTCTATATGCCGCCGTGTATTTTTATCCTTGATTTGAGTGCACGACTTCCCATATCAGCGTTCATCTCAAGGGTTGAGTGCACTACTGTGTAGAAGTTCATATAGTACACCAAGGCATGTGAGTCAGACAACATCTTGAGGACAAGAGGGAAATAAAAACATATTTAATGGCACAGAATTGCAAATATTTCCCTTTAAAAACATATCTGGCACATTAACACAGTTACAACTGTAGCCCTCAGCAGCATCCAAGGTTTAGACCTACTGTATATAAAAACGATTTATTTTTATTGTAAAACACTTAAGTACATACAGCGATGATCATTTTAGCTTATTTATATTTCATACCATACCATCTCTGGACCTCTTTTGATGTCTTTATGTAAGACAGGAATGACCCAGGTGAGAACAGCTGCCAATTTTCCTACGGGCCCTGGAAGGGGTCGCTTGAACAACACTGTGGTCATCTTACTGTATGAGGTACAGTCGACGTGATGTTTCTTGTTTTTCTGTACATTGTCATCAAAGTCGGTATAGACAAGAAACCGTTTACACATATCACAGCGAAGCAAAAAAAAAGAAGGGCAAAAAGCATTTTCCTCTGTTCCCTACCATCTTCCTTTGTGTCACTTTTGGTGTTTTTCTGTGTAAGCAGTTCAATGTCCAGTTTGTCTTTAACCTCCAGTACCACAAAACATACATATGATACACATCACAAATTAAAGCAGAGGCTTAAGCAAGGACCCTGTGTCTTTTTGTTGTTTTGTTTCCACTGTTGCTATTTGAGGTTTCAGGGTTTGTTTGTTTTTTTTCTTATTATTTTACATGGCTTATCTGCCTTGCTCAACGTGCATGTTTCTCTCAGCATGTAACAAACTTCAACAGAAATCCATTCACGAGGCTCACGGCACATTAGACGTCCTCTGTATTCGTTCTCAGGCTGTGGAGAGGGCTGAGCGCTGCTCGGCCTCACAGTGACACTGATCTCTGGGCAAAGACGGCTCTGACAGATGACTCTATCAGCCCAGCTCTTCACAGCCACCCAGGGCATTATGTCAGAGTCACATGACTCTCCACGTTCTCTCTCTGGGCCTCGTAACACTGTACCTTGTCCAAAAGGTTGATGTCTGTTCCCTCGTGCAGCGGGGAGGTGCACTGATCTGCCTCCTTACTGAGGACCATACCATTGTGACATCCGGTCACAAGCATGTGCCTTTCCTCGGGGGTGCAGACTGGGGCAGAGCTTTTGGCGACGTCTGGGAGATGAGGCAGTTGACAGACGTGGTTGGGCAGGCTGCCTGTCTTCGTGTTGTGTGTATTGCTGTAGGTGTGACGGTATTCCTCCTCGATGTTCCTTCCTAGTTTCCAGCGCTTCCACTTCTTAAGGATCTCAGACTGCACCTGAGGAGTGAACGGAGATGAAAATGATTACCGTGACAATGATAGAAAAGTCAGGCGATGTTTTTGTCAAGAGAATCAGAAGACTCACTTCTTTGTTGACAAAGCAGTACAAGATGGCCACCAGGAGACCCTGTAGAGACAACCAGTACTGAGTCAGGCCCCTACATTAACCCATAACAGCTACAATATTCAGTCACACATCATTTTGAAAATCCATCGTTTGAAGCTATGAAAATACGACTCAGGCTGGATGTGATCTAGTGCATCACTGTATCATCTTTTGAAGTTTGCTGCTTTATGACTCAACCATGCAATCACGCACATGTTACAGTATGTTCTGTCTTAAGTTGAAGGGCTGTACTTGTCTTCTTTGACTTTGGGATTCTTATTGCATCCTCTTCTCTCTGTGGCTCTCTTCATCAAGGCGTTTTTCTTTTGTTAGCTGGCTGTAATCTCGACACACGTCATGTGTCCCCATAGCAAAAAGGTCACCGTCATTATGTCACAGCATGACACAGCATGACACAGCCACTTAGCAGTACAGACAGCACATGATGTTAATCTAATCCCCCCTGACACATAGTAAATACAGCACAAGAAGTTGTCCGGGGGAAGGGAAACTCAGACATGCAGACTTCTGAATAAACTTATCAGGACTGACAGGAGAAGATGAGAGAATAATGTTTATGGTTTTCTGCTAGTTTAGTGCTGCATACATTTTGATATTTGGATTACTTAAGGGGATAATTATAATACTCAGATGCAGATGTGCGTCCTCCACTTCATCTCTTAAGGTAGTAAAACACAAAAAACACAAAAAGAAATATTTATGCATGTCTTAGCACTTTATCATGGGTTGCTCAGTTTTTTTTTTACATCACTCCCCAAAACTCAATATATAATTTAATTTTCAATTTTGTCTCAGTACAGATTTTATTAAATGCTTCATCCATGTCTTATCCTCCCTGAGTCTCCCTCTCACTTAATAAACTGTGTGGTTGACTCAAGTTCTTTCCGACCTGGAAGGAGGAGAAGAAAAGGTCCATGAAAAGCCTGGTGAGACGCAGACCGATGGTTGTCTCGGTGGATTCGTCTATCACAAAAATAGTGACCATATGATGGATGCCCAGCAGAGAGATCAGGGTTAGAGTTGACTTAGCCAACCTGAGGTGATGGGGACAAGAGGCAAAGAGACAGGAAGCACAGAATTAGTGGCCAGAATGATTCAGTGTAAAGATAAAACTGATTTAACGTTTGAACTGACCTGAATTTGTAATCTGTGTATCTCATTTGATGCGCTCGAAGCTTTGACACAAGGATTTTGATGATATGGATGAAGATAAGGAAGTTGATCTGCGAAAGAGGCACGCCTTCTTTGAGAATAACAGTTAGGATTGTATAAGAAACAGATGTCGAAGGGTCAGTTAAGCCAAAACGTAATTTCTCACAGTAATGTGTAGTTATCGAGATAGTCTTGGGTTTATGTGGAAAGGTTTTGAAATTTTGCCCGACAAAAACTACATCACAAAATAACAAAGGTGTAAGAAATCTTCACTGGAAAAACTCCACGTGAGAAACTCAACAACAATGTGTTTACCACATACTTCATTAGAAAAGTATTTCTAACTAAAAAAAAAAAGTTGAACAAGGAAATGGCAATAAAATCTTCTTTGCAGGTAAAACCAAAACCATCTGCGTGGATTCATACCAATAGTGGTATGTATAAAACCAACCTTCAACACACACAGCAGAGGCACATTGTTATCGTGAAATCCTTTCATAGCACCTGGCATTTCAAGAATCAGTGGGGTTCCCTCTAATGAAAATCACCTACGTATAATGTGACCTTTTTATTTTGCAGATTCAGTGAAAGCACAGGGCACTTTTAGTATGTTTTAATTCAGTACAATATTTCCAACTCAACATCAGACCAGTATATAATATTTTGAACGTTTCATTATGATTTAAACGGTATGGCTACATATGAAGTTTGCCCACTTATTTGATGTCTTAGGTGAAATTTGTATCAGTGTATAAATGAATATTAACCCAAGGGTATTATAAATAACACATCAGGATTAAATGGAAAAAAGAATGTATATACAGTATGTAAAGAACAACTACAGGGTGACTAAAGATTTAACCTCTGCAACTTCTGCAAATTATAAGCAGACTCTGGATTTGACTACTTCCATGTGTACAGTATCTATATGTATGTGTGTGCGTGTTATTTCATATGTGCATAGATTTTGATCTTTGAGGACATTATTCAAAGGCAAAATCACATTTTCTTGTCACATGCACACACACATACAAGTGTTTACTACTGAGTGTAGTTTTCTCTTTCTCTGTGATGTGCAGCTTGAATGTGAAGGGATCAGGAAAAAAGACCGGGAAATGGGGAACAGCCCTCCTGTCCATGCGACAACTCAAACACAGGAATTCCTGTGGGAAACAGGCCACTTAGCAGGACAATTAATGCATGGAAAACGCCGGGATGTCTGTGTGACTGGCCTGACATGCGGGCCATGACAAATTGAACTTATATAAAAGCTCAGAAATGACCTTTGCAAAGCATACCTACAATAAAAGGCCTGGTCACAGCATGGATAGGGGATAGCTATGTTGTGGGGCATAGTGCAAGAAAAATCATAATTCTTTCATCCACAAAACTTTAACTTAAGATGTTTGTTCCATGTACGCCCTACAGCACAGACAGACTTTTACACTTCATAAATAAATGAAATATGTTTAATATTGTATAGTGTATGAATGGGAAAAGAATTGCTGAAATGCAAGAGTGCAGGGTAACCATGATAGGATTTTGGAATAAATACACTTTTACAGAAAATGAATAAACAGCTTAATCTGGTGCTTTGGATTGAAATATTTAGGATATCATGCTGTTAAAGGAGGGAGAATGTTTTTAAAAAAGGCAGAGGGCAGAAACAGAATGAGAGGGAGGAAGGGAAAATTACCACATCTGCCAGCGCTATTGGAGAACGGATGATCCACCAGTATTTCATGTTTATATTTCGCTCCCAGCACCTGAGAAAGAAAGGCAGTGGCAGGAAAGATCAGTCAGAGGCAACCAGAAATAGCAAGGTTCACTTGGTAACACTTTTTATTACATTGTTTTGCAACTGCTGCAACAGTAGAAAGCTTTCCTGCTCTCCCTGGCTGATGAGATGAGAGACTGACTTCACCAGAGGCGGCACACACAGCACCATCATGGGTTTTCAAAGCTTTACATAACACAATGTGTCAGCGGACTTGACTTAAAATCCCTTTCACCCTCATTTTTGCAAACCCTAAGAGACTGCAAAATGAAGCTCTGGTGCTGAATGTTCAAATATTAAAAACATCCAAACACAACTGCTGTTCTGACTTAGTTTCAATATTTGGCATCCTGCAGAGGATAAAACACATTTGTGTGAAAAAATTTATCTCAGCCAACTCCTCGTGTAGTAATTACTTGTCAAACTGACCATGAGCTGCTCCGTGCCAACATTTATAGGTTTTAAAAGATAAGATGTTTCACAGGATCTGCTAGAGGCTACAGATCAAGGTGTAAGAGGGAGAGCGCTGTGGGAACTTACTCTTGATTTTCATATAGGTATTTAACCACCACCCAGGGCACAAGAAATATTAATGGGGTACCTGTAAAGAAATGAAAGTCATTTAAATGCAAAACATTTTGCACACCAATGTAATTTTTCTGCTCTAACTTAATTGCCTTCCATGCAAAACATATCATACAGCACATAATTGCCTTGCATCCCCTGACTTGTTTAGACATACGTGTGTATGACAAATCCACAGCCACACACACACACAACAGGCCTGCTCACCCCAGCCAATGCACAAGTAGATTTTGAAGTAGTTCCTCTCTGTAAACACAGTGATGACCAGGAGGTTGTGGAGGTAGATGCCTTCCACCAGCAGCCAGTAGCTGTTGGCCAATATACTATACTGCATCATCACCACAGCGATGCGACAGCTAATCATCTGCAACACAGCAGTGAAGGTTTATTCCACAAATGATAAAAATATCATGCTGTCTGATTATTCAACATTACTCAGTTGTGGGTGTTGAAAATGGTGAGATCAGGCCTGCAGCAGATGGAAGCTCCTTCTGCTGTCGCCGGGTTTCAGGCTTTGGGGCCGAGAGACATTAGTTTGTGCAACAACAGCAACTTCAACCCCGACCTCAGCCAGCTGTTACCCCAAAGCCAACACACAAACACAAGCGCGCTACGCATCAACCCACATTGTTGACCCCCAACCTTTTTTATAGACAATTAACTGCTATAATTATCTATAAAAAAATATCTCTGTGGTTACCATTCTTCTTTCACAAGATTACAATTATTATATTATACCTATTATTATCCTACCTATTAATTTATAGAGGTGTACTATACTGTTTTACAAATAATAATTATGGCAGCACATATCATACAGTCTTTGATAGACCTTATGTAATTTTATTGCATGAGTATTGTACTACTTTATTAATGTGTACATTGTTACAAATAAGACAAACATTACGGCTGCATCATGTAACAATAAGGTAATGAGTATTTTAATGCAGACTATGGTCTAGTTGCAGGCTGAAAAAATTTAAACATTTCCCATTATTCATTTTCAAGATTCAGTGTTAGTTTTCCATTTAGCACTGTTCTTAGGGACTGTATGAAAATGACTGTAGTGGGGAGGGATGTTACATGTCATATTTCAGCTTTTAAATGTATAAAACTCGCCCCAGAAAAAAATGCAAAAAACATATTGCCAATGTCTTGAAATATAGTTCTGGTTTGGTACAACTTATCATTAATACTATAAAAGGTAAACTATTAAAGATTGTGCAGTTTAATCTTAAATGACATAATCATTTTCACAATAGTGACCGGAAGCACAATCAGCAGTTTAAAAAAGATACATATGGCAAATAAAAAAAAGGGTCCTTTATATGACACATTTAACCTTATTCTTGCAGGAGTGACATTTTGGGAACACTTTGGTATCATTTTGTGTGATTATGAAAATAAATCCCTGAAACAGGGTTGTTGACTTCTGCGCTGTGTCCATTACTGATCACTGTAGTAGTGTTGTAGTGTCATATAATTTGCCCTTTATGGCTTGTCGTTGAGCTACGGATCACCACTGACCTCATTGTTGGCCAGCAGCTCGACTGGAGGCATAGATGCCTGGGGGAATCCCTGCTCCGGGTCTCTGCTGAGGTCCTGGTTGATGTTGGAGGCCCCCAACAGAGCATCTTTGATGAGGATAGACAGCGCTCGCAGGATGAAGGAGGCAAACAGATTCATGTGGATGTTGTTCCTCATGCAGTGCAGTTTCCTGGTGAATGTGATCAACAACAGTGGGTTTTATTTTCACATTCACAGATAAATTGCAAATACAACACAGTGTTAGAGGAAGAGCTTGATGCCACTTTTATATCTACAGTCCAGCAGCTGGTTCGCTTATCTTACCACCAAGAGCGCAAACAGGAAACCTGGCTCTGTCCAACGGGAACAACAGTAGCTTCAAATCTGACGAATTAGTGTGATATCTTTGTTTAATCCGTACAAAAGCCAAAGTGTAAAATGTTCATTCATCCGCTCATGTGCTGGGACCTGTTGCCAGGCAATCAGTGGTGATTCCAGGAGGTTACTGCTCAGAGCTGATAAAATATATAAAACAGCAAAAGGCCATTTTACACTTTAATATAACATGTTCAGTCAACTGATTTTTGATTTTGATTTTTTTTTTTTTGGACAGCTGCTTTCACTCCTAAGACCTAAGCTCAGGAAACCAGTTGTTGGCTGTTAGCTGTATGGACCAATATGAGAGTGGTATCACCCTTCTCATCTAACTCTAAGCACAAAATTTCCAACTTATTCCTTTTTAATGTATTTCTCCAGAATCTACTGTAGCACTCAACTCGATTTCATTTCTTAGAATTCATATCAACCAAAAATCATTATTACCTGAAAAATATGAGGATGCCAAGCGCCAACACCAAAGCCACCAGAGATAAGGAATAACCCACTGTGTACATGACCCAAATAAGGCCATAGTACGGCTGCAACTGAAAACATATATGAACTTGTCTTAAAATATTAGCATCCCCTTTGTTTGTTCTTCTTGTGTCTAATTTGTAACAGAAATAACAACAAGAGTGACATTTCTTACCAGACTTTGCATACTAGAGTCACACTCGCTGGTATTCTTTGTAGTCACCCACTGGCCATTTGCGTCGCATTCCTGATGCAGCATGCCGTGCTTAACTACACGTACACAAGCACACACACACACACACACACACACAAGGTCCATGTGATTCACTGGAAAGCCAAGTTATCACGGACAGCTGTTTTTCTCTGCAGGATATTTTAAGTCACTCTGTATCAACATGACATCTACTAACCCACAGGTCTCTTACCTTCATGGTACCACGGCAGATACCAGGGACACGACACACTGACAGTGGTGTTGGGGAATCCATCAGGCCAACAGGCATAATTGTCAAAAGTCCTGTTGCACACGAGGCCTTTGGATAGAAAATGTTAAATACGGGTGAGATTTGTCTATGTCTTTGTCCTGGAGTGGTCTAAGTCATAGAATACAGTATGTCTTTGAAGTGCAGGCTGCTGGTGACCATTATGGCATCTGTGCACATGATGGTGTTTCATCTTGACTTCAGAGTAAAGTCTATCGCTGACCTTCAGCTTACAGCACACCTTTCATCTTCTCAACAAAGGACGTACGGTGCAGGTTGTTAGTGCATGGACAGGCAGACGTTCCGATGTGCAAAGTGGTCTATCTCCTGTCCTCTATACCTGATAATTCACTCTTATACACATCTGCTGACTGGAAAGGTGTATGAGTGGTGTGATTTTGTGCAGTGTGGGAAGCAGCTTTTCCGAAAGTTGGCGCCTCTATTCCTCAGGCTAACAGACTATAATGCGACTGAAGGGCAGTATTCGCCGTGTAGTTAAACACTCTGTTGATGGAGCAAGCTGGAGCTCTCTCAGTCGGAGCGGAAAGCAGGGAGTGTGGTGCAGCAAATAGAAATCTGTGATCGACTGCAAGCTGAGTAATTATACAATGGTTGGAGCAGGGAGCGTAAATTGCTGCAGCTCCTCAGTCTATTTACCATGCAGCCTAACCGCAGGGTGTGGGTAAACAGTGATTTTCTCTCTAATTTATAAATGTTAAATATAAAAATATCTAACATTTACCTTCACAGAAATATTATCAGATGCGAACAAGCCCTTAATGCCTACAATTTATTAATAGTTGATGTGAATTATAACCCGATCTGTGGTTTAATCCAGGTATTCAGAGCATTGTTAAGACAGTGTTGTTTTCATTTAACAACCTGAAACTTTACTGCTTTGGTTCACTCTCTAGATTGCTCTCATAACTTTGTTTTTGGCTACATAAGGCAACACCAAACAGCAGACAGTTAAAGTTAGTGACTAGCCAGTGAACACTGTGGAACATGTATACACGCTACACCAGCTAAAGAGCCAGGTACGTCTCTCAGGAGTTGTTGGAGATCAAATATATTCATAAGCATTATGAATTATGCTTATATTTTGCACAGTATCTGATGAATATGTAAGTAGGCAACTGTATGCTAATAAGTTCAACACATCAACAGTAAAGGTGATAATAATCCAGTGTTAGTTAATCCATGAGTTAGAGCATGTTCAGCTCACCGATGCTTGGCGGGTCTCGGCTATTGTTGTTTTCACACTCCGTCATGTATGATTCCCAGCTCTCCTTCAGCCTTTTCAGACTACCAGCAAGAGACGCCTAAGGAAATGGTAGAGGGCATAAAAGGACAATGTAAGTCTAATTGCAGGAGGACGGTCTGTTATTTGTCGGCTTATAAACAGGTGAGCAAGAAAACTTTGGGGACAACATGGTCCACAAACTAATTAGTTTCACTTCACTTCCTATATACAGTGGCTGTAAACAGACCATCCTTAAAATGGAGAAATAATCTATCAAGATGACGCTGTGCCCCAGTCTAATACGTTGTGTGTATGGGTGGGCTTGTGCTACTGTATGGACAGGCTTGACACACCACGACTTTCTGGCTTGTTTCAGAAGGCACCAGAGGTAAAGTAACAACACTGTAAAGGGCAGCAACTAATGGAAATTCACAGACTTGTATCGAGGCTGTTTTACCTCTGGGAAATAAGTGTGTATGTGTGTGTATGTGTGTGTGTGTGCTCAGAGGACCCACCTGGATGCTGCAGTAGACAATGAGCACTGCCAAAAGGAGAAACAGCCGTGACATCCCTTATTCCTGCTGTTGGTGCTGGGAGGGGATACTGCAGGACGGGGAAGGGTTTTCACCTCATAAGGGGGCTTATCTACGCTCGCCACACTGCCTGAATGACACAGAGACACACAATCCATCAAAGCTCATTGCAAACACACTACTTATTTCCTAAGCTCAACTTGACCGTGCGAAACATGAGGACCAAAACAGGAAAAAGGCTGGCTCTGTTAAACTACAAAGATTTCAAGGCATGCAGAAGTAAAATAAAGAGAATGTGACTTGTATACAAAACAAGTTAATATAGACGGGTGTGTATTGTGAGCCTGACCAGTCCCATTTCCATCCTGGCCACTTATTTATACAATAGCCAGGATTAGCAAAATGCACAGCTGAATGCTGCAGGAGGATGCATTACCCAGAACTAGGCTGTCCAGTACATCGAGCACAGGATCAAACATGTCCAGGAAATGCTCTTTGTCCCATCGGTGAGACAGCTGTGCGGAGTTGTGCTCACTCAGTGACTCACATTTGGCTGCTGTCCACCTTCATCTTAAAGCCTGTCAGTGTTTGATTGAGCATATGTGCCAGAGGTCACTCACCTGCGTGTCGAAGGACGCCAGAAACTCTCCTGTGAGATTTGTTTGAAGCCGGAGAACGGAACGAAATCTGAAACGTTTCTGCAAAAAACACCTTGACCATGGAAACATTTTTGGCTAAAACGTTTCAAATTCCACTCTGTTCTAGTCTTGTGGCGGGGAATAGGATGGCGTTGTGTTGATGTGTTTGGAATTTCTTGTGTTTACTGGGAGTATGGTGTTTGCTCAAGAGATAAGGGCACAATGTGTCATGACAGATGAACAGTATGTATGTAATATGCAGCTTTTTAGTCTGTGTTTTGACGGAAAATAGGCTTTTGAAGTCTGGGTTGATGTAGCCGACAGGAGTCAGAATCTAAAGGTCCGCCCTGCATATTACAAAGCTCTACTGGTAGTCAGACCAGATAAAATCTGAACTAAACCAAAGAGCTATACTTTCTAAATGGCCATTTCAGTGTAATGACCACAGGATGCAGTTAACATTAGCTGGAGCACAGACTGACTGATTGCCCTGAGGTATCAGACCTACTGTTGCCTGGTCTGACTTCGGGTCACGATTGGTCCAACTGAGATCACAGCACTGACTCTTATGCTTTTAACACCATCAGACTTTATGCACAAGTAGTTTAGCATCTCTGATATGAAACATCCCTACAAGAATTTTGGTTGTTACATTAATGGCATGGACAAAACAACTACAAAACTATGTAAGTCCAGAATAGACATAAAGCGTAGCTACACTAAACATCTGAACTTGAAGCGTGACAGTTCTTACCAGAGAAAAGTGATCAGGCATCATTCTCTGAGTGCATGACATTTATGTGTCCGGCTACAGCAGAGAGGGTGACGTACATGTGGTCGGGCACATGCTCTTGCTTACGGTAGTGTCTGACAGTTTTTCAATGGTTTCCCTCTTTCTCTCCCTTTTTCTTCCTTGCCACAAACACACACACACACACACACATACTTTCCAACACACCAGACTGTCACCACTTTCTGCAACTTAGCACCAAGTAGAAGCAATCATTAACCAGGCTCAGTGCTTCGTAGAGTCCTGCAGGAGGGATGACGAAAGAGAGAGAGGGTGTGCCAGAGTAAAAGAGCAAGATAGAGAGAAAAATGGCTCTCTCAACCTTTTTTGGCCTCTGACACCATTTTTATGTCCCAACACTTTTAACCCTGGCCATTACATACTTGTGAGGTTGCCATGTGAGCTTGAGAAGAGGATATTTTGCAATATGCTTTCAAGCAGTATAAACACATAATTTCGAATATCATGAGCAAAACTGAAGTATGTCTTACAGTTAGACTAACCCACTGAAGACCCTTCTCTGTTTAATCCTTGTCCATGACCTTTGTACCTTCTTTATCTTACCCTCCTTCAAAGTTTGACCAATTTTTATCTGTCTCGCATCACAGACGTGGGAGGCTTTTGCTTTGATTTGCGTTGTATCTGCATATTTTTAGACGGAACATCACCAAATGCCCTGAAGCTGAACACAAAATAAGGTTTTTCCTTAAATGAGCATTCACTGCATGTTACGCTCACTGCTAAAAAAAAAAAATGACACAGCCGAAGCAAAAAGCCAGGATTTTTAAAGACACGCCCTGAAGACATACGTTCGCAAGTCTCTTGTGCTTTATTTGTGCAGATTTGTCACGTACGGCGCGTCTGCTCGGATGCCTTTGATGCAGGACGATGGGAATCACATCGGCCATTTGGTGGGAGCTGGAGTGGAACTAATCGGCTGGAAGGTGTGAAGCTAATTAGGCTTGTGTATTCTGCTGTTATGATATCCTGCTAGAGCTACGACCCACTGTGGATCCAGACCAATCAAGGTCCTCTGGAACATGTGTTGTTTAGCCCTGCAAGCTCTCTGTTCCAGGAAATGACCTGGAGCTTTTACCACTATTGTTGCACATCTGATTTAAGAGGTGGATCGACAGCTGAGAGTCACACAGGCAGAGCCAGAGGGATCTCTTGGGTGGTTTGCTTTGTGTTTTTCATTGTGAAACAAGTTACTGAGCCAGAATGTTTCGCCCGAGCCTGGGGATGAGTTTAGTGTGTGAAAACTGATGTAATGCTAATTTTTTCAGATGAACGCAACAATGTTGGACTTCATTTAGGGATGCTCAGAAACTCAAAAACTCAAAAAGACAGATGAAAAAATGACAGAAAGCTATTTGTTTGAATAATGGCCTGCTCATTTATTTATATTTGTGTAAAAAAAAAATACATGACAAATGAATGACGCAGAATCCCTGAATGTCCCAAAAACGTTCAAACTGTGCTCTGTGCTCAAGTGCCTGTTGGATGGCTCAGTACAATGGGCACTAACAAATACTATTATTTGTTCGAGAGTACTTATCTTTCATTTGATTACACTGTCTGACAAATAAAATTACAAAAGGGGGAGTATGCCTGCATGAATGTGGGCAGAGGGGAGCAGCAAGGATTAAAAACAAACCTCTTGGAAAACACAATAACTGTCCGGTTCAGAAAATGCCCCCAGGAAACAATCTATCATGCAGCTTTCCAATTGCAGAACCCTTCTGCATCACCCATCTTACACAACTTTCCTTGCCATTGATGAGGCCTCCATGCATTAAATAATACCAATCACTAATCTAAAATATCTAACCGACTCATTAATCAAATACACAACACCTAAAGCAAAAACTGCAGTATGACTCTGAAGTTACCTCTTTCGTGTATTCTCCCCGCTTCCCCGTGCTTTGACTAAATAAGCCAAAGCAAAGCATGCCATGCTCATACCTTAGGGCTGCAGATATTACACTGAGCATGACAGTGCTGGATGAGAGCCCCACTATCTGATGATGGGGTGAAGCAGAGTTCAGTGGAGACGGCATGTCTGAGACGGCGAGGCTGCAACACGACTGCAACTTGACTGCTGCAAAGAAGACGTGTCGTAACTTGAATCCAGATATCGCATTCTACTTAACTAACCTGATTTACCGTTACATAGCTTATTTATCTGCTGCTGTGCAAGTGTTCAATCAACCACAGGTATGTGGCTTTTCTCCGTCTGACTCGAACTGCCGGGGTGTGTGTCTTTTGTGCAGCAGCTAAATGATAGATAATCAAGTTTACTCAACATGTTCTGCACTCATTAGTGTACGGTGCATAGATCATATCTCGATAGTATAATCTAAGTGAGTTTATCTGATCTCCTCCTACGCGTCAACTTTCACCAGATAAAGTGTTTTTTCCAAAATTCCTCAGAAGTTCTCCAGAGATCATGCTATAAATGATTTACCATATGGAGCCTGATTTGTGATCAGATGTCATTTAGTTTTATATCGTGGCTACCAAAAGCTATTTTCAAGTGTCAAAGTGTTTTTTGAGTGTGTGAGTGTGTGTGTGTGTTACAAAATCAGAAAAAATGTCAATATGTTCAAAGCAAAGCTACCGCTCAGATGTGACTCAACAAGTAACGCATCCTGATAAAAACTTCCTGTTGATGTCCTACTTTACTAAAACGCATATCAGCAAACAAGAAATAAAAACAGGCCAAGGGGTTCTGTTTGATTTGCAGTTACAGTACGACAAACTATCTGACAGCAGCTGCATCGCTCAAACACAACACACTGTGTAGAGTGTGGTAATAATCATTGAAAGATAATGGTTTAAATATTTATTTATTTTTTTGTTTGTTGCATTTTCATAGTCGTATTGTCTGGTGTACATATCAGTTTGTTTGCAGACTAAGTTATAGCTTCTTTTGTACATTGTTTGTATTGTTGCTTTAAAGGAAAGAGTTGTTGTTTTTATGGAAATGGAGTGATGATAAGTTTTGAGGATAGATCTTTGTTATTTTCTCTTCTCAGTCCATCTTAGCCAAAGTGCACACACACCGTTCTGGCTAAAAGCACAAGTCAGTGGTTCAATCAAGGAAAACTTTGGTTCATTTGTCATTATTTTCAAATCATTACTAGTGCAGCCCAGTTCTTTCTTTCTGCAACAGGTTTCTCCCAGGCTGTGATGCTGCTGTTGCTCGTTGATACTGAGACACAGCTGCCAAACCCTGAAATTTAGTACTGGTTGATTTCAGATAGCTGAAAAATCAAACCACACTATAACAGTTGCTGAAAAAAGAAAATGTACCTGGAAGGAATCTTCACCAGTAGTTGACAGAGCTCAAAACGTTTGTCTACTTAAACTGACTGTATTATAATGAAAAAGAAAAATTCCTACTCCCACTCTGAACCTTTGCGTCCTCACGAGAGCAGAATCCACACAAACACAGCTATGTCTTTTTCACCAATATTACATAAGCCAGGGACAGCACCCCGACTAAAACATGTTATATACAATCTCTAACAACCAAGTAACCAGGCACATCATGGCCTAATTTGGTCACTCTGTCTGTGGGGTTCACTTGTCAGGTCCATTGGATTTGTTAGGGGTTATGACATGCGCTGCTCGGCTACTTATTTACTGCCTGCTGGGATTTCTCTGCTGAATGGTGTTTGGAAAATGTATCAAGTAAAATGTTTTTGACATTTTACCTTTTCAATACCTCACTGAATATGATAATTTTGATGAAATGGTTGCTTGAGTGTCCTTTTTTTCCCCCCCTAATTTGCTAAAATATTCCACATCTGAGCTCAAGCTGCTCTTACACGCATCGAGCATGTGTTCAGAAAGTCAAGGAGACATTGCACTTCGCTGAATATGCCAGTCAAATGTAAATCTGAATGTAAAATGATGGAAGAGAAATTAGCAGTCACATAAATATTGTCACATCTTTTTTAGTTGTTTTACTGTCCAGTATCCGGTAGTTCACATGTTCAGTATGTATAAAATAATATTTGTACAACGTGAATCATTTTAATAACACACAGTAGAAGTGTTTGATTATTCATCATGTGTCTACTCCTCCCCAGTTTTAAGATGTTTTTACTGCAGGGAGGAAAACATACAGTATTTACAGCCTCCATTGGCCAACATCCATGTCACACAATTTTTATTATTTAACACACGAGAGGAATGATACGGAATGTGTGCAAGATAGTGGATATAGTAGTTAGCCTGACAAACACACACACACACACACACACACACACACACACACACACAAACGGTTCAGATTTCAGCAGCTGTTTGATGTGGCTGACCTCTGTACTGTTCAAAATGTGTGTCACTGACCCTGTTACACAATGTGGGAGAGCAGAGTGCGACCCATCTGCGTCCCACTGTCACAGCTCGTGTGACCCAGCAGCTGGATGCTCAAAGCCTCTTCTGTGTGCCGGTTATTCTGATAAACATTCCCATTTCATATTCTGAGGTCACGTCGGATGTATGTGGGTGGGAAACAATGACAAAACGGTTGTATAACATTTGAGATATACCTGTATTGTGTGAGGGTGAGTGTATATGGGGTTTTTGTGTGTGTGTGTTGTAGTGTGGGAAGTGTTTGCTGCATGTTTTTTCATACACTCTTTTATGGGGTGTGTAGAACCTGTGATCTTTCCCTGCTGTGAAGCAATAACAACCCTACAGGGAAGCTTTGATTATCAGCCTCCACTGTTTCTACTACATTTGTAATGTACAATAGGTTGTTATGACTGAAGTAAGAAATGAAGCTGGACTAATAAATCATTCAGGCTGTTATATTACCTTATTGCTGAAATATCAGTGTATATATCGGTTGATAGGAACCAAAAATTTCAGTACAAAATTGCAAAATTAGAGTTAACTAGAGTGAAAATACATTTTTCAACTGTAAAATGTCTTGCTTAGTATGCATTTTGGTAACTGATATCAGCATCAGTGTCATAAATCCAGTATTGGTCTGTTTATAGTAAAAAACAACAGGCAACACAGATGGGAAACTGGTTATTTATTTGTTAGTTGTCTTTTCACATGCACCAAATTTCACCTTCCAAGTAGACAACAATGAAGCTTACTGCAGTGCAATCTTGTATCTTGTATTTCATGTGTCATCTTTTCATGTTGTTGTGGGTTTAACACACAACTTGATCGTACTGAAAAGCTCTCCAAACCCTGATAATAACTCGTCAATCTCTCAAATGTGGTACACTGTACGGCCATAATCAAATCATCTCTGAAGTTTCCCACCAACTAACTGGTCTATTATGTAAAGTGTGTGGCCCACTTATTTTAGCATCAAATCATGCCATACATTGTGTAAAACCTCTGCTAGTCCAAGAATAAGACAGAAATGTGTTCCTCCCACCAAATCTAACAATCTCTAAACTCAGCCACTTACTTCAGTTAATACATTTTATAAAGAAGAGGCGATTCTTCAGCTCGCTGCAGTTTCCTCCTGAGAAAACATTTTTCGTTTTGAAACCAGGACTGTGCTCTTCATCACAAAATTGTTAAGATTTCCATTACACAAAGCACACTGCTGTTAAAGAGAGGATCACTGATCCTGAGCCCGGCCAGGCCAATCACACCTTCTGAAAACACAAGCCAACAGTTTCCAACTGTGTCATAGCCTCTTACCACGAAATGAACAATGATTAGTTGCCTGAAATTAAACCTGATTTTGAGACAACAGTATAATTACGGGCCGCCATTCTTGCCAGATTAAGCAAAGAGCAGGACCTATAGATACCATCTGTAATCTCTGAGCTTGGCAAGAACAAACCTGTACAAGAACGCAACTTAGTTTGTGTACTTGCTGATATTGATGTTGCTGGCGCAGTGAAGCAGAGAAAAGGAGAAAATATCTACATTTTTGTATTACTGTAGCTCTGTGTTGCACCCACCGTTTCTGTGGCAACCCACTTGATCCAACGACACATCTAACATTCATTTAAATAAATCTCAACAGCCATGACGCTGGCCTCAACCACTGGCATGACTGATAATGTGTTGAAACTAATATGAGAGTAAGCAGAGAACTTGACATAATTCACTGCACTTGAGTACATTTTATGTACTTGTGATGTAAGTATTTCCATTTGTGCAATTTATATAACACTTCTACTTACTTTTACTCAAGTAAAGCATTATAATTTTTCTTACATCCCTGCAATCAGGTAAATAATCACCAGCTGGCCTCAGTTCACCCACCTCAGCATCAAAGCAAGGGATATAAGATATAACCTCAACCAATTCAGCTGCTAACAACTCTAATTCAAAATCTTTTCAAAAGATGTGGAATTAAATTAAATTGCTCCAGGCAACAAATGCAAACCAGTAAGTTTTGGATTTCTCCAAAAAAACAACAACACACAAAGCACAAAACCAGTTAAGCATTTCAGAAGAGTGTTTAGTTACAGTAATAAATCTCCCTGTGACATACGCACCAATTGTCTGAGATTTAGTATAAACAAGAGAGCAAGGGGACGAAGCAAACACTGCAATTTCATCTGTCAACACTTGTATGACAGGTCAAACAAACTGATTCAGCTGTCTGCGAATAGAAAAACAGTCCCGTACTGAGACATTTACTGAAGGTGTTGTCTATGTCAAAAGTCCACGGTGAGGATGTTCAGTGTGTGGTGTAAACAGAAATGATGATGTTAAATGATGTGCATGATAAATCGTAAAAAGGCTGACATCCAACAGATGATGCTGCTCTTACTACATTACAGTATTAGTCAGGATTGCCTGATTGCTTTTCTCTTCGATGCTCTGACAATGTGCAATTTAACTTAGTCCTAATAAGGGATTTAAGTTCAGGGACACTCAGTCTGTGTTTGACAAACACTGTTATCTGAACAAGACCACATGATAAACCAGTCTAATTAAGTCCGATGGGGACAAGATCTGTAAAGATGTCAAACTTAAACTTAAACAGTGTGTCTCTGGACACATTTACCATACAAGGACAATCACTATCACAAGTGATAAAAGAAGACTTGGCAAAGTTACAAAGCAGATCTAAAAACTTCAAAGAGCAATGATCAACACTGTTAGGAGACATGAAGACCCTGGAAATTCAGATTGGCATCGACTCATTCTTACACTAATGAGACCGCTCATGACATGATGATGTATGTGCTATTTGATGGGGTTGTAAGAAATGCCATAAACATGGAAATGAGTAATTAGGCTGCGCTACAAAACAAACACAGAGGAGACAGGATACTGAGAAAAAGACATCGGATGAACAGCAACTTACTTGACTTCCTTTCACTGCAGCTACATTCAGAGATATTCCCAAATTAACCTAGTGTTGGGACCAATATATGTTTAATATACATGTTCAGCAGAGGAACTCACACAAGCACCTCCTACAACGTCTTCTGTAATGTTTAATGTTTATGAGGTAACTCCAAATAGACCTGCTAAATTATGAAAGGGCCTGGGTGATCCTACACATCCCTACACCGTGTCTCCTTCACCTTATATCCACACAGCGCTATTGTATGTTCAGCTCCTATGGAAGCTGGCAGGCAGTGTTTATGTGCTGTAATCCCTTGTCATATACACTGGTAAAGCTGCACAGCAGGATCGACCCCATACATAGATACAATGAATCTCTTAAACCTTATTTAGCAAGGAAGTCTTGCCCCCTAAAAAAGGAAAAGATTACAATATTTTCAAGGGAGAATCTGCAGAAGAAGCAGTTGTACTGCGGAGCTTAAATAGTGGTCCAAATCAATCCAAACCCTGTGACGTTAGTATATTTATCCATTCAATATCCATGCCTAAGAAAAGACTAATAGATCAGGTAAAAGAGGTCAAGTAAACAGTAACGACAGCGAGTAAAAATATCGACTTCTTATGTTTCTTCTGCAGTTTAACTTTGCCGTCAAACCAGTTGCTGTTTTTGCTTTCGTATACACATTTCCTCCTCTGCAGCAGGAGAGGCTGACATACTTCAGGGACATTACAGAAGCTCTATAAAAGCTCTAAACTGTAGATGGAAAAGCACTTTCGAAGTGGTTTTTGGTTCAATCATTACTGCAATACAAAGGATAAGGCTTATAATGTTTTTCATTAGTATCACCAAATCCCCAGAGAAGACCATAACCAACACTTCATTTATCTCACTAACAAGCACTGTCTGTGTAGTCTCAGTCTGATGTACTTGGAAAGTTCGTGCCAAAACTGTACTGCTATCCAGAAAAAAAAAAGAGCAAGACCATGGCGCTGTATGACAAATTCCTTTGATACAATAAATATGTCCATTCTCCACAAGTGCATTTTCAAAACAACACAGCCTATATCTATAATTATATAGCAGATATACAATGGTGAAAAGTTAATCTACTCCCTCCAGAGTACAAACCCAGCTTGAGAATTATCATCTGTGTCATTCTTCAAAAAGTTCTATTACTTACTTTAAAAGTTTTAAATTACATCCACTCCTTCTACCTCATTGAAAATCGAGATATCTCCTCTGTCTCTGAAAAGTCTATATACTCAACAGCATATAAAGTACTTTTAAATTAGCTGCACCTTGCCAACTGCAACATTAAAGTACCACATACATATTGATACGTCAATCTAACAGCAATGGGGGAATTCTGCATAATTGGTTTGATACTTAAGTAAGTACATTTTTTTATTAATATTTATATAGTTTTACTTAAGTAAATTTGAATCGTTTTAATCTGGGGGCGGAAGTAGTTCAGTCCATAGGTACTTGGCTTGGGAACCGGAGGGTGGCCGGTTCAAGCCCAGCATGGACCAAAAATATGGAAGGTGGACTGGCTGGAGAGGTGCCAGCTCACCTCCTGCCGCTGAGCAAGGCACCGAACCCCCCCTCCTCAGGGAGCGCACTGCATGTGTGTGTGTTCTGGGTTAAAAATGCATGTAAACAAAACAAAGTGAAAAATGAATTTCCCTGTTGAGGGATTGATAGAGTATCTTTCTCTTCTAAATGCAACATTATGGTTATTTGATGCGTTTTTAATATTACATATAAACTGGACGTCTGACAAAGAGACGTAACATAATCTACCGTATATCAAGCTTTGGGTAAACACACAACATTACAATACTATATACACAATACCTTTGATGTAACAGCAGACATGTCTTTTAATTTCCAGAAAAAGGTTGAAAATGAGCACTTGTGAGTTATTGGCTCACCAGGATTTTCCCAGCGGGCTACATTCGAGCTACAGTGATTCAGTGGGAGATATTAATGTAATGTGTGTGTATTCTGTGTAGTGTGTGTGTGTGTGTGTGTGTGTGTGTGTGTGTGTGTGTGTGTGTGTGTGTGTGTTACCGAGGTCCCTCGCAGCTGAGACTCATGTTATCTCAAGCGACAAAAAAGTGAATCCAATTAAGCCATGAAAGAATCACTTCTTTATTTGCATTGATGAATTAATTGTTTCCTGAACTCTAACATGGCCATAGGCAGACATCCAGGAGTTTTAAGTTACCAACATTAATGCATGCCTTCCTGTGATGAAGCATAAAGAAAATCGAGGTGATTTGTCTCGATTTCACTTCACTCCCACAGCCCCTCCTTTTCTCCATCGCCTGTATTCCTCATCTGTGTTATCTCACTCCATTTCCCCTTCTTAGCATATATCATCCTTAATCTAATCTATTCTAAATGAACTCAATTCCTTATACCGCTTTCCAGAGAAAGCAAAGAAACCAATCTGCTGCTGCATCTTCTCAGTTATACACACATTATGCGCTGCTGTTCACCCTCACTCATCTCTCAAACACCCCCACCCAAACACACACTTACATTAGATGCTTAAAACCATCATTATGTAAACTTTCCCTTAAGTTCTTTGTAATGCTCCCAAAATAATTTCACTTTGCAAGAGGTGTCTCATTTGAGATTTGCATGCATAGCCAAGTTGTTGTTCTGCTGTTGACTCTAGCTGCTTGCAAGAAAACAAAAGGTCGCAGCAGTACAGTATTTGATCGCAAAGAGCCGTCGGCCCTGCACAAAGCCTGTGTGTAAGCCAGCCATGCTGACACTTTTGTTCTGTTCTGAGCTGCAGCAATACCTAAATAGGCCTCAAGTGTCATTTATTCTCTCATGAAGATCTATGGGTTCACTTGTAACTGACTCCACTTGTGAATGAATTAACCAGGCAAACAGTCCAGGTCGCAGAAATAGACCGTTATCTCCAAACATAAATGTGCACTCAGCACAAACAGAGAGCTCATCCATGAACGTGGACTGTATGTCGTCAAACGCTTCTGGCCTGGTTTGTTTTCAGTCATTTAATTAGGCAGGCGTGACCTACAGCATTATCATTTCCCATGTCTGTGCACAGGAGATGTAGTTTATAAAATAACATCACAGACTGACATGTTCACTGTTCACCATCAACATCTTCAGCCACTCATGAGAAAGTGTGGTGCGAGGCAAACAAGATATTTACATGTCATGCAACAGTGAGCAGCAGAGTGAGCGAGGGAAGGATAGCAGCTCGGTAGCTATAGATGTAATATAGGTCAAGAATGTTATGTATAAAGCCAAAGCCCCTTCCGCAGTTCATCTGGGGGTTTCTGAGCTAATATAATACTATGTCACAATAGTAGACTACTCTAGGGAGGACAAGGGCAGCAGATAACATTTATTTTTTTATTATATAAAAATGTCCAAAGTGAATTATTTGAATGGTGTTATCTGACCAACATACCAAAACCCAAATATATATATTTTAGTAATAGACAATTCTTTCTTTCAATTCTTTAAAAAACTAAAATTGTTCACACTTGAGAGGTTGGAACCAGTGAACTTTTTTTAACTCATCAATTAATTTTCTTCTTTCTTCCCCATTTTTATTAAACAAAATCTAAGAACTACTAGCTTAAACTAGATTGTATTACTTGTGTCTTTGTTTTTATTTTATTTTTTTGTCTGTGTCATACTTTATATTTATACACATCAGATAATGTTAATGTTTTGAGAAGATAAAGTTTATCTATCAAGAATATATCACATTGTCACTATCATTTCACGAGGAGAGGTAAAAATATTTGATTCCATCTTTATGGAATAAATCTTATTATCTATTGACGGTTTGTACTTGCCTTCACTTGTATTGTAACCACCTTATTGTACAATAAAAAATATACATATATTTAAAATAAAATCTAAGAATTTTCCAGTATGTGCTTTTAAACTTTTTCAAATAAATGGAAAAAATCTAGAAGGAAAACTGATTATTAAAAAGAAAAAATGTTTATGGGGCAAATTAAAAACATTAACTAAATGTACTGAGCATCTCCCCAGAAAGAAGTTTTAGATCAAAACAGGTAAACATGAAGAGATCAGCCTTGCATGTAAATATACTGTAACTCTAATGCAGTTCTGTCACAGCTGTAGTTATGTCATCCTGCAGAAACACGGCTGTTAGAAACATTTAGGTGGCTATGTAACGTAGGTAATGTAATCAGCAAACAGAGACTAATTAGGCAGTAAAACAGATGAGCACACAAATATACACAAGCACACACATACGTATCTTCTTACACGTCTAACCTTATGAGGACTCATACCTGACTGCTGCTGAATCATTAACTCTTCACCATCTTCACATATAGACTTTACATTTACACAATTGTTAATTTTACATTTAAAGAATTATGAGCTGAAATAGCCTCACTTAAAATGTTTTAATTGTTTTAAAGTACTACACAATCGCGAGTTTATGGATGGGTTTATCTACTTGAGTGTCCGGGAGAGAAATGTTACACTCCATAGCAATGATAACTAAAAATATTGAAAAGTGCATGGGTTTTTTTGTACTGGGATTATAATTAAGGATGACTGAATATAAATCATGTTGTTGCCTGAGCAAAAGCTGTCGGGTGGATGTTGTGTGAGGCTCTTTGAGCTCTTGCAAGACCCTCGGCAATTGAACACATGTCCACAGAGGCCATGAATAATACTCCATAGCAGCAGTGTGCTAGTGTGTAATGCATATTTGATATGTTTAGTTTATGACAACACAGCTCAGTGAGGGGAGGAGAGCATACTTAATGGCAGCTTTTTAAAGGAAAGGAGGAGAAGAGCTTTGACAGGAGAGAGCTGCAGAGGCGAGGTGGCAGGCATGAATCACCGCACAGAAAGAAGAGAGCAGCCGGTCATTCAAAGTGAGGGAGGTCATGAGAAATAAAGAAAGAAGAAAAATAAATGCCCTGACATTGCTCTCTTCTGAAAACATATGATGAAATACCAGCAGATGGTACTTAAAAGGAAATTATGTGTACAGTGTTCAGACTCATTTGCATTAAACAGAAAGAGAACTGATTTGACCAGCCGAAATTATTAAACACTGCTTCATTTATCCATATAATATGAAGGTTTAATGGCTGAATTTCAATTTAAGTGAATGCATCACCATACAACTGGTTACATGTACCATCTGTGACATACAGTACAGTTACAATACAGTATTTTTAACATCTATACATCTTGCCCGCAAACAAAAAAAGCTCAAGTATTTTTATTATTCGATTATTCTTCTCTTGCCATGGCTCAGGCCAGAGATTTGTGTCATGACTTCACCTCCTTCCAAGGTGCACAGTGAAGTGAAAAAGTCTGAGGCAGTACAAATAAGGCCTGGTTAAACCAGTTGACAGTTATTAATCAAAGTGTCCCTTAATTGTGCATCACTTTAAGCATAACATTTTAACCCCTGTACAGGTGTCACGAACGGGGAGATTAACTTTAACATGGGGCCTTGGTGATTGGTTCACTTTTGGTGCCAACATCAAGTAGCCATTTGAGGAACTGGCACTACCACCTGGCTAACATGCTGACGTAAACGCTATGAACACCTTCCAGGGCAGACTGTGCACCATTATCCCCCATATTCAAACAATATGGGGATGTCGTTCGTAGGTCCTTGGCGACCACCAGCTCCCTGAATGTGGCTGTTTGGAATAGCTATATACGCATATGAAAAGGTTCAATGACACGTCACGTGAACTAATACTTTTCAAGAAGAAACCGATCTTTAGTCTTGTTTTTCTACAGAAACTAAAAAGGTAGGAGCAGGGTGTGTCTTTAACATCGACTGAATGAAGATCACTAACGATAAAAATAATCCATTTCCATACTATATAATGTGCAGAAAATAGCTCTGATGGCTGGCAGGGCAACATATGCCAGTCAAACATGCATAAATGATTTTGTACTATTCTTGGAAAATGTGGGTATTTTCTAGCAAGCCTAAAGCAATTTTTCAATGTTTGTCAGAGCCAGTTTTCTACAGAGGGATGATTAAGTCACTAAAACCAACACTGAACTTTGTGGGTATTGCCTGTGTTCTTGTGACAGCCCTCAGTGTGTGTGTGTGTGTGTGTATGTGTATAGATGGAGGTCAATGTCTCCCACTGTGTACACAGCATTTGGAGGCCCCATGTCCAGCCCCTCGGGTCAAAAACACACTGACATCAGCAGTCTCTTCGGTGACGCAGGAGGACACGATGTTTTTCATTCCCACTAACAATCACCGCTACTGAAAACTAAAGAGAAAGGTTTCATTCACTGGAAGGTAACAGACAAAAACCCTCCTCTGGAAGATATTAGTCTGACACTATCTGCAATTCAAATCCCTTAAATTATGTCTCGCCGTCCTTCCAAGGTGTTTATCTGTCAGACCACTAACAGCAAGCAGCACTGCAGCAGTGCTGACTGCTGCAATCCCTTTAGGGTTATTTGTTTCTGTGGAGTTCAGAAGATAAGTGTTGCGTCTCCTAAAATTTTTCTCATCTACACAAATAATGAAGAAGTAAAGAATGTGTGTAAAATCACCTCACAAAGACCATTCAAGGCTGATTTTAAGCTACAGAATCTTTTGTATAACCTGCTTTAACAGGAAAAAGTGTATGTTTTAAGAAAAATTGGCCCTTTTTGCTCTCTCTGACTGAGAGTTGGACAAGAATATGTGTGGGCATATGTCGGACAGTCTTTCTGCTGAACTACACAGATAGATATAGATATAACATGTTAATTAGTAACCTGTAAAGATGCTGCTAGGCGAATTTTGTTGAAGTTATAGGTAAAAATTTTCTTATCTATTTTTTTTTTAATCATATCAGGTAATGTAAAAAAGATGAGCAAGAGTTTCAATAACACTATCCTGTCTTATTATTCTATTCTATATTATTTCTTTTCTGTATCAATAAAACAAAAGGTGTTCCTCCACATGCACTTGTATGTCTTATATATTCTTATTTCATGTGCGCGGAGCATTATTCTGAAGTGAACATATGCTTCAGAAAAAAAAATGCTTCATCCCAGTAGTGGGAATACTCTCCACTCTCCACATCACACACTGCACTCACTTCACAGATATAAAAAAATGTATCTTGTATCAGAATTCACATACGTTATTCCTGCAACTATGCAGAGCTTTCTCAAAGCTGGAGGAAAAGTGAGCCAAGACTCCCTGTGTGGGTACATTGTTTTAATATTGGCACATTTTCTGGATGATTTATTAGCCAAATCATGATCTAAAAGAGTTGTTGGATACAAAAACTATAACAAATAATCAAATACTTAATTCAATTTAAAGATTACATGGCTTGTTTGGCTTGATGCGAGGATGTGAAGTAGGTGTTGAAAAGAGAACAAGAATTCTTCAGCTCAGGATTCAGCTCATTGTTGTTGCTGTTTTCTGACTGATGTGTCTGATTTTAAAAATGCAATTAGCACCAAAACACGCATTTAGTTTAAAGATTATCTTCTTTCTCATTTAGAGGGTACATAATCACATTCTATTAATTTTTCTATAATTCTGAGCTGTGTTTGTCCGCTCATTTACAGCAAATTGCAGTGATTATAATTGTTTCAGACAGAAACATAACAACATATAGATGCCTGGGGACATACAATTAGTCAAAAATCTATCTGGTCCTGAAAATGAATAATAATCTGAAAACAATTTACTCATGTATGTTTCTCTTAATGCTTTTTTTTGCCTCTGTTTGTATGTTTTTAATCACGTGAAGCCTTTCTCACTTAAAGAAACATTAATAGTATTTTACATACTTGTGGCATAGAAGCACCTGATGGTTTAGTTAGACTTTAACCAACGCTCTGTCCTCATACTTATGCAATTTTGAGCAGTGGACCATAATTTACAGATCATTTGTTTGTGGCTGGAGAAAAGCTGTCATGTGGACAGCATGCGACCCAAAGCCCATGGCAAAGGCATGGTTGCGACAGTTTCCAGTTGAGCAGTTGATAAAGCGACCGTTGTTTGTGCTCTGTACTGTGATAATAGGCTGTGTTGAGGAGCAAAAGGAGCTACACTTGACCCTTGACCCACACACGTTGCGAGGGAGGAGGGGGTATTTTTAGTACTTCACCAATGTGGATCTAAACAAACAGAAAATGGCTCAATACTGTTAGTTCCTCTAGGGTTCAGAGAAAAGCAAAACCTTGTTGTGTTCTTTTATCTTTTCAAATCCTTTGCTGCACCTCTTCATGTATTGATTCGCCTGCAATGCATTTTTTTCCAGCAGTGAAGAGGAATTTACTTCCCAGAGGACAGGCAGGTTAACTCCACTGAGTGAGCTGTGAGATAGACGAGAACGCAACCTTTAAACTCTCAGATTTGATCCAGAACTTGACTAGCAATGACCCCTGAACAGCCACGTGCACCTGGCCCCTGTTCAGTCAACACTGCAGTGTGTGTGTAGGATGGTCATTAGTGGGTAATCATATAAGCCACGTTGAGTCTGATTGAGTGTGATTCATTTTGGAGCAAAACAAGTGATGTGTTTCCATCATCACAACCCACTGACTTCTCTCAGGCCAGCATGACTTATCTCCTCACAGATAATTACAGTCATGACCTGAGTTTGACAGTACATATCTCAGTCCATCTACAAAACCTAAGCTGTGATTGAGTTTAATGGGCAGGCTGATCGTCTGCAGAGTGCTATTTACCAGAAACTCTAAGAAGTTTTAGTATTAACATATGGGAAGGAGCACTAAATTATAATAGGTCCACATTTGTTGAGCTCAAATATCAAAGACAGTTGGCTCTCCACTCTCACTCCCATACCTTGGTCATTTGACATAATCAACCGTGTTGACAGCTTAATATATGTGACTTCGAAATGCAGTCTGGAATTTCATTTTGAGAGAAATCCATAAAAAGAAATAATCACAAATGTTTATTTATGTCATGCAATCTTAGCTGCCTAGTTTCAGGTCGCCCATGAGAAAGAAAATGTCTTGTTTTGCCTTAACTAACAATTTATGCCAAATGAGGTAACACAGACTTTGGAACATGACATCTTAATGCCTGCAATAAAGTTTCACTCGTATTAGCTCTGTGTGTTCTGCAGTCCTTAAAATAGACCTGTGTATTCATACTGAAATGAAATCAACATGAACGAGTGAATTTTTCATTCTGACTGACAATGCCAATGCTGCAATTTGACAAGTTGAGTATCACAGAGTGCAGTACAGAGCACCAAGGTTACAGGAATACCTGCTGCTGTGAGTTTTGACAGTGTGTACCCATAGCTAACTTAGCTTTACATCCTTCTTTACATAATGTCATTAGCAAGCCAAGATAACTAGATGGTGAATGCAGGGAAATAGTGAAATGCAGTCTGACTCTGGGTCCACCCAAATCTTTACTGTTATAATAAGGCAGATGTTACATTACTATCCGCAAATAACAAAAAGTTAGGTTGTTGACCAAAGAAAGAAAAACATCATGTGTTCATAGACTAAACAAGATGATGTGCTCCCCTCACCAGGGCACCATGGAAACTGACATCTCCAAGCAATACTCTTAAATGTCAGTCTAACACTGCAATGGAAAACACCTCCAGACTGGTTTGAATCTCGAATAACGCTGATGTGTGGAATTCAAAATTTTAACTACATGTGACAATGTCTGGACCACTGTTGTGTTTATGTAACAATCACACTTTCAGGCACTGTCAATTGATTTCATGATAATCCAATCAAAATAATTCCTCTGCAGAAACTCAGGAACACAGAGAGGAACACGGGAAGTCATTATTAATGACAGCAGCGTTTGCAGTGAGCAGGTATTGATTTAAAGTAATGGATAAATGAATCTCTCTACTTCACTTAACAGCAATCAGAAAGTCGCCTTTGAACGCCACACACACTGGGACACTGTAATCCTCAAACTATGCCTTGTGGGACTCGACCTGATTAAGAGAAAACAGAAGGGATATGATTTAAGTGTTTTGTTGTCTGGCTGATAGCCAAAGAGAATGTGGTGAATCTTCGTGCTGTGAGGCTGAAATAGCAAAGCCCTTACAGAACCGAGAATTAAATGATGCATTGGGTTTCTGCAGAGCGCTGCATCTCTGTTTTTGCTTTATTTACGATATTAGAACAGGCCTTGAAAGTGAAAAGAAGCTGATGATTTCTGCCTGTGACGCACTGATTAAAAGCAGAAATATATAAAAGCTAATTTAAAAAACATTTTTTGGTCCCTTCAGCTCATGCAGCTGAAGCCCAAGTGCTGATTCTGGGCTGTAGAAACAATTCAGCCTGTCCACTGTGTGGGGACATACAACTCTCTTGGCATGTCAGATTGATTAAGCTTGTCGTTTTCCCACAGCAGACCAGGCAACATCAAAACATTGTCTGGATTTGTTCATGGGGGCAGGAAGGTAAGTCGTTGGCAGCCACAGACCACAGTAAGTGATGGAATGTGCTGCGCTTCATATCTGATTCTGGCCGTGACACTGAGAGGAGAACATGGAGGAAAGACGACAGACGCAACGCCGAGATCAGAGAGCCGCACCAGAACACCGCTAAATATAAAGATAGGCCAAGTGGGAAATGTTTTCATCAGCAAAGAAACAAGAACACACTCTGCTCTGCGTTTTGGTCTATATTACGAAAACTAAACATGCAACGACAGGGAACGATTGCTGGAACAACAAACTAAATGAGGAAACGCAGACATGTTTTAGTTTATTTGTGATCTATTTTAAAACATCCCTCAAAATTCCCAACATTGGGAAGAGTAAGGTAACCATGGTGTGCATCCTCGACTTTCTTTCTGTTGTTATAGAAAGTGTAACTATTTATTGCTCTATAAAAAATAAAAAAAACTCTGATCTAATCTGCTTTTCCTCTCGGGGTAAAGGGGTTGTTTTGAAGAGGTTTCATTAAAGGAACTGACAGTTGCTCTGCTGCTGGCACACTGTTAGGTGTATTTGGGAAGATTTAATAAACTCTTAACTTATCCGTTTAACCTGGCACGTGCCTGAAAGTTAGGCAGCAAAATGACCCATCAAATTGTGGCTCGAAGCAACATGGGAGTCGATGTCTATTCAATAAGCAGTAAATGTTTCCTGTCGCTATATAGGAACGGCTTGTCTCTGATCCTTTCCTGTTTAATTGTGTGTATAAAGTGTGTGTGTGTGTGTGTGTGTGTGTGTGTGTGTGTGTGTAGAAAGAAAGATCATGTCAATAGGTAATTTACTCTCCAAATCGGTCATGAAATACTGTTTTGTTTTGTTTTTTATTTTATATTCGCAGGGAATGGGAATTATGTATATGTGTGTCTTGAAAAATACAGACAAGGTGTTATGAGCTCGACGGTACATGTGGCTAAGTGGAGCCCAGCGGCACTATCCAGAAGGACCCTTACAATCTAGAGTGACAGCTCTTTGTAGTGGAAGTTATTCTTAGCCTTCCTGCCTCCGTCGTGGGGGTTCGTATGAATCGGAGCCTGTAGAGCCTCACAGGACATCCGTGGTCACCTGATGAGTGCTGACATCTACACTCCTCCTCACACCTGTCCTCAGGTCCACCATGGCCCATCATCCAGCGGAAGATCTCCTCATTATCTCTGTGTCTGTGCCTCTGTGTCTGTGCCTTTCTCACTTTTACTCTCAGGCAAATTAATCAAGTTATCCTGATTACTGACAGGATAACTCTACACTCTAGACACACAACTCAGCAAGTTACAGTACAGTCTGTATGGGACAAGCAAGATATTTGTGAACATGGAAATTTGTGAAAGTGCTGTGCAGACACTGTGATGTCTGTTTGGCTCAGATGCATGGCTAAGGGTAGATTCAATAGATGGCATCTCCATCTTCTTATTCTTCTTATTAATCCATTAAAGTTCACTTGGTTCATAAAGGTACACTTTAGTTTATAATGGGTACACCTGTGTTGTAGTCAAGACCAGCTAAGCTGTATCGAGACTGAGACACTCAGTCTCGACCACATGGCTGTTGAGACCAAGACAAAGGCAGGAGACCAAGTCAAGACCAAACCAGACAGGATATAATCCACTGACATCTAGCTAATATTTGCAAGATCTCTTTGGATAAGACCCACGCCTCCCAGCCTTCTCAGTCAGCATGTTGCAGGATTTATATACTGCTGTGTCTTTTGGACGCTGTTTTAGGAAGGATGTTTTACCTTCAATCACAGTAATGAGGTTAACAAATAAATGAAACAATGCACAGGTAGTCATTGTATTTCCTGCAGGATTTTGTGAGATCTTATTAGGGGGGCGGGGGACACTAAAGAAAATGTTATACATTTTTAAGTTAGATGAGTCCTCATGAACACACTGGTTGTAAAGGTATGAATGGGTATGATATAGCAAAAAAAGTTCTGAGATTTCCTTTCATACATTTTAAGATATAAAATACTATATATACTACACTGAATACTTGATGATTAATTAATAGTTGATCCAGTTTTTGCAGCCGTTGGCTTGTGTTCTTGTGGTTAAACCTCGATCTGAACTCTCCTGTCCTCTCTTTAGTTTTTCTGTGTCACGCAGGTGTTTGCTCTATCACTACACACCGTTTCCTCATTTCTTTTACTCTCATCAGCAGTGTGCCAATGTGAAACTTGAGTGTGGCCAAGTGGTGGGAACTAGAAAACTAGTTCATTATTCACATTATTAGGTGATTAATGGGAAATACTGGTGACATCCCTGCATTTGTGGTCTTTAATCAGTATTGAAATAAAATCCCAAGCCCTCTTTGTCTGAGACGGAGACAAAATGCAGTTGATTTCAAGACGAGACCGAGACCTTGAGACAGAGTCCTACAACACTGGGGTACACAATTAAACAAGTTGTACAAAGACAAGACCTGTTATATTTTTATTATATTCTTTTTATTTTGACATGCTGTGTGTTTTCTCTAAGTCAAGAGGAAGAGCAGGAGGGACAAAGCTCTGTGGGTATGTACATCAGCAGATAGGGGAGGAAATTGTGGTCAGCAGCACACATTTGATGACTGTGAACTCGTGTAATACATTTTCGAGAATTACCTTGTGCAAAAACCATCTGCACTGCTCTATTGAGAAGTGGAAACATGATATGGTCAAATGAGTCATCCTTCACCATACTCTCGAGAAGTGGGCGAGTGCATGTGTTGCGTACACCAAGAGAACAGTACAGACCTAAATGCTTGACCCCTATAGTATACCTCCATCCACAGGGCAGGAGGGCTGGTTTGAGTATGAAAATGATGTGAATAACAGCATTTGAATCCAATTCAACACCTATGGGAGATTTTGGACTGACTGACTGTGTAAAACTTTCCACCACCATCATCAAAACACCAAAAATCTTTCAGAAGAATTTTGCTGCATTAATGCCAAGGCACATTGAAGGTGGTGGCCCAGCACCTTTCTACCACAAATCCTCAGCCCGAGTTAAATCCACAACACAACATTAATTCTCAGCAGTGGTTTACAATGTAAAAACATCAAAGGCGAGGAAAATTTCTAACAAGAATAGCAAAGCCCCAGTTTCCTGTCACGCTGTGTAAACACACTCACACCTTGATGACAAATCACAGCTGAGATTACACGTCATGATACAGGTGCTGTTTTTCTCAAGGTATAAAATTATAAAGAGAGAGAAAAAGAGAATAGTGGAGTGATTTCAATATCAGTGCTTTTTTTCTCACATGAACTCTGATAAAAATATGTTGTCCAAAGCAGATAAAGCCATGAAACAGTGGAAAAGCCCCTCTTTGACAGACCTCGGGGGAAGCTGGAGCTGAACTGTCTTATATGGTGTAAAGTGTGGACACACAGGACTCTGGAGGATGAAAAGATCAGAAAGCACTCACTGCTTTCAGTTACAGCCCCTTGAGACCAGATCACAGTCTGAGTCGTTTAGCTGCTGAGATTTTTGAAAGCACAATGCGCTGCATGCATATGAGGTTCAAATATATACGTACACTATTACCAACCCTTCCCCACATTATTAGTCAGCATTTTCATCCACATACATAATGAAAATGTTCACCCTGCTGATTGTAGTAGCACTTTAAAAGCAGATTATTCCATGCATCACAAAACTGCACAAATATGTATTTTGTATGCATTGAAGCGGCTCTGCTGCTAACTAATGTTTGCAAATCACCACTAGCGACAACATACATTACTCAATCATGCAGTGCACCTGTATGCACAGGGGTGATGCCGTTGCTTCAGCAAGAAGCATGCCTCTCTTATATCACTGCAACAGATGTGTTGTGGTAGTAATGAATTGGTTATGTGAGAGATGTTTACCTGACATTAGGCACATTTATTAGCCTCACTTTGTTCAGTGGAATACAAAATCCACAAGGGACAACACTTTGTTCCTTCACTAGCGTGATGCTGCCTAAGTGGGTCAAATTAATCAATAGCTCTTCCTGAACAATTAAATTCGTATTTATTCAGTGTTAATGAAGCATTAGCAAGTTTATTCTGTCTGTCTGTGATTAGATACATGTTCCTATCCAGCTCATGGGTCTTTGCTGCTGTTATAACATGTATAAAAAATATATAAAAATTAATTAAATAAAATGTGAACATGTCAAATAAAATTTGTTTAAAGTCTTAAGCTTGGCCTTGTTTTAGTCTTTAATATGGATCATAGTTCTCTTAGAAAAATGCACAATTAGGGCAGAATGACTTAATTAGTTATACAAAACAATTATTGCTTGTTTGCTTGCTTATTTGTTTTTGCTCCACAATCCCAAAGTAAGTTTAGTCTAATATTATTATTAAAATGGTAAATGGGCTGTACTTGTATAGCGCCTTTCTAGTCTTCCGACCACTCGAAGTGCTTTACAGTACGTATCTCATTCACCCATTCACACACATTTATACACTGATGGCACTGGCTGCCATGCAAGGTGCCAACTGCTCATCAGTTTTAGGAGATAACCATTCACGTAGACATATACTATATTATATTTGGTTTAAAGTGCAAATTCGCACGGTGCACACAATAAAAGGAAAAACACTTTAAATCTCACCTCTCATCAAAACATTGCATTGAATTTCTATCATATTGCAAGTGCTGTTATAGTGTTAATCTTTATGTAGACAGATACATTTTTGCTACATTGTTGTGTAGTCAAGTTACACAGAGGCAGGTGTGTGCCTGGTATTTTGTTTAATAAGACATTTTATTTATTCAGCATAATTAATGTTGTAATTTAAATAAATGAATGAAGCTAAGAGCTAGATAAATAACCAAAACTCTTGTATGATGAAGGGACATTTTTGGACATAAAACACATCACTTAGATACTGTATTTATGAACAGCAGGGGCCACTTACCTTGACATCTGCTTAACTAAAACACACTTGTGGGTTTGGCGGACCGGGCAGGAGACCAAGTGCAGATGTCAGATAAAAGGATGGTTTAGATAACACGGCATTTGAACAGGGGCGATAAGTGACACGAACTGCAGTTGCTGGAGTTCAGAAAGCGATTCCAGAAATTAAACTGTGTCGCAACATGTCATATCATGTTTGTAAGTCGACTTTTAAACCCCTCTGTTAAGTGGTAACTTTATAGATAGATTTGTGCTGCAAATATTAAATGATTCACCACATCCTATAAGCTTTAGTTTTAAGTGAGTGGTGACTTTTTTCTGTCACTTGAAGCAATGTGTGGAATTATCATATCAAATTATCAAAACTGGATGCAATAAAAACAAAATCAATTACCGTTGACAGCACAGGATTCCGCTTATTTCCCCCAATCTGTGTTTCACCACTGCTCATCTTCTGAGCAGCATCGGCGGACAGTATTTCCTCTCAGTTCAAGTGGCTCTCGCTGTAATCCAACTTTCAAAATAAATTACCGCCTGCTCAGCCTCGAGAAGAAGTCCTCTGTCCTGTCAGCGGCTGCGAAATAAGTTAACGGTTTCTGCTTTTTATTATTTATTTTTCAAATAATAAAATAAAAGTAAAGTGGACGGTTCAGGTCTGTGGTCTTGTAGTTGGCACTGGTGGTTGTGAACGCGAGCTGTGCGGCTGCTAATTTGCGCTCCTTGTACCCGTGTGACGTAACAGGGAGGAGGGGGTGGGGGGTATATATACCCTGGACCAGTGTGTGTGTGTGTGTGTGTGTGTGTGTGTGTGTGTGTGTGTGTGCCAGCTGTGTTTCCCTTTACAAATTGACTGACCATCATAGTTTGTTGAAAGAAAGAAAAAGCTGACTGAACTTCTGCTTTGAATATGTTTTATATGTGTGTGTGTGTGTGTGTGTGTTTGTATGCTGTGTGCACTGAATAAATGTGATGTGCAACACTCAGTAAAGGAAAAATCTGATATTTTATTTTATTTCTTACCTTGAGTTAGCGTTAACTATTAATTATTTGTTATATTGTTATAGGTTACCAAAGTGTTTGGACTATTTTTTGGCCAAAACCTGTTGCCAGGCAACCAGCATAAAGTCCAGTTACTGGTCCCAGCCCAAAACACCAGCCACAATGACACAACAGCAAAAAGTTTTTGTTTTTTTTTTCTAGAGAGAAAATGAGATTTGTTTCAATTAGTGAACTTTACAAGTGCTCATGCTAGGCGTTTCCCTCTGTTTCCACCCTTTGTGCTAAGCTAAGTTAGCCGGCTGTGGCTTCTTACCTACCATACAGACATGAGAGTGGTAGTTAGTTTTCTCATTTCGTCAAGAAAGTAAGTGTAGACTGTTTTCAAGAAGTTATAGACTGAATGAATGAATGGTGGGGTTTTGTGTTTGTGTATATTAGTGTGTAAGACATCCTCTAATTGGAACATTTGTATAATGTTCCTATAGGGACTGATAATGTTTGCATTCGGTGACTTCATTAGACCATAATATTTAATATATTTACATAAGGGCGGCACTGTGGTGCAGTGGTTAGCACTGTCGCCTCACAGCAAGAAGGTTCCTGGTTTGACCTGGTTGGAGTTTGCATGCTCTCGCCGTGTCTGCGTGGGTTCTCACCAGGTACAAAGGCATGCACTTAATAGGTTAATGGGTGACTCTAAATTGGCCGTAGGTGTGAATGTGAGTGTCAGTGGTTGAGAAGCTGGCAACTTCTCCAGGGTGTACCCCACCATGACTCTGAGGAGGATAAGCGGTTCCAGATAATGGATGGATGAATATTTACAGAATATTTTGGTATCTATTTGTGTGTATGTGTGTTCCTGAGAGTCTCCAAACTCAACTCCAATTTCATAAAGAGTTTATTGGTCGAATGAACATTGTCCTGGTTGTGACGCCTCATATCTCAGATGTGATTTAACAAAACTGTTGTGCTTTTTTTTTAATCCTTGGCAAGGCCATTTCATTTTCTATACTGAGCAAAACTAATGCTTTCATTAACGGGATTTGGGGGCAGGAATAGTTCTTTACTGCAAATGTGGGTTGAATTTGGTGTGAAATGCCATGCTGAAATAATCAATGCCTTCTTGGGTGATATTCATCCTCGACTGAATCCAAATGTATGTCTTAAGCAGAGAATCTATCACGTAAGAAATGTGGACTGGGCTTGTATTGTAAGGTCAGCTGGATGTGTTCACAAAGGATTAGACTGAGCAAGCTACCGAAAATGCATTGAATATTGTCAGCGATTCAGAATTAATGGGGAAATCTTAGTTTTCCCACTATGGAGCCTCAGAGTGTATTTCTTGTCATTTCTTGGACCGTTAACCAACTAATCCATCATCTCACCGTGCGGTGAATTTGACTATATATCGCACTGTGAATAAAACCCCTTGCATAATGACACTTAAATGAAAAGGAGGTGGTGTGCCAGTGATACTCAACTCAAGGATGGCGGGTGGCCCAACGATCATGTTCTAATACACATGAAAACCCAATGAAAAAAAATGGCATCACACTGGGATTTTTTTTTGTTTGTTTGTTTTATTAGTAAATGTTTAATAATGTCTCAAAGATGGGCAAAGGATGCAAACTTGAAATGAAAAAGGCAATTCAGAGACAAATTGATGAATAATGATGATGATGATGATGATGATGAATTGATGTATTTGCCTTTATTATGCCACCTCATACCAAACAAATGTGTTTAGTTTACCACATGACAATTGCTGTATGCCACATCAACAAATCCTGATGTTTATTCTTTTTTTGATTGTTTATTTAACGGCCCCCAGCCACCTCTAATTTCGCTAAAGTGGCCTTGGGCAAAACAAGTTGTGTATGCTGTTGTGTATGCCCTGCTGTATGCAAGCGAATCCCTGAACAAAACACTGTGTTTATTCTTGCAACACGCATAAAGTTTTTGTCATGAACTTTGTCCATAAACACATACCAGGGATCTTCTGCATGTGTCAATAAGCTCCGCAGAGCTGAAGCAAAGATCAACTGAACAGCATTCTTGCCCAGATATAATATTGTTCACTATTCTGCTATTTATGTATTTATATATTTACTATATGTCCTAGTATTTTATGCTTATTGCATGGGAGAAGCTTGGTGCATTCACACACAAGTCCCTCCTTCATTATTCTGTTGTTTCATGGGCATTGCATGCTTATTGCATCTAAACACCCTCACAGCTTCTGTTGTTTCCCATGTGCACTTTTTTCCCTTTATCTGCTTAAATCTGCCCCCACCCCGCTTGTCAGATGTTGTCTGTGACTGATGCCCTATTTTGAATGCGGCAGCTTCCGTCACGTTGTGTTCTTGATGTGAAACTCAAGATATGCAAGAATATGACTTGGCTACGATAGAGTCCCTCGGGCAGGCGTCGCTTCCTCTATATTAAAATGCTTTTTAAATCAGGTGAAAATAATGAAAAGCTCAGTCAAGAGCCGGATGTACATCTCTCCCCTTCCATCCCCTGAGACATAATAAACAACAGCATCTAAATTAGCCTACTGGCACATTTATAGGTTAACTTAACTTGACCTGCTTAACGACTGATTGATAATTATTATTAGCACTACACAGTCTAATAATTTAATACCAACAACTACAACATATCCACATTTTTTAAAACAGACCCTCAGGGAACAAAGTGGAAAACAGATTAATTCTAATAATATATGCAAGAGTGTTCTGGCTGAAAATAGCTAAAGCCATATGGTATTAACAAAATGACAATGAAAGCTTGTGTGTGGGTTGAGGCTAGCAGTCCTAAGATCATCCAAAAGAGGGAGCCAGTGGAACAATACCAACACAGTGAGACACACATTTGAATTAAAATTAATAATGAGACACATACCATTATGAACTGTTTCTGTGCTGTCTCTGCAGGCTGCTCTTTCCACGTTTTACAGCACACACATCTGTCAGCATCTGTACACAAGGTTAATATTTGAAAAGAGATTAGTCCCACTGAACAAGGTAATGTAAACACTGGATGTATAGTTGAGATAACTGATGCTTTCTGGTTCGGGAACATGACTAGGTCACTACATGCCGTCGTACACCTCCTGTGGTATTTAAATACATGAAAGTAAAAATAACTTCTCATGTTGTCAAGGTATTTGTTTACATCAGCATGAATAATTTCAAATTAAAAACAGTTACGGGAACAGTCAGCACAGAGGGGAAAAAGGTCTAAGAAAGAAAGTTGGCAATGAGAACAAACAGGTGAGAGTGCAATACAGTACATAGCAGTGTGTTGTGAGTGTCAGCTGTGGCTTGGCTTCTGGTCCTTCTGGGCTTTCAGAGACAAGCTTGTTTTCAGAGACCAGTCACGCTGTTTGGCCATTAAACTGGCATTTGGCAGGATCGTATTTTCCATGCCAGACAATGAGATCAGTGCGCTGCGGCATATAAAGATTCCTTCATAGTTTTGAACCTGATTGGAGGCTTTTGATGTAATGGCTTTGTTTGTTTTCATAAATATACAGTGATTGGCCTAAAATTTCTTAGTTTACATTCCAGTTAATTTCAAGGCAATTACTGTAGACCCACATAGGGTTTGTGTGGGTCTCATATAGTAAGGCAACAATAAATACCATCCTATAGATGTTTCATGCTTCACTTCCTAATTATTCGCCACATTATCTTCCATTCAAGTCAGGGTTTTAATAGATGGAGCATTGATTTAGGCTTTGTCAAAGCCTCACAACAAAGGTTATAGGTCATCGAAGTGTATACTTTTCCTGGAGCTAAAAAAATTGTATTTATAGTAGAAGTAATATTAATAAAATAGCATCTATAATGACATTTTAAACAGTCAATCAGGTTTTTTTTTATTGTTTGATTAGGTACAACCTCACAACTCCAAGTTTATAGGCTCTAGATAGGGCTTTTACTATTTTTCTAAAGTTTCACAGCCACCATAGTTTCTCCTACTCGCTTTGCAGGGTGAGCAGTAATCTATTGCTCTATCTATCTGCAACCTTACCGCTCGATGCGACTAAATCCTACACACTGAGCCTTTAAGTTAATGTCAAATGGAGTAAATCATTACCACACCTGACCATTATCAGATTCAATTTTTTTTTTATTATTATTATTTTGAAAAAATCTTTAAAACTGGTCTCCACAAAATATTGTACATGTATCCACAGCTTATAAAACCTCCCAATCTAATAAAAGTTTAGTTCAGGTCCACAAAACACTTACGGCTGAAGTTCAGACTTAGACTTAGGAAAATTACCTCTACTGTATGGCTATATGAGAGAGAAAAAAAGCTGCAAACTTAATTACTTTGACCACTGTGTCATTGAAGAGCAGTCTATATTGAAAGCACTTGAGCTACTGCTGTGGCATGATAATTATGTGAGTGGCAGAGGAACACTGGAACAACACACATAGATTCCCAAACCAGGCGGCTCTAGGCAACATTCAAACAACCAATCAATGTGTTTCCATTCAAGCCTTTATGTGTGATCATGTGATGTCACGAGTGTTCGTCAGCCAGCTCTCCATCAGCAGTAATGGCAGGGTGTTCGGAGAGAAGCTGTAGAGTCATGCTGAAAGACTCTCAGCTCTGTTCTCACCCTGCTACCACTGACAGCCAGCTGGCCAGAGCATGATTCCCCCTGGAGAGGCTGCTCACAGAGACTGGTGTGGGCCACACCTCTTATCAGACCTCAACTCTCTTTCCACAGAACGAGGTGAAACTACAGGACGTTCTGTGAATGCAAGCAGGGTTCAAAAGCTGTTAGAAATGACAGTGCGTCATTATTACTTGATAGTACCTTTTAGAATAGCAATTACCCATCATGTAATTGTGCACATTGCTTTAACCCCACCACCTTGGTTTCAAATCCTATATTTTTGTCCCTAACACTAAATATACTGTATACTCAAGACTAAATAGACAGCAATCAAAGTTACAGTTCAGTGACATCACCCTTTTCCAGCCTCCACCCACAAACCAGTTATGAAAGAGGCATGCAGGATAAACAAAACAGTTCTGATTTTGGCAGCAAATGTGGGATCACATTACTCACAGTAAGAAGCTGATTGAGAAAAATGTTTTAGGAGATCTAGCCCACTTATCAACTTTAGTTAAAAATAGTGTTTCCATTCCGAGGATCCACTGCATTTCAGAGTATCTTTCTGGAAGTAACCTATACTTATACCTATCTGTGGACGTTAAGGAAATGTAATTTCTTTCTTGGATAAAGATCAGTGTACTACTGGCAGGGCAGCTCAAACAGTGCATATAATTATTCTGAGAACAGCAGCAGGTGTTTATTCCTGTGGACTACAGAGGTACAATAGTAGCGTTGGACCATGTCCCTGAGTGTGAAAATAGCCATTTGGCGGATGGCTTTATCTCCCTCTTCACACAGCTACTGGCCAACAAAGACACTCTTTTACTCCCCCTTGTCCCTCCTTCATGTTGTACACTCAAAGCCATGCCAACTCTCTTGTAAATCCAGCAGGGCTCATGTTACAGAGTTCTGTGTATCCCCAAAAAAATGCTGAGGCGATGTGATAGAGAATCCAAACCAAAGTCAAACCTCTCCTCAAAGACTTGAATAGTGGTTAAGTGGTTTATCAGTCTCCAGTAAATAATGCAAACACAGACAAAAGAGGAGCCCAGCAGGATTTTCCTACTCAGATTAATCCAAAAAGCGTTTTCTGGTAGCATTTGGCAGCAACATTTTTTAAAAATGAAGTACATCATTAAAAGATTAGTTTAAATTTATATTTCTGCAGAATGAAATGTGAAGACTTAGAGGTATTTAACTGTTGTAAAGAAGGAGGTTAACACTCATTTAATATCATTATGAGTTTAGTTTTGTATTCATAAAACTCTTAGGATTAAATTATTCATTCTTCTGAATAAATATCACTGTCTGCTAACAAATTATTGAGCAAAACATTAGGTAGGTTATGTACTTTTGAGAGTACATAAAACATTAACAGCTACATACAGTCTTAGAAATGCACTCTTATATGTTCTATCTCAACCCTGACGGTGCTTTAATCATGGCTGGTTTGTATTATAGAGATGCTCATGTATCCTGTTCAGAAAATCTTGGCAGTCTAAGCTCGTAACATTTAGGCCACTTATGCATTTCAACTCGCATAGAAAATTTCCATCCATTTGAATTACATGGTTTTAATACAAATTAACTAACAATTTTAGTGTGAAGCAAGTAATGAGATTTATGTAATAGTGACTGCTTTCATTTCTGCTGTTGGGTTTGGACAAACAAATTGGCTTTATTAATACTGAATGCATAAACCTGGCTACTACTACACTACTGTGTAGTGGAAACACATTAAGTTTATTGGTACTATTACATAAATCTTATTACTTGCTTCACATTAAGTTTATTATATTACATAAATCTTATTACTTGCTTCACATTAAGTTTATTAGCTAATTCATATTAAACCTATGTTATTCAAATGGATGGAAATTGTCTATGTAATTGAAATGCATAAGTCTGCATTTTGGCCAAAAAATGTGCTTACTGTATGCATTTGGTTAATAGTAAGTAAATCATACATTATTTCTTATTTCCAATCATGTATTCAGCAGTGTTATGAAAGTATTTAGTTTTTCTCACAGCTCCAGGTCAATGCTTAAAAATACAGTGCTCCCAGAGTTGATTTGTGTTTGTCTTCTTTCTCTACAATGCCAATGTACTGGTGCAAATTCACCACAGGCTGATTGAGAGTTGGACTGGTTAAACCTAGACAAACAACATATTATTCAAACATGGCAGAACACATGTCATGTCAGCATTTTCAAGCATTCAACTCTGTCAAATTATGCTCGTCTGCAGAAATTGATCTATAATTGCACAGATTAAAGTAGATAAATAGAGTCTCAGATGGCCAGTGTATTTATGAAAGTTAACCACCCTTCATGTGTTGTGCTGCTCAAACAACACAACAGTTCTGCAAACAGCTATTGTAGACGCTGCCATCACTGCAAAATGAAAACAATCATATGCTCAATTAGTGCTGAAAGTTCTTTGTCAGCATGTATTTCATTT
This sequence comes from Larimichthys crocea, assembly GCF_000972845.2. NCBI lineage: Eukaryota > Metazoa > Chordata > Actinopteri > Sciaenidae > Larimichthys > Larimichthys crocea. The sequence goes on along the minus strand of NC_040022.1, from coordinate 25,655,087 downwards.
TGCTCCAAAATAGATTATCCAGTGTTTGCAGGCGGAAACACATTCCAAATGAATCCATCACTGCTGTATCAACTCAAAACATGAACGTCTACTCTAAGTAGCAATTGACCTTAAATTCCAAACACAGCTTAGCTTAGCCACTGTTTAACTTAACAAGCGTTGTGCAAATGGGATTACTGAGGCTGTAATTATGTGTGAGAAGTGGAAAGAGCAGATAAAAGCACAAACAAATTGATATTTAGGCTTCTGATAATTGATTGCATAATGAACTTAACTTAGCATGACCTTCAAAATAAAAGTTTATGCTCGCTAAGAAGATACAGTACATACATATAACAAAACCTTTTTGACTTCAATTTGATACCACACAGCTCTGACTTAATAACACTTCAAGAATGCTGCATGTGATTATCTGAACAATTCTGCTCCCCAATAGCAATTTTGGTCTCTTGAAAGCAACTGCAATTTTGCTACTGGCAGCACAAAGCTGTAAATGATCTTGGAATAGGTCTGTCTTTCTCAAGTATTTTTGGTGGTTTCTTAAGTTATTACCACTCTGGCATGAATCAGTTAACTGGATTTGGGTTTTAATAATTACAAAACAGCTGTTACTATGTCACACTGAGGCAAATTTAAGAGCTTATACAATCTAACAGCTCATTGGACAAAAAAAAAAAAGCTTAATCCATAATTAATTCCACTAAGATGTGATTGCTAAATGAAACTCTGCGTTGTTTGTTTGTTACTTAGCTGCCCCAAGACAAAGTGGCCATAATTATGGTGATTACTCCATGTTAGGAGAGGCATAATTGTAATAATGGGTGGAAAACTGGTGAAATGCCCATTCTTCCTATTTTGGCTAGAGGCCATTCAGTTAGTTCCACTGTATACATCAAAATCCTAATGAGTCAAGACAGTAGCTGCTCAACCCACATAAATATCTGTTCATCTTCTGGAGTACAGCACATGCAGTTAATACTGACATTCAGTATGGATATTAAAACAACTGCTGCACTGACACTGAAACAGTCTGTTGCAAATATACAATGATGGTAGAAGTTTTGTCCTTTCGCTGTTTATTTTCTCTCTCCGTCTCTGTTGCTTTCTCTCTATGCTTCAGTTCTCTACCTTCACTTTACTTTGATTGATGACAGTTTCTCCAGGGTGTGTGCTTTTACAGAAAAAGTTTCGGTCCTGTTTCTAATTCAAGCTCCATTTCTCCCGACTGCCAATGACGCACATAGGTCTCAGTCATAGCCAATTTCATCTCTCACAACCATTACAGCAAATGACAGAAAAGGGGCTTAAAACTACCAGATGGGTTGTGTAATATTGTTTTGTATTTATATCTGACCATATGAGATAATTTTTCATCCACCTGTTGTCGTGTCTTTGGATTCCTTTCCACTTTCCAACATATGATGACAGATTTTAGCTCCATGGAGGAGACACATAATTTACAACAGCAATCCTCTGTCCTTTCAGGCTGCATTCACTGCCACAGCATTATAGAGGAAAAGTATAAAACATATATTTGTACCAAAAGAAAGAAAATATATAGTTGTGCAGGTCATAAAAACAACAATGATTTCATCTGAAGTGATCTAATGAAAAAGGAGTAGAGCCATATGCTGGCAGCTCTGTGAGGCTGTACTGTGGGACAGTGCAAACAAACACAAAGTACAACTGGGACTGATGTTGTCTTGCAGAGTATATTTGACTCTTGAATTTTAAAAATGTTGACCTTATGCCAACTTTATATAAAAAGGAAAAAGACATTTTAGTTGAGACATTCAATTTGTGTTTCATAGAGAAGAAAAGTTAGGGATCTCCTCAGGGGGCTGTGTGCAAAAATGTATATTTCCTGGCAAGTGAGTTGTTGTGATGTTTCAGTAAGGACCTAAGTGGTGATGCCAACATCAGTGCCAGTAAAATGGCTAAAAAACTCATTTTCACTTTTACTTTGATAACAGCTGTTTGTACACCAAGCACAGTGTACACATTGTACTTGGTGTGTTTGTGTGTTTACCGTATGTGTGTGGACGGAGGGAGTGGGTGATGTAATGTGTAACTAATGTGTAACTAATAATTAAGTGATGGAAGTTACCTGCATCTCTTTGAAGCTGATGAGACTGGAGGCCTGTTAAACCTGCACTGCAGACACTGTATTATATACATATAAACGAAGTTTTCTATGTCTGAATTAGAGAGTTCATTGTGGTGATTTAGTGTGTGCGGGTGGTTTCTGCACAGTGTCAGTAACGACTCATATTATAATTTTGGTTTTGGCATCTTTACTGCCAGCAGGGAAATATATGCAGATGCCCGATCCGAACTGATCCCACATGCTGTAAATTAAAACAGCTTGCTAACAATAATACATCTCAGACAGGAAATAATGGAGAGAGGGAACAGTGTGATTTTACAGTGTGTTTATGTAAGATGTGACTCACCTCTGTTATAATTATATGAACCACTGGAGCAGGCCAGAATATGTCCTTTCCTCCAGTACATTTATATATAAATAGATTGTTCCTAATATCAACAAATTGAAGTAGATTTGTCCAAGATTGTATTTTGTAACATTTGTGCAGTCTTGTCTTATTTATTTGATTCTTCAGAAACACTGAATTCTCTACTGGATATGTAATTATTTTACCCTCAGACTGTGTTAGTTGTTGTGCCTACTTTCCCTGGCAACGCGTGGATACTGCTGGTGTTGCCAGAAGATTATGTCAAACACACTAAGCAGAGGGAAACAACATTTTGAGAAAAATGACAGAGATGACAGAACCTAGAATAAGAAAATAGAAAGGAGCAGAAGAAATAAAATTGAAGCTGGTACAAAAAGGCAAAACCGACACTGCTAAGAGTTAAAGGTATGTGTTTAATCCAAAACACTATGCATGTTGAAAAAATTAGATGATGACATAAAATGACATCTGGTTGGCAGTACCTCTAGGAATTAAACAAAATGTTTATGAAATGAGGGAAAGTCGACTAGACTGATCTCAGACTGCCCGGGGGAACTTAATATAAAGTAAATATCATGTCATGTCTGCAAAAGCTTCAAGTTCTTTTGGTGAAACCCTGCTGTCCTCGTCAAATATCTAGTCTGTAGTGCAGACCACTACTGCCCCCCTGGACCAAAAAGAGGTAAAGCAAATAAATTAGACTATCCTGGTCTTTGCAGTTTTCTTCCTCTCTCTCTCTCTCTCTCTCTCTCTCTCTCTCTCTCTCTCTCTGGTAATTTCCACATCGATAAGACAATGGTTAAATGTGGGTTTTGTCTTTGTGTTCACATGGGAACAGAACATTGGGTTCTACTCACCCAAGCAGATGCTAAAATGTAATTAACCCCCCAGTAAAACAATCGATCCCAATATATCCTGACATATACTCCCACACATGCTTTACACACTTGAAAACAGTGTTTTTCCACCCCTCAGTTGTTTGAGGTAATGAAGACCTCAGCAGGAGTCTTCTAGCTCTACTCAAGCAGCGTGATATTTCAAACACTTTTGCGTCATACTGATGAAGATGTAGTAAAATCAAGCAAAACAAGCTCAGACACCGTTGACATTTGCTCCTTGGCTCTTGGTATTGTTCATGTGCACCTGTGCTCAGCATCTTCAGTAACAGGAGGAAAGGATTCAGGGCTGAGTGAGGATGACACATATCGCTCCAGGAAACACACTGAATTACCAGACTGGTCCCATGATGCTGCCTGAATCCACATGTCATGCTCAGTCTGACAACCCAGGAGACAAGAGAATGAGAGAGTCGCAAACATATCTATAACCTCTGGCACAATTCAACAGTGGTGAAAGAAGTATTCAGATCCCTTACTTCAGTAAAAAAGAAAAAGAAAAAATAAAGCAATACAGCAATAAAGAAATGCCAAAAGGTTAACGTCCTACACTGGGAGTCCTGCTTAAATATAGAAGAAAATCTACTCAAAGTATCAAAAGTAAAAGTACATATTCTGCAGAAAATGCTCCCCCTCACGGCATGGAAGCAATTTTTAACCCAGTGATTTTTAGAAAACACTATTCTTATAATTCCGTATAAGATATTCAGCATCCAGTCCCTAGACATGTCACCTTTTTCCAATAGATGGCTGCTCCGGAGACTTTGGAGAATCTAAATAATGAGGGTTCAACTGGAAGAGTCCAGGTCCTCCCCTCCTGATGTGCGTCAAATCCACGACACTTCAGTAAAGTTATAAATGAATCCCTCAAACACAGAATGATGTTTGACACACACAATTATCACTACACAGCACAGAAGAATATTCCACACCGGGTGAGTAAAAACAATACACGCTGAACTTTTAGAAAGTTTCACAACTAAATTAGATTTTGTAAATTGGTTTTCATTTACAAAGTGTGTTTCTATTAAGAGCATTTCAATAAATACATGTCCTTTAAAAGAGAGGCATATTATTATGGCATGATATTATTTACTGAGATTAACACACTAAATTTATTTTATAAAGATTTATACCTGCCAGGAGAACTCAAATTATTCTAGATAAATCAGTGTGGCTTAACACATGGCCTCACATCCCTTGCAATCTCAAAGTCAGGACATGCGAATAGAAACATTTTTCGACTCTCGCTGACAAACAAAGATCTTCATGCATTGTACAATTATATTTGACAGCAAACTAGTCTGTCAGAAAAATAAATCAGACTTTAATGTGTCCTAAATTTGTTTTCCATTTGAAATATTTAGTGAGAACATTTGAAATATTTTACCACACTTGCAAATATAGTGATAGCTAAGTTCATTCCTATTGTTATTACTTAAACACATTTTTAAACCAGAAGAAAAAAGCAGATGAGCAAATATTTTTGTGTGTTTTTAGTGTGTACTAATAACAGGCAACACATTGCGTATGTTACATGTTTCTACATTTTTAAACAAACATACAAAATATCTAATATAAACTTTTTTTAAAAATCAATACATGAAAAACAGTTAATTATACCGTAAGGTATTAAGGCCTAGTTAAACGCTCCAAAATATTGTTTAATATTCTGTTTTGTTTATTTTGTTTTTAGTAGATATGCCTGAAGAAAAACACAATTGATTATGTCTTCCATCTCCAGGGACGAGCATCTTGGCAAAGAACTTCACTGCTCCGTCAGTGTGATTAGTCCCACAGGAGTTTGTGTGGCCCGAGGTAGAGCCGGCAGCAGAGGGAGGTGAGAAACACCATCCACTGAGGGAGCAAGGGGAGGAGAGGTCCACATTAAACCATGATAGTCCCCTTGATGGTTGTGCAAGGAACAATCACAGCCTCTGGCTCCAATAGTCCATTCAGTGGAGGGAGCTCAGGTGTACTGCATGTGAAGTCTCTCGCAATTTCAGAGAGTTCGTGCAAATCAGCCTGACTCAGAGATGCTGTAAATAGTCCTGGAGCCCAGAACAAAACCTGACATTTAGGGCCTGTATTTAAACTGCAAAAAAAAAAGAAGCTTCCACCTGTGGTCCTCTTGCAGGGGCCAAAGACAGAAGCACAGAAGCTGAAGGACACCTATAATGGGTTTCTTCCTGTCTGACTCCATTTATTATTCCATCAGTCCAGCCATTATTGCATTTATTTTCCAAGTTATCATCCTTTTCTGGCCAGAAATTAGCTTTAGGCATAGCCAAATGTCAGAATCGGTCTTTTAAGAGCTCCAGGAAATTATCAAATTTCCACTGCCCTTACTAACAATAGTCTTAAGCAATTGTGTACGTGCAGAATATGAACCTTGCCATTTTAATTTGAGAATAGCTGCCCTTTTATTCTTCTGTGAAGGGGGTGGTGCTTTTAGTATGAGTCCCTTAAGTGAGTTAGATGTCCCTGCATACAGGGAGTCACGGTTCCCAGAGGAAGGTCCACTCAGACACAATAACAAGATAACAGCCTGAGGAGAAACCCTGATGATGTTTGTAACATGTTTTTGCTCTCTTGGAACTGAACTGAACTCACTTTACTCTACTGTGAGTTTAACTCTACCGAGACTGAACTTCTCAGCAGATTAGAAAGAAGGGGTGTAATGAACCGAATGTGATATGGTACTAAAAATAAGTCCCTGTGATAAACACCTGACTTTAATGAGATGAGCTAAGTGAGTGAGTGCTGTACAGATGATGGTAAATATGTTGAACCCTGATGATTCTTCTTATTCTTCTCCCATCAGCGTCCTGTTTTTGTTTTTGTAGAATCATGGAGAGAAATGTATCTTCACCACTCAACTCAACCTCTCTCCCAACCCAGCTCCCTTTAAATACCACCGCTGTCGTCAATGCCACAGTGAAACCCTTCAGTGTGTTTGACGGGTGCGATCACCAGGTAGAGGGCATCCTCTTTGACCTGACCTTTCAGAGCATCAATGTAATCATTGGAATCCCTGCCAACTTCCTTGTCATTGCAATCCTCCTCCGTAATCGCAAAGAGCCCTCTACTTCGGATGTATTCTTGGGTTGCCTGGCCTTCTTGGACATTTACTTTGGTATCATGACCATTATCACCTTTCTTAACCTTTACCACTGGCAGAGCAAGCAGGTGTGGTCTTCTATTAAGTTCTCCTATGGTGTAAAAGACACCAGCGGGCCACTGTTTCTCTCCTGTATCTGTCTAGATCGTTTTGTGGCTGTGCTCTTTCCCGTTATGTTTGGGCAGCTTAAACATATCAAGTACAGGTTAAGCCTCACGGTGCTGGTATTCTGCCTAACTTTTGCCTACTCAGCAGCCAAAACTGTGGGAGGCCTCCCCAACTTTGAAAAGGTGTTCACTGGTGAGATCCTGGCAACATTTTCCTGGATGGTTTTGTGCAATGCATGTATCATGTGGGCCCTGAAGAAGTCCCGTGGTGCAGGAAAAGATGAGATGCACCCTATGAAGAAGAGGGCCTTCAAGATGGTGCTGTATATCCTTTGTATCATTGTGTTTAACTACCTGCCACCTGTGGCCCTGTTTCCTTTTGAGGACTACTACTCTCCTGATGTGTTTCGCTGCTATGTGCAGCCAGTGGGCTTTGCTTTCCTCAACATCAGCAGCACCATCCAGCCGCTTGTCTATCTTTCTCGTCTGGACAAGTTGCCTTTCCTCCCAGACACCTGCGTTAAGAAGCACTGCTGCGCCTCTGTCGACGCAGAGAGCAACTCAGCCCCACCAGCGGGAGTGACACCTCCTCAGGCTTAAGAAGATCTCAAACACATATTGAACCTGGATGCTCAGTTTTACATTTGTCTTTAAAGGAACGCTTCTCTTTAATCCTAAAGGACCAGTGTATAGGATTTAGTGGCATTGAGCAGTGTATTTGTTGAATGCAATCCTTTCGCCTCACCCTCTCCTCTAGTGTAAAGGAGAAAATATGTTGGCTGTAAAATGCACAAATAGACATCAGAGGCTTGTTCATTCTGGGCTACTATAGAAACATGATGGTGAACTTGTGGAAGAGAACCATCTAGAGATATGAATGGGTAATTTTAAGGAAATAAAAACATAACAGTTGTTATTTTCAGGTGATTATACACTAATAAAAACATAGTTGTGCATATTTTATTCGATATCTGCCATATGCTGCAAAGGGTCCCTTAAATCTTACATACTGGAACTTTAATCCTACCAAATGGTGCCTGTATACCTTTTGGCATATCTCAGTTGGATCTTTATGACTTCAGATCATTGTTTTTGCTTCCGTTTTAATTAGTGTGTTCTAAAAATACCAGTGTATTTTGGGTCCTGAGGGACTCCAGTCAAAAGCTCCTTAATTTTGCCTATGCAGTTTTAATAAATGGAACTATTTGTTGAGTACATGTTCGGCATGGGTCCTAATTTAAAGTATCACATACTATCAGGGGGGGTAGGGGCCTTCTGTCAGTCATAACTAATGATGTCATTTTGCTGTGATGGGTCCTAAGGGAGTTGTATGTATGTATGTATGTATGTAAAGTGAGGGAAAGAAATCTTAATAAATCTTAATAAATATGCATCAACAATGAGTCAGAAAGTGGAATGAATTCATGTTTTAATAAACTGATTATGTTCTGGAAGATGAACTACTACAAACAGCATGTTTGTATTCAAAGGAGTCTCCACACTGAATTTGTTTGACTCTGGCGCCATCGTGTGTGCAAAAGAGACCAATAAGCTGCAGAACACAGTGCAAGAGTAGAGCGTAGAGTACCTTAGACCAATGAATTGTTACTTCTATTTACATTTTAACCTTACACCATCATGTATGCATGTGTGTGAGGTGTATTTGTTGAAGTGCATGGTGTGGATGGGTTACAAAACATCTCCCATATTCGCGTTTAACATAATATGGTTATCATGAATAGAAGAATAATAAACAGCTGCACAGTATCTCTTATTTGGATGTAAACAGCAGGCGATGTAAAAGAAAAAAATAATTGATTTGCTTGTAAACACCAAAACCCAGTTAACTAACTTAAAACTTCTTTATATTTATTTAAAATAATTACCCTCTTCCAGTTCATTTTTGGAAATGCACTTATTTGTTTTGTTGCCAACAGTTAGATCAGGTCAGGTCAAATTTATATAGAATGAATAACTAATCAAATCTAATCAAACTTTCATTCCAGTCTGGTAAATTAAGCCAGTTAGCTTATTTTAGCACAATGACAGGAACTGAAACTTGGCTCTGTGTGAAGGTGTTACCTTTATTTTGTATAGATTATACAAACAGGTCACAAACAAGTCAATTAATGAGCTTGTGATGGAAGATACATTTTATTACCTTTAGACAGAGCCAGGTTTACCATTTCCTCCTGTTTTCAACCTTTTTGCTAATTCAAGGGAATCTAAAAAAAATGGCTCCTGGTAGTTTCATATTTTGACAATCTTTTTATTCTCCCAAATGTATCCTTTAAGGAAGAGGAAGTAACATAAGTAATGTTTTTGAAGGTGCAAAATGACTTGGATGAAGAATATTTTGCAGCCCTCTGTGAGAGAAATTAATGTTACCGTCCTGTCAATCCTGTAATCCCAGTTTTTATCCATCAAAATGGAACTGGGAGTGTTTTGTTTTTTGTTTTGTTTTTTACATAATTAATAAACCATTCATCCACTTATTGGCGCAGCATTGTGACTAGTATCTTCTCTGGCATTATCCTCAATGGATGACTGTTCTGTGTATAAAAATATGGAACTAAACTTTCTGTGAAAGTGTCTGTGAATGCATAAATGAGTGTGTCATCAATAGGGTCAAAAAAAGACACTGTCCCTTTGTTGTAATCTAGTTGCACTTTGACTTGTTTGGGAGTTCTTGTAACAGTCAGTGCTGTGGGCGGCGAGGTCATTGCCTTGAACTCTCCGTCCCGGAAACACAAAGTCCAGAAGCCATTCTCGGGCCGAGCAGAGATCTCAGCGTTCCTCGGTACAGACAAAGAAGCCACACCCAGGAGCCAATCCTGATTACTTCCTGTTTCCACGACCCAGTGGTGACTTCCTGATCCTAGCGAGGTCATACCTACCACTTCAGCACTCATGTGGAAACGCTCTGGGTTGTCAGGGCAACAGCTTGGCTGCTTTGAATAGTGAAGGGAAGTGAGGTCATCAGACAGGATGAGGCAGGGGTGTGCTGTGTTTGGGTCCAAAGTCACAGGAGCTGAAGACGGGAAATTAGAAAGATTGATTGTGTTGTACAATTCCACTCTTTGAGCGTCTGAATCTGAAGAAAATAACAATTATGTATACTCACTATAGTCAATATGGTCCAGCATTTTCTCCCAGACTCTATACTTGAGGTTGCAAAGATGCTTAGTCATATCAATCAGTAACCCGGACATGTTGTCTGAATCGGGCGCTATGCTTCTTCCTCTGTGGTGACAAAATATCATACACTGAGAACACTTACACAGGACACATCAAAGCAAGAAATAGTGTAAATCCATGACCTACCTGTCTTGAGTGTCTTTGAAATTCTGGAAAATGAAAAAATTCATTGTGAATGTGGGAAGTTTCAGGAACGATAATGAAAACGTTGATGTATTCTGGGCTATACAGACCTTCAAAAAGACCATTTCATCTTCTTGCAACTGCCCCTCTATGACTGAGATGGTGTCTGCGATTGACAACACTTCTGCTGAAAGTTCTTTAATCTTATCCTTCATTCCTGCAATCTTCTCTTCTTCTTCTTTTTTCACAGCTGCTATACTGGCTGATTCTTCTTGATCGAGGACTTGATGGAGCTGCTTGAATTGGCTCTTTATCAATCTCTGTGTTTCCACTGCCTGACTCTGAGGAAGATTATTGCAAAATCTTATTTGGCCTGGGGTTAGGGTTAGGGTTTTTGTTTTGTTTTTTATTTATTTTTTTAAATTCAAAGTATCTGCTATCTCATCACAAGTTACCTTGATGTACTTGATCATGCCTGCAGAGATTATGTGAATTCTTTTATGGCTGTCCAATTTATCCTGAAGGCTCTTCAGGGTTAAAGAAAGTTCATCCTGAAAATAAAGCAGATAGTTTAATAGGAAAATGTTTCATCTTTTGAGTACTTTGGATATTTTAGCTCTGGATTCACTGAAAGGTAACAGTGTGGGTTACAGTTAGAGCAAACTTGTGGAACAGCATTCTACCGTTAGGTGTGACATTAAATATTTTAGTTTAGCAAAAACAGTCGAGTCAGTTTAGCAGGTTATTGTTACAGTGTTACAGTGTAGTTAGGAAACACATAGATATGTTTATTCTCCTTACCTTGCAGTCCAGCACTGCTTCTTCTATAGGTGAGCAGTCGTGACCCTTGTGCAATTTAGACGATTGACACACCACACAAATAGGCTGCTTGTCAACCAAACAGAAGAGTTTTAACTTCTCCCCATGGAGATTACAGTTCATCTTTTTTTCTTCCTCCAGCAGTGAACTCTGTCTTCTGACCTGCAAAACAGCTTCACAGACATTTTTCAGAGCCAAATTGGAGGGAGCACTGGACTTTGGGGCTCTTTTCCTGCATACTGGGCACTCCCGTAATCCGGTGTCCCAACAGCGCTTCAGACAGCTCCTGCAGAAGCTGTGACTACATGACAGCAAAACAGGATCTGTAAAGATGTCATAGCATACAGGGCAAGTAAGATCCTCCTCTGGTAGTGACATGATCATTAGTTTGTCATGTACAGTACAGCAAATCCACAGTTTGAAACAGCACAAGTCCTCAGATTTAAGTCCTTAACGATTCGTCTGTGTGCAACATATAGCTCCAACTTAAACTTGTCCTTTGAAAGCCTCACTAACTGCCTTTCTATTGTTCTTGACATGAAGTAGCATGCTCTTGGTTTTCCTGTGAGAACTCCGTCTGTGGGAGTAACTTAAATCATGCAGCAGTGTGAAGACACACTGTATAGCAGTGCTGGGAAACAGGAAATAAAGCCCTATTGGCCAGTTGTTGGCTGGTAATTTGCTGCACAGTTGGAATGTCATCATTCAGGATATGAATGAGAATGTTTCAGTGTTGACATCCATGTTAACAGCTCAGGGCTGCACGTAAACAAACTTTTTCAGCCTAATTTTCAAACTTTTTCAGACTAATTCATGGTCAGATAAAAACTCATACATGAGCATATTTAGTGCCTATAGCAGTGTTGCCCTTGTTGTGTTCACAGTTTGACTCAAACTGGTTAAACCAGCTCAGAGAAGCCATGAAAGATTTTTAACAGGATTTTACTACACTAACCAACAAGTCACTTGTGGAAAACATGCAAATCTATAAATATATATTATGTTTCATATGACTGTGTATACATAATATTTATGTGCTTTACATATTTGGTCTTTCAGGTACATTTTAAATGCAGATAAATTTTCCTCACATATTAGGGACCAGAGGAAAAACTTTTTTTCTTATCCAAAAAAAGCAGAATATGGAATAGATTGCAGCCAAAAACAGATTAAACAACCCTGTGAAAATCTAATCTGAAAGACTACTTTGGTAAGCATTCCATTTACCAGCCAAACCAGCCCTTTACACGTGGTAGCAGGTTGTTATTCCAAGTGACAAGTGCCAAGAATAATCTAACTTCAGACACATCCTGTATTCTGAGTGTAAAAACCCAACAAGGTGCAGTATAGTGTCTGCCTCTATTCACTTCACGTACACACAGCCAACACACTTCTGTCACTTGTCACACATTGTCATGATAACTTAGACATAATACAAGCTAAGCTCAGAGTCAAATTCAAATAAACAAACAGAATAAGGCCTGTGGATTTTGTCCTCTAACACTTACATTATAAAGGGATCTCCTAAAACCTGTTTTAGTGTCCACATGTCCTCTTAAAACCTGTTTTTGTGTCCACTGTTTTACTGTTATTGTTATTTAAGACAGACTTAAAACTTGTATGGAATAACTGTGAAGTTTCCCCTCATTCTTGTTCATATTTTACTTTATCTACACTAGCAATTTATGACATTACAACTTGACATATTTACCTGCCCATCCCTTTAAATTGTTTTGTGCTGTTTTGTTTTGGGAATTATATGTCAGTGTTTTTCTCTTAGTCCCATTTTGATTTTAAAGAAAATTGCCTACTGTAATTGAATGTATCTTAGTAAAGTAAGTAAAGTATGTATTTGAACAACAGTTTTTTTCTTTTGTTCTGTTTGAACTTGCAGACCTCATGGCACCAAAACCTTCTGAATACTTTGGAATGATATAAAGTTGATATTTTATTAAAAAAAGTACCAAGTAATCTTCAAATTCCAGTTGATACATTTTATATATTTTTCTTCTCAAGATGTTACTGTTATAACTGCACAGCAACGACCTTGATGCTCAACTGTGTAGCAGTTGCATGCCTACATTCATTTCATTTCAATGTGTGTGTGTGTGTGTGTGTGTGGGTGTTCTGCGTGGGTGTCGGTGCACTCAGTCCGTGTGAATAATGACAATCGTTTTCATGGCTGATGCAGCTCCTCGCATCCTATCCGCCATTTCCACGGGTTCTGGTTCCTCCCTCTCTCCTCCGGTCTTTGGTTGCCATGGCGATGACGTAAAGTTGCACCACCGATTCAGCCCAGTAGACGGTTTCAGAGGCGGTGCAACAAATCCCGGACATTCACCGGAGCCATCTTCGTGTGTGAATCTCTGCTGCTCGGGCGTCCTTGTATCTATCTGTCCAAAATGCGCGAAATTGTGCATTTGCAAGCCGGTCAGTGCGGAAACCAGATCGGAGCAAAGGTATTGTTTTTCTCTGTTCGCTTTTTTTTGTGCATTCTGCTGAGGCTTTTGCAGGCTTTTCATGCCCCAGTGGCTGCGACAGGGTGCCGTCTAATCCATCCTCCTAGAATCTTCTAGAATAAACCCAATGCGGTGTCATAATTGAAGCTTCGTGCACTGAATGAAAATGAACATCTGTGATTCGCTCATTGATATTCCCTGCAGGATTACTAAGACTCGTGCACGCGTTGATTTGATTATGCAACATACAAAAACAATAGTCTGTGATAAATGCATCTAAAAAATAGCTTTGACTTTTCTGCCTTAATGTCGAATGAATGAACGAATGACGACAGTAACAATGTAACCTTATCGACTCCCCCTCCCCCTACAGATGTATGACCTATTTTTACCTTTGACTCCTTTCAACTCAATTGCTGTTGAAAAAATGACTAATAAAATAATAAAAAAAAGAAATCTTCTTATTTTATTAATTGGCATGAAAAATACAATCTAGTATTTTCAACCATGTGTATTTTCAACCTTGTTGACCTTTGTGGGTTCTTTTTTTGCACCGAAGATGCTCTTACTGATCAGATTATCGCCATCTGTTTGCACTTTTAACCCACATTCAACGAGAGAATCAATCTTGCAGCTTTGCATTTTAAAATAGCTTCCTATATATGTTGGTATGTTGTGTGTGGGTGGGAATCTGGGTGTCTATTTTCAGCACATTCAATTAATTGCTATATATATTTACCTTGGGTTATGTTAACATTTGCCTCTCCTACCATGCCTATTTCTCAGTTCTGGGAGGTGATCAGTGATGAGCATGGCATTGATCCCACCGGTACCTACCATGGAGACAGCGATCTGCAGCTAGACAGGATCAGTGTCTATTACAATGAGGCCACAGGTCAGCTACAGATTCAGATCATATATAATACAGCTCTTCTACTATTAAAACATCTTTTTACATCTGAAGCTCAATAAGCTTGTAACTGACATTTCATGTGATTTTCAGGTGGAAAGTATGTGCCCCGAGCCATCCTGGTGGATCTGGAGCCCGGCACAATGGATTCAGTTAGGTCTGGTCCCTTTGGGCAGATCTTCAGACCAGACAACTTTGTCTTTGGTAAGATTTATTAATTGTGAATCACTCCAGACATCTTGATCTTGTCTTCAACATGATGATTGCATATGATACACTTAACTACAGGTCAGAGTGGAGCTGGAAACAACTGGGCTAAGGGCCACTACACTGAGGGAGCGGAGCTGGTAGACTCCGTCCTGGATGTTGTGAGGAAAGAGGCTGAGAGCTGCGATTGTCTCCAGGGCTTCCAGCTCACTCACTCCCTGGGAGGTGGTACTGGATCTGGCATGGGCACCCTGCTCATCAGCAAGATCCGCGAGGAGTACCCTGACCGCATAATGAACACCTTCAGTGTGGTGCCTTCTCCTAAGGTGTCCGACACTGTGGTGGAGCCCTACAATGCCACTCTCTCTGTCCACCAGCTGGTAGAGAACACAGATGAAACCTACTGCATTGACAATGAAGCTCTCTATGATATCTGCTTCCGCACACTTAAACTCACTACCCCCACTTATGGAGATCTCAACCATTTGGTGTCCGCCACCATGAGCGGGGTGACCACCTGTCTGCGTTTCCCCGGCCAGCTCAACGCTGACCTCCGTAAATTAGCTGTCAACATGGTGCCCTTCCCCCGTCTGCACTTCTTCATGCCAGGCTTCGCCCCCCTCACCAGCAGGGGCAGCCAGCAGTATCGCGCCCTGTCTGTGCCCGAGCTCACCCAGCAGATGTTCGATGCCAAGAACATGATGGCTGCCTGCGACCCACGTCATGGCCGCTACCTCACCGTGGCTGCAGTGTTCAGGGGCCGCATGTCCATGAAGGAGGTGGATGAGCAAATGTTAAATGTGCAGAACAAGAACAGCAGCTACTTTGTTGAATGGATCCCAAACAATGTGAAGACCGCCGTCTGTGATATCCCACCCCGCGGCCTCAAAATGGCTGCCACATTTATCGGGAACAGCACAGCCATCCAGGAGCTGTTCAAGCGCATCTCCGAGCAGTTCACCGCCATGTTCCGCCGCAAGGCCTTCCTCCACTGGTACACCGGTGAGGGTATGGATGAGATGGAGTTCACCGAGGCCGAAAGCAACATGAACGACCTGGTGTCCGAGTACCAGCAATACCAGGATGCCACTGCTGAGGAGGGCGAATTTGAGGAGGAGGGAGAGGAAGAAGTCGCTTAAGCCTCAGCCTGCCTAACTGCCAAATCTCATTTCACTCCACCCATCCCCCAACTCACGTCCTTACTTTCATCCCCTCCATCATGAATTGAATGGTCTGCCAGACTCTGAACTGTTACCATCTAGATCTCTGTTGCTCTAGTGTTAGACATTGTTGTTAACTGATACTGGTGAAGTTTTAGGTTAAAATGTTTTTGTGTGTGTTGTGAATGCACTGAGTTATTGACATCCTTTAATCTGCCCTGTCATTGCCTTGTGGAATTCAAAAGCAAGCGATATTAACTGTGAAGCCTTGAAATTAGAGGATGATTAAAATCTAATTAAAAGGCCATTTTTACTGCCTCTGAGTTTTTATTGATTGTCTTTACTGCACAGTGTCTGTCCTGCAACATGCTGACAAAGAAAGCACTTCTCAACCTGAAGGTCGGGCCCCCAGCATGATTCATCATGTCCTTTAAACGATGTTTCTGCTTTTCAATTTAATATTTGCTTAAAGTACTGAATAGTTAGCAGCCTGTAAGCCCTTAAAATATTGGCCAATTATTAATAATACAATAATTATGAATGAAGGTGAAAACAAGCAAGCAAGTACCAGTGACTGTGACCTACAGTCAGCAAACAGACCATGCTGTAATCCTTCAAAGTAAAACTAAAGTAAGAAAAATTAAACTTTATAAAACCCAGCCAGCTCCTGTAGATAAGAAATAAAAATATGGTTTTCGGTAGTTTTCTACTGTGTAAACACACAGGTCTGTTTATATAAAGTCTACTTTTTCTGTGCTCCTAATCAGCTGAATTGTAGATAGGCTTTTCTTATCAAAAGTACTGAATATGAATCAGTAACGGTATCAACGTGTGGATGGGACGAAAAGTTAGTTTAGTTTTATGTGTTTTTTTTATTTTATATAATTCATTTCTTTGATGAATTCAAAAAATGTTTCACATTTCACACATCATTTCACTCCAGAGCTCAAAATGAGCTGATTAGAAGGGAGCCTGACTGTGGGTTCCTTCCCATACTTAACCATCAAACAGCTCAAGCATAGTTAGATCATAGTTGGTTGTGTGTGTTTCACTCCTCTGACTTTTTGGTGTATTTGGCAAGTTGTTCCAGGAACTGAAGTTTTCACTCTCTGACTACTAGTACCACTTATTTGCCTAGTTGTTTTATCACCCTGCAGTAGAACTCGTTACACCAATGTTTCCCAACGATTATTGGATGACACATATTTGTTTTTATTAAATATTCCCCTGTTTTTTACTCAAGTTTATTTTTGACTGGAATTGCATGCGGTGAATATAATCATAAGTAACAGTGTGTGCTGGTGCTATGTAAAGTTTAATTATTAACTATTTTACAAAACTTTTATTATTCATTTGACAAAAAACATAAATAAGCATGTGACATTGTAAAACATCTCCTTGATTATGATGCATTATGCATTGCATTGTTGATGTGATTTAATCATTTTGTTTTAAACAATGTGACTTTAAATTAGTTTGATTACTAAGAGAGGATTTGAAATGTGTGATAAACAATGTGTGTAAACAGATGCTTGTGTTTGCTTGAAATAGATTCTCAGCATAATCTTATTATTGGGCTAAAAAACATTTAAAATGCAGTGGATTCATCAGAACTCTCAGAGGCAAAAGTTTGAGGTAAAAGATCATTATCCATTTCGCCAATGACAGTTAATCATAATAGACTGAATCAAGTAAAAGTACAATGGTAATGGTAATGGTAAATGGTATAGTGAGGTAACTGAAACAAGAAAAATATATTATAAACTGAAATTATTGGTGATAAAATACTGTCATTTTTTTGCTGAAGAGATGTCGAAAACCTCCTTGAGATGGTCAATTGTTCTTAAAATCTGGTAGATCCATACATTCAGGTGCTCTTCTTCGTAGTATCATGCAGGAATCATTCAGTGCTTGTTGAGAAACATGGTGAAACAAAAGCTTTTTCTTTCACTGATCAGTTCAAGGGAGTGAGCCTTGTTACACGAGAATGCTGCTAAGCAAACGTTTGCAGCCCGTGTCCATACAGGATTTTGTACAAACATGAAGAACATCTCAAATGAGTCTTTCCTCTTTTGGTAACTTTAGTGCATCTGGTGCCGTCACGCTGCTTGCTCCAGTCTGCTCCTCAGCACTGGGTCTATACGTCCCTTCAGTCTGTCTCTTCTTTTTCACCACACAGAGAAGCCAGGCAAGAACAGCCAAAACTATGGCCAAAACACCCAAGATGACTGTAGGCGCTACAATAGCTGCAATGTTGGTTTCCTGCAAATGCAAAAATAAAGGATAGTGATCAATCGGGTGAGATTGGACACTTTTGGATGTCATTTATTGGTCATGAGAAAGATTTTTTGCTTACAGTAGTTTTATTAGAATTGGAGTCACTTCCAAGAGCAGTATAATTCCCTGCGAAAAGAGGAGAAACACAGAAGTAAGAATTAAAATGCAGGCTAACTATGCCTGTGTATGCTACATACAATTGAATATGGGCTTCCTAGCTGCTGGTAACCTACAGGGGCTTTAAAAAAGGCTCAACTAACTAAGAATCTGGGATTTCTTTGACCAGTTGCTTTAATTGACAAGAACGTGTAAACTTAGGTTCTTGACTAACCATGTTAGCAAATGTATCCAAATCGATGACCAGTTCAACCAGCAGAGACTCAAGGAAGTTACTGATCCCCTGCAAGAAGTAGTCCACTACACTACATGAGCTATACCCACTTATTGTTAAGGGTTGTGGGGGTTAAAGCAGTGTACACCCTGGACAGATTTCTAGTCAAAAATTAGATACAAGGTGTTACTTGGTGATTTTTAGTGGTGTCTGCAGATGGTCTTACCTTCAGACATCACCAAGGTAGATGTTTCCTTATGTTTACAATCTTATTGCTAAGCTAAGCTAAGCCACTGATGGTTTCAGCAGTATATTCGCCATACAGATATGACAGTGGTATCAAACCTCTCATATAGCTCCTGGCAAGAAAGTGACTATTTCAATATTTCAAAATATATCAAACTTTTCCTTTAAGTGCATGTTAAAAAACAGTCTATACAGAAGATACATGCAGGCATACAGAGGGGTCATTAAAATCTAATTATGTAATAAAGTACTAAATCTGTTTGCACTTTACAGAGTGATATGTGGCTTTCACTGCACTAATGGTCTAAATCAATCTCTCAGTGCTGATAAGACAAAAACACAGAAAATGTTTAACTGACTATGAACTTTTAAACTGTGATTTATTCACATCAAAGTTTGGAGTGCAGCGGTAACATCATATTACAAAAGCAGAAAAAAAGAGGAACCAACAGCACAACAGAAGTTGCTTTTATGGCCTTATGTACATTTCCAAGGCAACAACAAACAACACAAAACTCAAAACTCATCATAGCAGAAATCCAGTCTAAGGCTGTTTCCAGCCATGTTATCCATGACCAGCCATGTGATTCCTCAGGGACATCACGAAACGACATAGTAACTACTTGACCAGGAAACTGAATGAGGAGGAGGAGAAGCTCAGGAATGCAATGTACTAATACAGTCAGCTGAGTTAATCAACGTGTTTGAAATATGTTAAAAAACTCAAATCTATTGTTGATTTCTTTGTGTTCAGCATTACTGAGGTCATGAGAATCAATTAGATAAGAATGTTTTTTTATGGAAACTTAAAACCTCCCCTATCATTTTCTGAGTCAATCATTTACCCGGGTAGTAAACTTTGCAAGGACACAAGTACAACTTGATAACAAGAAGCGGGGGTTACAGGAGAGGGCAGCCATGCTCAAAGGAGAAAGCCAAATGTATTGTGAAACCAAATTCTTTTGAATATGTAATTATTGATAAAGAAACAGAGAGTGTTTCTTCATTAATTTCTTAGTTCTTAGTTAAATTTTTTTTATCAGGATAAAAGTGTGTGTGTGTGTGTGTGTGTGTGTGTGTGTGTAGGTGTGGTCAGAAGAATGTCTTATTATTGTGGGAGTATTGAGGATGGGTGGATGGTTACTGACTCACCCCAGACAGGATTACTGCTTAGTACCAGCAGTAAAACACTCCCAACCACAACTCCAGGTATGGCCAGGACATCCGGACACGCTGCCATCTCTACCTGTGACCAGCAGGGCCAAGTGAGGGCCAAGCGGGACTTTGGGGCATCAGCTCGGGTCCATTTCATTAGATCCAACATTCACTATGTGGATTTATCGCCTCCTTTGAACAGCGGAAGACAAATGAATGTCAGTAATGTGAAGCAAAATGCACTTTTTTTTTTACATTTTGAGTTCACTCTGAGACTCTATATAGACTCCTTTAATCTGAGGTTGAGTCAGGAGACTAACAACATACAACAACTGAGTCACACATTCAGCCTGACGTTGAATCATCATTAAACCTGCTCAGACCACAGGAAAATAATAAGCTATTAATAGCATACATTACAAACTGAACTGAGCTTTAAAGTTAAACCCATAGAATTAAAGCCTTTGTGCTAATAATGAAGAAGACGTGTTATAAAGCTGAGCTTTGTAGACGCATACCCTTGATGAGGCTGTTTTCAGGTGATCCAAGCAAAACGAGAAACATCGAGCAGGTTGTTTCCTCACGCATGAACCATGTTTGCTTCCGCCTCACCTTGTCAAAAATGAAACTGCAACAAATGGTTTAGTCCTGTGAAAATGACAGGTAACAACTCTAAGACAAAAAAAAAAGGTTTACAGTGCTAAGCAGTACCAGACTAAAATCATCGACTGCACTCCCAGTTGGTGTTTTATGTAAAGCAGTCCCCCCCCTGTCTACTCTTTGACTCGCCGTTGGTCACATGGTTCAGTTTCGTGTTACATTACCTGTGCGCAGTTATCCACCTGCAGCAGAGCGGACAGATACTCCTTTGTACGAAGTCGATGAAAAACGCAGTTTAGTGAAGCAGAGCAGAGACGATTACTCCTGTTTCCATTCAAAGCAACTCCTCAAAACAGTCTCTATACTATCTAAAAAATAATAATATCTAAAATAACTTCAATAACATTTGTGTCGCGTAATTCCTACCTGCTTCCTCAAACCTGATTTGAACTTCTGCAATAATCTGTAATAATGCCAGGCTTCTCTCACTTGCTCCAACCTGCTGGAGTATAATGTTTGACTGTACTCAATGCCCAGCTCTTACCTAGCAACCTGGCTGATGGTGGTGCTGGCATGAAATAGCGCCTCCACTGGGTTTCATGTTACCCAACACGAGAAAGGATATCAACATTCCTGAGATATTTTAAGGATGAATTCGGCGGCCAGCTGGTCCAGTGGGCTCTAATCCTCCCTTAATCGCCTCCTTTTCAGACACACAGGGGCAGCAAAGAAAGAAAGAAAAAAAAAGTAGCCTGCTTCAGGCATAATCTGTGGTGGTCTGATAGTTTTTATGTGGACAGTGTGTGACAGCAGTGAGGCGTTCTTGAAAAGCACAAACCTGCTGTGGAAAATGACTCCTATGTTACAGCAGTGAGTCAGTCTGTGGAGATGATCCCAAAGACCACACAGTGTGTGTGTGTGTGTGTGTGTGTGTGTGTGTGTGTGTGTGTGTGTGTGTGTGTGTGTGTGTGTGTGTGTGTGTGATTTAGTGTTTGTTCGTCTTATGCAATATTTCAGTAATATAATATTCAAGAATATAACTTGCATTGTGATTTATAAGAGAATTACAAGAGTTATAAAAAGTAATTATTTATACTGTTTTACTGTATATATCATGTGTACATAGTGTTCTCTGTGCCACCATCTATACTGTGCATTGAATGTATATTCACATCTAGCTGTTTATTTTTGTATATAACAACCTGCTTTCACCTGATGGATATACTATATATATCCTATAACATATTTATAATTATACCTGCACTATATTTATATATCCTGTTTATATGTACATACTTTGCACTTTACTACTCTGCACTTCTGGTTAGATGCTAAACTGCATTTTGTTATCTAAGTACTTAAGTGCTACTTGCTTTATGCAATGACAATAAAGTTGAATCTAATCTAATCTATAAACTCTAATCGAAACAGTGGTGGTGCATATTAGTCTATTAATGCATGACAACGGTGCAAATAAAAATAGAGCCGGGAAAAGCCCACTGATTTACATGAATTTTATTGAAATTAAATGATGATTCATTCAATTGAAAAAATTGAATTTCATTGCAAATAAGACATAGCAGCCTGTATGCACCTTTTACGTCTTGTAATAGAAAAACTATAAAGACCTATTTCTTATTGTAGTTTATGTATTGATTATATGTCTTGCATGTTTTTCTTTTTTTCAAAATCCTCTGTCATTCACTTCTGGATCAGATGATGGCATGTTTCTGTACACTGGAAGACAGATATTTTCCTCTTCTTCCCCAGGTTTGACATATGCTGATCCTCTCTATTGCTTCAAGCAATATTTTACCTGAGAAAACCTGTTTGTCAGTATATGGTTTACACAGGGTGTGTGGAAAATCACACATATCATTATCTTTGTGAAGCTCATACATATGCATGTCAGTTTTTGTTCAGTAAAGAACTGTTTCAAGGATAGGTTTTAAAGGTTGCATTGTTGTATTTGATTGCATTAGGACAGTGTTTCTCAAACTTTTTGCACCGTGTACCACCTCAGAAAATCTTCACTGACAGTCATTAAAATCCAGCAACTACTGTACTAAAGTGACAGTTGACACAGGAGGCAGGTTTATTCCTCATAGGAATGTTATTTATTGTTGATCAGAACTCATGTGGTACAAAGGTATCGCTGGGATGTTACTTAATGTCAGCCTGATACGCCGTGAAGTTCATTCACACAGTGAAATATGATGAAGAGAAGTGGATCAGGAGTAACAGGAGTAACTTTAAACTTTATTTAATTAGTTTAATTTCACTCAAACTGTTGTAGATGGTTTGATAAGTTTCTAAAAAAATATATTTCAGAGCTTCCTCTGAGTACCACTACAGAAAGGTAATGTACCACCACTGGTACTCGTACCCAGACATGGGGACTTGAGACTTAGTGACTTGGATTCGAGTCGACTCAAGTCGCCGTTTTTATGACTTGTGATTTGACTTGACAAAAAATGAAATACTTGAGACTCGACTCGGACTTGGAAGTTTAAGACTCGAGACTTGACTTGACTTGAGACACAATGACTTGAATGACTTGAGTGTTATTCACATCATGTTTTCAGTGTGAATATAAAATGTGAATATAAAATGTATTTATTAGTATAACTAATAATTACGTTATCACTGTTTTGTTTGATTACATGATGTATTTTACTGAACATGAGTATTTACAATACAAATATTTTCTAACAGGTTGGGCACATTTGCCAGTGATGTTTACTTACACTTACCTATATATTGCCTTTTACTTTATTAAGATCAGATTCTGCAGCTAAAATTACAACAATACGCCAAAGGTGACTTAATAATAATAATAATAATACATTTTATTTAAAAGCGCTTTTCAAGGTACTCAAAGACACTTTACAAAGAAGAACATCAAATCATCAAAACAATATAAGATAGTACACTAAAAACACATTAGACATTAAACATTAAAAGCAATTTTAAAAAGGTGTGTTTTTGTCAGAGATTTGAAATTGGGCAAGTCAGTACAGTCACTGATGTGTTTGGGGAGAGAGTTCCAGAGGGAGGGGGCAGCTGCAGAGAAGGCTCTGTCGCCCCAGGTTCGGTGCTTGGTCCTAGATGGAGGAGTCAGGAGGTTTGCATCAAGTGACTTGACTTGACCTATTACAGGACTTGACTTGACTTGACATAGCCTGTGACTTGACTTGACTTGACATAGCCTGTGACTTGACTTGACTTGACATAGCCTGTGACTTGACTTGACATAGCCTGTGACTTGACTTGACTTGCCCAAGAAAAAAATACTTGTGACTTGAAGGTTGAGACTTGCACATGTGTGACTTGGTCCCATGTCTGCTCGTACCACAGTTTGAGAACCAGTGCATTAGGATATACAGTAAAGTGTGTTATCTGCGGGACACAACTATATTTTATTGCACCTCCCAGATGGTTATCAGCAACACTGACTTGAACACTGATAGCTCAAAAGTATATACTGTATACTGTATTGTAACAATCTTTTTTTTTTTAACTTAAAACTTAGAACAGTTAGAAATGTATTGTATGGTATTCGCAGTGATATTTTGTGAGCTCTGGCCTTTGTACGGCTCCACTAAGGGGCGATAGAGGTGCTTTGCCTTTCCTCTGATGGAGGCGGCTCCTCGCAGTCACACACGCATCGCTTGCCGTAGGCGCGGTGAAGCCTGGGTAGGACACAGAAAGCGGCGGGAGAGCGACACATCTGTCTCCAAACCTGATCAAATCTAGTTATATTGAGCACCGTTTACGTGAGTAGCGTGCTTTTAAGCGTATAAATAAGGCTTAAGTGTTATTAAATCAACGGCGTTTGGCACATACTGTTGAACGCTTGTGTCGTTGTAGTGTTGCTTTTAAGCGTTCCCCGGGAAACTGGTTTGAACGTTTGTTTTCGGTATCTCCCCCCTTTTTTCTTTTTTTTAGCAACAAAAAAGGCAACAATGGCGAAGGTGCAGGTGTTGAATGTGGCTGTCCTAGATAACCCGAGTCCCTTTGGAAACCCCTTTCAGTTTGAGATCACGTTTGAGTGTATGGAGGACCTTCCCGAAGGTAGGTACCATGACAGAAAGAGTCATTGTTGTGTGTGTCTGAGGCCAAAGCCTGTTACCTGTTCAGTCTGTGCCAGCTGACGTCACACTCGCTCAGTTTAATGAGAAAGTCATATATACCAGGTAACATAAAGTTACATGGCAAATGTAAAGTAATGTAACACAGCTTGACTCAATGTACTCAAGTATGCTGATAAAGACTAATTAACATGATCAGTGATAATGATAGTTATTCCTCATTTAGTAATATAGAGGTGTTTTTTCAAGGGTTGCTTATGCGCAGTGTATTTTTACCTTGTTACAACTTTGCTGTGTTTTTTTATTTTTTATTATTGTTGACAGTATTCATAGTTTACACACAGGTAATGCCTAAACTTGAGTTCAGCTATTGTTGATCATTTAATTGGTTAATCGGACTAATTGTCTCACCGCTGCATTCATAGCTTTGTATTTCATATTTGTTTTGTTTTGTTGCAGACCTGGAATGGAAGATCATCTACGTCGGCTCAGCGGAGAGTGAAGAGTACGACCAAGTCCTCGACTCCGTCCTGGTCGGCCCAGTACCTGCTGGGAGACATATGTTTGTGTTTCAGGTGTGTTTGTTCAGTGCAAGCTAACGGTGTATGTATAGTGAGAACAGGAATTTTCTAACAACTTACAATCCCATTTCCGAAAGAGTTGACATGTTGGGTAAGATTCGAGTAGAGACAAAATGTGCTGATGTGCCAAACGTTGAAACTCAATGTAACAGTCAGGTTAAACAACAAATGATTATAATAAGTTGGTGATGGATGAATATGGACATAAGAAACTCTTATATACTAATTCAGGTCAGCTCCAGCAGCCTCTTGTCTTACATGGTCAGCAGAATTATCTCAAGTCTGTTTGGGATCGTGCCGCATCAGTGAGACATTATGAAATGGATAATAGAAACAGTTTGAGTGTCGTAAATGTGTTTGCCTCATCTATATTTGTCGTATATATTCTCCCTAATGAATATCAGCAAAAAATACCTTAAAAATAATCAGATGAAAACTGTTATTACCGCATTATTTGAACTAACATGTTTGATCTCACGGCATCATCTATAATTATTGATTTATCAAAGTACTGCAAGGCTCATTTTGCCCATTTAAATTAACCATACATTAATCCACTTAATAATTTGTTAGAATAGACGTGTCATGTAGAGATGTCTTTCATACTGACTCACAAACCTGGTGCCATAATCCTCATTTGACAGGTAGACAGTTTAAATTCCTGAAATGATGTCCACAATGTACACTATATCTTAGTGTTGTGTTTCTTTTCACAGGCTGATGCCCCAAACACTGGATTGATTCCTGAAAGCGATGCTGTTGGTGTAACTGTAGTGCTGATTACCTGCACATACCGTGGCCAGGAGTTCATTCGCATCGGTTACTACGTGAACAATGAGTACACAGACCCCGAGCTTCGTGAAAATCCACCCATCAAGCCAGACTACACACAGGTCATATTAATGGTTTATTTCTGGATAATGCATTGTATTGATAATGTGACTACCTAAAGCTCATTTCACTGGTTTAAAATGAATACTTTGGGGTGTCATTTGGCTCAGTTGCCACGGCGGCCCAGGGTTTGAATTTGACTTGGGGCGCTTTCCTGCATGTCCTTCCCCGTCTCTCTATCCCCACATTTCCTGTCACTCTTCAGCTGTCAAATAAAGCTCAAAAAAAAAATCTTTAATATTAATACTTTGGATAATAATTAGTGTTGTTATCACAGTGGGTGGATTGACTTTTTATGGTAAAATTCCTTCAAAACTATTTTTAAACAAGACTGCACAGTACATTCAAGCTCATTAAATATTCTGATCTAAGGGGTTCTTGATCTGACTGTGGATGCTAAATGAAGTGAGATTCATTGCTATCTGATGGTAGAAATATACATATACTCCTTTTAATGGCTGTATTCACTTGTACAAAGTATTCATTTATATTTCTCTCGTCCTTTTTCAGCTCCAGAGAAATATTCTGGCATCAAACCCACGTGTTACCAGGTTCCATATAAACTGGGAGGGCTGTGCGGAGCGAATGGAAGACTCAGAAAATGTGGATCCCACGTCAAACTCCATGCTCCCTCCATCCTGTGTTCCAGGCAAGGCCCCACCTTTGGGGTTACTACCAGATAACTCCATGGACTGCTTATAGAGATGACCCCCTGCCTCCAAAAGTGATGACTCACGGCATGAGAGCTTATTTCTGAAGAATGCCTGTGGACATTCTAGTGTGGATGTACAGACATCTTTGCCTTACAGCTGCCCTTATTTACCCGAAGCTTGTCAAAAAAAAAAAACGAACACTCCCCTTTGGGCTTCGGATGTGTGCGTGTGTGTTCCAGAGGAAGATTATGAACATCTCACCAGTATAATCATCACGTATAGATGCGGGAAAAACGGTAACTAATGAAGCAGCTGAACTGAAAAACAACAGAAAGCTGACGTGTGTTTGACCTTTCTTCCCGACCTTTGTTGGTGCAGAACAGACTGATTTGTACCCATTCAAGGGGATTTCAGCACTGAAGCAGCAGGCAAATATAATGCAATATGTTGCTGTACAGGAATTTGATAATCTCGTCATTACATTAGTGTTCGAATTCCTTTTGCACTTAAACTTTTTTCCCACTTAGATATAGGAGTTTTGAAAGGGCTTTGTATGTGTTTTATCACTTCCTCCATGTTTTTCTTTCTTTCTTTCTTTTCAATGTTGAGTTCTAAATAAAAGAACATTGTATTTGCTATGTATCTGTGTATGGACGTCTGTGTGACCGTGAGAAAGATGTTCCTCCTCACTACTACCAGTTTCAATTACAGGAGCAGGATATGAATCACTTTTAAATGCACATTTCTACTCTCATAATTGCAAAGAATGCAGTAAACTAGCTCGCTTTTACTGATTTCATTATAAGGCTGAACAAAACACAGTCAGAGCCAACTCCGTAACACAAATATCAGTGTGAGTATCCCCTTATATTGTTCACATTTGACTAAAAATAGCCTGCGTTAACGTCACATCCAATCACAGATCAGTCGGGTAAAAGGGGTGGCTAGGCTACAGAGCTACGGCTATGTGAAATACTGCTCTGCAAACAGGATGCCGGGTGCAAGATGCGACTGCGTTTGCTTTGCATCCTGCACGAAACTAAGTGTGACATTAACAAACTGCTGACAATCAAACGCCAAAAAAAAGAAACGAGCACAGTTACAGTTATGGGCGTATTGGTTAACTAGCAAGCCTTGAGGGGGGCGGGATAAACGCTTTTTTTGACAGACGAATCGCATCAATGCAATGATTGGATGTATTGACGCTTATCCAATCAGCAGTCGAGTCGCAACTTCTCTCGAATGAGTGGCTGCGCGTTTAGCCAATGGGAGCTTGTCGGAGGCGGGACCACGGTGGACGGATGACTGGAGTTTCCCTTGCGGTCTGAAGATTAATGGAAGGGGTCTGTTGATCTTAGGAATCGACGATCAGATGGTCGGTCCCAGGAAGCCATTGCACTTGATGCCTGGTCTAGAAACGAATGGGGAGGTCTCCGTTTGACATAACCAACAGCGGAAAGAGCGAATAGCCTGGACACCGCGTTTGTTATCCAGGTCTCAGCTCAAAAAAAAAAAAGAAAAAAGAAAAGGCCCAGAGATAGCACCTGGTTGACGTTAGTTCAGGCCAGGATACGACTGCGAGGGACGCTAGGGAGCTAACGCTAGCCTGCTCGTTAGATATACGGAAACAGCTTTCGACGATCTATCTAACGCTTTTTTCTTTTTCTTTTTCTTTTTTGGGGAGATAAACCAAGCCGTCTCTGGAAATAAAGGACACCCGAGTGACATCGGACATTGGAAACTGACTCGCTAACGCTGCGAAGCTAACAACCGTTGGCGATCCTTGGTAGGAGTTAGCCACCGTGCTAACCTGAAAGCAGCCAGTGTTAACTGCATACTTGGATATATACTCGCTTGGTTGGAGTTTTGCGAACACACACACTCACACAAACGCGCATAAGGAAAGGTATTTTTTAAGGGAGGGGGGGTGGGAATATATTTACACTCGTTAGTCAATTATGATAGCTGCTAGCTAGTAGCTAGCTGTCAGCTTCATTGACCTGCGTTTTAGCGGTGTTAGCATCACTCAACGACCTGTGAAGGAAGACTCAGTCCGAGACTCACTCCACCATCATCCTGCCATCATGGGCAACACGCCCACCGCGAAGAAGGGCAATGAGATGGAGAGCGGTGAGTAGTAAAACCATCATGTCGTGTGGATCCATTTGCTTTTGGTTATTTCCTGTTTGAACGCATTAGCAATGCGAAATAAGAAGTGCATAACACCTGTAAGGCCCCGAGCACCCTATCCCACAAAGACACCACTGCTTTCTAATACCGAGGGGTGGTTGATGGCTAGATTATGAACTTTACTGCGTTCACATTCACGTATAAACTTGGAAGCTACACCGTGACACACCATGTTCGTCTCCACTGATCAGCATGGATGTTGTCCATGGAGGATGTTATTCATCATTCCCTCTCTCTCTCTCTCTGTCTCTCTCTCTCTGTCTCTGTCTCTGTCTCTCTTCGCTGATTCTGTGGGAAAGCTCGTGATTAAAAGCCCAAGGTTATATTGAGAGGTACCAGTGAGGATGACAACAACTAACCTTATACAACAGTCATAGGTTTCTTTGCTGATCATGTGTTCAGATGTTTTTTTTTTGTGTGTTTTTTTCCCCCCACTCTCCTTTCGTAAGGTCAGATCAGAGGCAAACCTAAACCCTGGTGTTTTGAACACTTTCTAATAATATTGTGTTTCTAAGAATCACAGCAAAATGTATATATTTTAGTGTTTTTTTTTTTCTATAAATGATGACTTGAGCCTTATATGCAATCTGAACCTGAGCGTTACATCCCGCTGACTTGTGTTTGACAGTAAGCGAGCAGGCAGAGGGGAGTTGGTTGTTATCAGAGAAGGTAAAAAATCCACCAGGACAGGGGGTCATATGATGCATGAGGGTGATCCTCTCCAGGCAGAAACTTGGGAGTTGAGGAGTCTCTTGAATATCATGTGATGAGCAGCATTTAGAACAAGGGCAACTTGTATGTGTCGCTGTGTGTGTGGGTGTGTGTGTCTGTGCACGCTCGTGTTTGTGTGTGTCTGAGACAGAGAGGAAAAGATCCTCCGCTCTTGCCAATTGTTTTGTGGGTAACTTTTCATTCCCCCCCAACATTAGCTTTTATTACTTTAACATAAAAAAAAACAAACAAACAAGGAGGCATTTATATAAACTAACAAAATAAACCGTTCATCTAGTGTGAACCTCAGTGGTTAAGTACTAAAAATGTAATCCTATTTCTTAACGAACTGTAAGAAATGTTCAAACACAATCCCAAGTGCTTAGGTCTACTTTTTCCACTCACAATCACTGGCCCCAATGGCCTGTGGAGGACACGCATTTTATGTTTTTATCCACGACACTATAAATAACACCCAAGAGTGCAAAGTCTGAACGGGTATCTGCAAAATGAGTGTCAGCTCCTTGTTGCTGGTAGAGAGTATGTGTGAAGAATGACCTCCAGTCACTGTGTAACTTTAACCCATCGCAGTAACCCTTGTACTGTAACAAGGCCCGTGACTTTCAAGTGTTATTAGCGCAGAAGTTTGTTTTTCAGTGCACAAGAAGTCATGAAAATTTAGGGGCATTAGTAGGGTAAGGCAGGGACAGAGGTGGTGCTGGTGGGAGCTTTGCTCACATGCCATGCTTCACATCCTTATCAGCCTGATCACTGTGGTCCACCCTGATCCCCAGAGACAGGTGCAGACAAGGGGTCCAAAGCCCGCACCCGGGAGCGTGATTTTCCACAGAGCAGCTAGAGATTAAGGACAACATGGCAGCTCGCTTTGGTTTCTACGGAAAATGGAAAGAGAGTGTTGAGAGCTTGTTCAGGCGCA
Organism: Larimichthys crocea; assembly: GCF_000972845.2. Lineage (NCBI taxonomy): Eukaryota > Metazoa > Chordata > Actinopteri > Sciaenidae > Larimichthys > Larimichthys crocea. Next base: position 25,624,950 of record NC_040022.1, on the reverse strand, counting down.
AATGGACCGTTTCCCCTGAACTTTCCAGGCTGGGGAAGACAAGCGGAGAGCTGCCATACTAGTATACAAAGCTGATTTCTGGCCCACAGGAGGAAGCAGGGCGGACAGACACTGTGAACTGCAGCAGGAAGTGAAGGAGCAAGGAAGGTCCAGCCCAGGCTCTGCACAGTTGGGTATCGCCTCTACTGCTGTACAAACTAAACACAGCAGGCTAGGATAGCTTGAAATTTTGGCCTTTTTAAGACGCCGTTTAGTGTTACATATTCTGGATTTTTTTTTTTTTTGGCTGGTCAGAACCTCCGGACATACTGCAATATTGAGACTGTGTACTGGCTATCAGCTCTTTCTTCCTGCTTTGTATGATGTCTGTTATTCAGAGGCTTGCAGGAAGGCTGTTTCATCGAGCTGGGCCCTGTCTAGGGGACCCCGGCAGTGAAGAAGACAGACATGACCAACCACAGGAGGAGCTAGAGGCTTGCTGCTGGAGTGAGTTTTCATTCTGGAGCCGGACGGGTTAGGGATAGAAACGTCGACCATGCTATGTCAGCACCGGCTTAGCTAGATCCAGGCGGAGCTCAAACTCACATGTTTGATAGATAATTCTGATGTTTTGTTTTCTTTGATAATGTTACTAAATTTATAGGCTATTGGCTTTGATGGAGTTTTACTTACATTGTATTGCCAGCAGCCAAGACATATGTAGTGTGTGTTTGTGTGCATATGTCCATATCTACAAATACACACACACAGAGCAGCCTGTTGTTTGTCTCTGCACTATTGCCAATTGTTATCTAGTTACAGTCCAAAGGAAGGCATTTCTCACTTTCTTTTGAAGAGTGTGTCGGGCACCATGCCGCACAGCACAACACAATTACACAGTGTAGTAATGAACTTATACGAACACACACATAGTGTACGTACACAGCTCTTGTGTCATTGTCCCACAGACACAGGACCGTGCTCACCAGCCAGTTATCACACCAAGCGTTGCTGTATTGACTGTTGTGTGTTTTTAGAATTTGATCGTATAATGAGGTGGCACCCTGTCAAAGTGCAACTCCCTCAATCTATAAATATCTGCGTGGTTCATGTCCTGACCCAGCTCTGCACGCAGCTGGTTTGTGTAACAGGGGAAGGGTTTGCGTATGGATCGCTCATCACTTCCTGTCTCCGGTTAAAGGGTTTTGTTATAAGCCCCGCACTGATTACCAGTGGACCTTGCTGTTGAAATGACAGTCAGCCGCCTCAGATAAGCTTATACCACTGAACTGGCAAGTTGGCAAGCCGACATACTGTCAGGGAACAATCCTGAGACGCAAAAAAAAAAGCAGCAGCAAGCAAAAGCAAGGATGGAGTTCAGTGTTTGGAAAAAGGAACAGTAGTTTCCGCTGGATTCTCGGCGCAACAACAGGCGTAGTGGTAATCTTTGTGTCTGATGGTCTTGTAAAGCTGCAGTCGCATTTCCAGGCAGTGATACTGAAATCTGTTTTTCTCTGCATCAACTAAAGATATAGGATACTATAACGACCAAGAAGACCACCTCAACCATACATTTTTTTTTTCCTACAGAGAGAATAATACTGCTGTGCTGTTTAACCAAACAAACAGTGCTAGCACAATGCTCAGTAGCCAGTGTGTGATTTTTTTTTTTAATTTTTATTTATTTTCTTAGATAGTGTTCCACCACTCAGGAAGCAAAAGAGGTGCCTTAGTGTGATAACTTTGTGCGCCGTCCTGCCTCACCCTTTTTACACAGATGTCGATTAGGCGATGTGTTGCCAGCTCAAAGATGGAACATCAGTGCCCCCCCACTCCACATTTCATACAGAACGACGGTGCAGCATTCCCACCTAGAACATGTTATATGTGGCTGGTTAGCTTTTATCGCAGGGGGGCACGGCGGTACAGTGGTCAGCGCTGTCGCCTCACAGCAAGAATGTCACTGGTTCAGAAGTTTGCGTGTTCTCACCGTGTCTGGCTTCCTCCCACAGTTCAAAGTTAACAGATTAATTGTTGTCTCTATGTGATCGGACTGGTGACTTGTCCAGGATGTACCCCGCCTCTCGCCCAGTGCCAGCTGGGATTGGCTCCAGCCCCTCACAGCCCTGATAAGGATAAGCAGTTATGGAAGATGAATTTTTTATTTATTTTTTTCACTGAGCCAAAAACTAACCCACTGAATGTGTTTATTTTTTTCACTGAGCCAAAAACTAACCCACTGAATGTGTAAATATAAAATCACAATGTAATAATACACTAAAAATATACAATCAATATGGAAAAACAGAATGAGACGCCGCGTTTGGTGGATCAGCCAAGAGGTCGTGGTGGTAATAGTCACACGTAGCCAGATTTCCACAGTGCTGTGTCAGCATTGGAGATGGCTCTGGCTGCAGCCATTATCATTCTGGTGTAGTGGAAAATGCTCCAGCTTGTTGTTGTTGTTGTTGTTTGGATGTCTTCAAACTAATCACAAGCGTCTCGAGCAGTGCTGAGCCCACGATGAAGCAACGGTGCTGTTGCAAAAACGGTATCGAGGGGAACTTGTTTTGCACGGCTACCGAACAGGTTAGCTTGCTGAGGTTATTGTCTGTTATCACTGTTTCCTGTAGTGATGGAAATTAATACTGTAACACGCACATCATCTATCACACATTACCTCTGATTCCTATGCGTTTGAATGTCAGCAAACCTGCTCCTAAATTGGCCAGTAACACATTCTAGTTTTTACCATAGTCACAGTAAAATATCAGCTGCCAATATTGAGCTGATGACTATTGATTTATCACTTTTAACACCTTCCTAGTTTCTATTCATCTGTTTGCCCCTCTGACTGATTTCTTATGTGCGACATGGGAATGCGATCTAAACAAGGTCTGGTGTAGACTGGGACCTGATTTGGCGCGCTTCATAGTTAAATGTCGGTCAGCTCGCCCTAATATAACCCCTCTGTTTCTGCGTCAGAGTGGGCCAGCAAGGCCCAGGGGAGAGATGTAGGATTGATTTTTTTTTTTTCTTTTTTCTTTTTCGGAGGATCGATTCAGCACTGGCACTACACAGACTCTCTGGTGCATTTGGTCAGGGAGGAAAAAGTTTCACAGCGGTTTGTGCGTCCCTGCTTTGCTGGCGTCTCATGAGACGGGTACTTTTATGTTTTTCAAAACACCCAGATCGAGTCAAACTTCTTCATCTCGGATCTGATTGGTTCTGCTAATTAGGGAAAGTTTTAGTTGCAACTAGATGTGTCTAGTTCATCTCAAGGGTCTTCACTTAGGCCTAGTTTTCCATAGGACCTCCTCTCTGGGCTGGATAAATATACCAGCTAGTGTTTTATACCCCTCCCCCTGGTGATTATGCCCCTGTTTAGATCAATATATAGCCTCTGTGTCTGTCATGTGTGTGTTTGTGTCTGCGTGTGTGTGTGTGTTTGACATGGGAGGGAACAGCAGAGAGTACTTTGTGCACAGAATAAATATTGATACAAACCAAAGCAAGGGTCCAATTGATCTGTGTGAGTGTAACGGGAGCAGTGCTGCTGTCAATGCGAATTTTGACTGTACACTAGATGTGGATGTTACTTTCTGAACTTGGTCCCCAGCAAAGTGACAAGTCGCAGGAGAGACTGAAGACACCCCCGTCGGCAAGGACATTTGTCAGGTTTCTGTGGATGAGCGGGGCTGCTGATCTGACCATAGCACTCTCACGGGGGGGAGGATAGGTCATGACTCAGTGACTGTGAGGAAGAGGCCAAGGAAGAAGAACAGGGGAGACTTTGCAGAGCTAATGTGTGACAGGAAGAGTTCCAGAAGGCATGCAGGGAAGAGGGAATCATCCTCGCGCTCAAGTGAATCAGGGTCACGCTCAGCAGATGGTGCAGCACCAGAGGTACCCGTAGTCATCCCAGATGGTAAGGAATGTGGGCTTACAGGAGAGTCGGGGTGTTGATCACCTGAAATTACCGTAGTAACTATGTCAGCCAAGTCTCTTAAATCTAACAGAACAGACAGCTGTTGATTTCGCCATTAAGCTCTCAACAACTGTTTTTGCAGGAACGCCCACATCTTTCCTCTGACCGGCTCCAAGTTATGACAGGAATAGCTCCATGTGTGGCTCTTTCTGTTTCTGGAAGTAGGAGTTGAACAACGTTCACGGGAAATGTTTTCTCCCTGTTGACCACTCTCCTTCCATCGCTCTCTTGTGGGAGCTACAGTGCTCTCGACATGTTTACGCGAACTTTGGTCTTTGCCGTTCTTGCTGGCTTTCTCCCATCCTATTGTTGGAGTTGCTGGTCTTTGGAGAATTAGGAGGAAATCACATTAGCTAGACCAGGATTAAGCTTTTTGTGTAGTTTTCAAGTGTGTGTGCGTGTGTGTGTGTGTGTGTGAGAGACGGAGAAGGGGAGATGCGTGCGCTCTTTCATGAGAAATTTCTTCTTGTTTATAACATTTTCAAAATATTTATCTTTTCTCATTTTAAATATCGGTATACAAAAATGTGTTACTATTGACAGCTTATTGGCCTCAGCGGATATGCTGAAAGAGTCAATATGCTTCGTATGCTTGCTGTTTTTCAGTTGTTCATTTATTAATATAAATAATATTGATTTAATTTGATTCAAGCCATTTTTGTGTGCACTTGCTTGATATTCACTGCAGTAAATGAAACCCAATAATGGTTAATTATTGTAAATTATTTGACAGCAGATGTATATTTACATCCTCGCCCGAAAAAGCTGCGCTCTCATCTGCTAGGGCAGCCTCGTGTCCTCCAAACGAGCACACAGATGCTAAAGAGGAATGAGGAAGGACCGGTTATCTACATGTTCCCACAGAGCGCTCTGATTAGACCCATAAAGATGAGGGCACGAAAAATGAACCGCTGTATATGGTATTGTGTGCCAAGCTGTCAAAATCTGTCCACAGGCCATATCGCTGTTGGTCTGTAATAGCATGTATGTATGTGTGTGTGTGTATGCACAGTGTTGCATGTTTGTTCAGAGACCAGATGTATTCCATCTCTGTTTTTTTTATATACATATATATTATCTTATTTATTATAAGTGGACAGTATTCCACAGAAATCTTAAAATGTTGACCATAAAAATATCAATAAATAATCAATAGACTGTAAATATATTGTTCTTCTAATTTATATCAACTCAGAAATGGGTCACTCATTGTGCAAATCCATCTTTGGCTATAATGCACAAGCATGGGTTTTGTGGTGTGAGGCAGTGGCTGCCTCCAGTGTGTACAGCCCCATTGTTTTCTTTGCCAGCTGCTCAGGTTTTGTCAAGCTGTGTGGGCACTATGATTGACCAGCAATACTGAAGTCATGTCGCATATTCCAAATAGCACTGAGGCCTGGTCATCCGCATTGTTTGAGCCGTTCCATCAGCAGAAGGTTTTCTTGCAGTTTTTCTGTTTGTTTTTTTTATTCATTTTTAGCTGCAGTCGTTTTTATAGAGAGGCATCCCCGCGTCACGAGGCTGCCATAAATCACATTGGGGACGGTGGGGGTGATTTTAGTGTGATGATTTTAAAAGGGACAAAATTAGTTTAATTAGACCGTAGAAGCTTCAGAGTTCAGAGTCTTCCACATACAAACAGTAGCTGAGATGACACGCGAGTGGCTTTCTTTTTGATTGTTTTTGGGGATATCTTGAACTAGAAAGAGTTACAGCTGTGACATGTGCATTTCTTGGACTTCTTTTGGTAGTTTTAAAGGTCCAGTGTGTAGAATTTAGTCGCATCTAGTGGTGTAATCTCCTCCTCACATCACCCTCACCTTCCTAGTGTAAAGGAGAAACAACATTTCATTCAGTCTAGAGTTAGCTTTCTGTACTGTACCTCCTATGACCTCACTCCCACTGTAGATATAAAAGGATAATTTTAAGTAACAAAAATAAAAACATTCATATTTTCAGGTTATAATTCATGCATGAAAGCATAATTCTGAATATTATATTCCACATCTGCCTTATTCTGAAAATAAAGGCCCCAGATCTTACACACTGCACCTTTTAAGTTGAGTTATTTTGAAAGATGTCAGCAGAGTGACTAACTTATCAATATATTTTTCATTTTAAGTCAGTTTGTAGTGATTTGTTCTATTCTATGGGTAAACTGTTGCTTTATTATCGTGAACCTTGAAGCATTAGTGTTTAGATAAATGTCTAGCATTAGTTGAATTCCCAAATTCAGCCACGTGTTCTGTATTTATCTTGTGCACTTTTCATGGGACCCAGCATCAAAGGAAGCAGCGAGTCCACGCTGAGAAGACAGCTGGGCAGTATTTATGTTCATGTACACCTAGGCACATAACATCTATCACACTCAGTTGCTGGAATATCTCACATGGCCTCCACATTTTATTGTAAAACACAAAAAGTACGGTGTTCTCTGGGCCTTTGGTGTTTACACGGGGAGACCTATTATACAAAATCCTATGAGTCTGGACTTGGTGGTTTTTGAAAGAAACAAACTCTCTCTCTAAAGAATTTGCACTTTGTTCCTAATTACAGTGAAGGAGTTTCTTGCCAAAGCCAAAGAAGATTTCCTGAAGAAATGGGAGAATCCAGCACAGGTGAGAGACTGAAAGAGAATCACTTCTCCCTTTCTGCTCATTATTACTATTACTGAACAGTGTTATTATACATTTGCAAATATAGTTTTTACTTATGTGTTGACACCTTAATGTGATTGTGCAACTTACAATAAATCTTGACTAGACTTAACTTCTCCTTTCACATGTTTTTTTTTTAATCTGGCAGGCAGACTGGAAAATAGTCCCGCCCATGAACAAATTAAATCCTATTTATTTTAGAGGGACAGTGCACCCTCTACTGGACTGAAGCGGAATATATGATTTATTTCTTTCTCTTTTTCTTTCTTTCTTTAACCACATAAACACTTCTAATGTAGACTCCATAAACAAAATGACATGTATAATTCACATCAAACAACATTATTTTTATTATCAAAATACTTGACAGGACGGTTGAGGTATTAGTCAGGAAAAACAGTGAACTGGGCTTGTCATGGTATGTGGCTGACTTGTTATGCACCCCTTTCTCTAACTGACACCCTCTTCTGCTCCTCAGCAAACTGCGGCACTGGACCACTTTGAGCGTTTGAAGACCTTAGGCACTGGTTCATTTGGTCGAGTCATGCTGGTTAAACACAAAGAGTCGGGCCAGCATTTTGCCATGAAAATACTTGACAAACAGAAGGTACAGTACTTTTAGGCCTAATATACAAGAGAACCACGACTTGGTAAAAGATAAAATAAAATTTAATGCTCAAGTTGGGCATGATGATAATGTATCTTTTGTAGAAAGTATTAGTAAGTATAAAAGGGCTTGGACAGCTTAAAACAAAGAGCCAAGAATAATCCATACTTACTAACAAGCATTCAGGCTGGAGTTGATGACAAAGTGTAGACAAATTGTACATTTATTTGACTTTCTAATGTCACAAACTGTAAGTCATCCCCAGTGTAATGTTAATTATCTCTAATCTGTGGTGTTTTCCTGGCTAGCAGAAGTGACTGTGACAGACTCCAATGTGTTTTTTGTAGCACTTTGCTTTTTCTGAGGGTGCATCAGTCTTAAAATGACATCACATTTATTCTCACTGAAAGAGTACCAGGTTATAATATTGTGTGATTCAGATGAAATCTTGTGTGTTCAAATGCTAGTTTGCTTGTACTAACCTATTTAATCCTAAATCTCAGGTAGTTAAGCTGAAGCAGATAGAACACACACTGAACGAGAAACGTATCCTGCAAGCTGTCAGCTTTCCCTTTCTGGTGCGACTGGAGCACTCTTTTAAGGTATGCATTAAAAAGTTTATCTGTGTGCTGTCATTTTTGTGTGTGTTTTACATTCAGAGTAAGACTTTGCTCATCTTCCTACAGGACAACAGTAATCTGTATATGATAATGGAGTATGTACCCGGAGGCGAAATGTTCTCACACTTAAGGAGAATCGGTAGATTCAGGTAAGTTGACCTTTAGTTAGCTCCTAAATATTTCCACACGCCACTGGTTGTACTGTAAACTTTGTGCATTACCTGTTTTGCAGTGAACCACACGCCCGCTTCTACGCAGCCCAGATTGTACTGACCTTTGAATACCTTCACTCGCTGGATCTCATCTACCGAGATCTTAAGCCGGAGAACCTGCTCATTGACCAGCAAGGTTACATACAGGTAACGATTTGTTTTCTTAGCCATCCACAACAGTTATATTTGTTGCTCTTGAATTATGGGATCAGTGCTCAGAGCTCTGTTGTTGTTTCCCAGGTAACAGATTTTGGATTTGCGAAAAGGGTGAAGGGCCGAACCTGGACGCTTTGCGGGACCCCAGAGTACCTGGCACCAGAGATCATCCTCAGTAAAGTAAGTGCTCAGAGTTACCATTATTGAACAGGACTACTCTTTATATCACAAGGCCAGGGAAGATTCCAGCTAAACATGAGAGTTCATGTATGTTCTTCACACCTCGCTCCCACTGCATGGTACTGCTCTGCTGGACTCACATGGAACCATTCTTTTTTGGCTGTGGGTAGTACCTGATGCAAATACCTGGAAAATGAAAATACTGCAGATCAGATTGGACAGAGGGAATAATCACTTGAGCGACACAGAGCAGCGGTCTCCTCGTCCAAAGTCAAGTTTTGTCTTGCTGCCTTCAGCCTTTTATGATTATAAAACAAGAATCAAGGACACCGTCCCTTCATGTCGTTCATTGTTATGGTGTTCGTGTCACATTGAAGGTGATGTCACAGCAGTTTCAATATGACGATCAGCTAAAAAATCCCATTTACTCTGACGAAAAACGAAATCGAGAAAAGTCAAGCCTGGCCATGCAGTGCAAACGAGGTTTTAGGAAACTGTTTAATTGTCAACTTTAGTACTGTGCTGCAGTTTGCTCTTTACAGTCTATTGTCAACACTCAAATGTAAGACAGTTTTTGTTTGGGGACATATCTGACCGCCCTTCATTTCCTTTGTGTTTTCCAGGGTTACAATAAAGCAGTGGACTGGTGGGCTCTGGGGGTGCTGATATATGAGATGGCTGCTGGTTACCCCCCCTTCTTTGCAGACCAGCCTATTCAGATTTACGAGAAGATTGTATCAGGGAAGGTGAGTTTAGAGAAGCCTACCTAAACCTTTTTTTATTTGTAGTGGTTTGATTGTCCCAACACAACACAGTGCACAATTCTACACTGTCTCTCAACAGAGGTGGTGCTTTTGAAGCTGTAGTTTGAAAGTAAAAGATCTGTGAAGATGTTTCACTTCGCATCCGAGAAGCTTCTTCGGTTCTGAATTTCAAAACGCAGTTTAAAAGCACTGTTTTACTCAGGCATGAAAACAGCTTCACAGTGGTAGTGCTGTCACAATCTTAATTATATTATAAGGATTGTGTTGGGATTGTGACATAATTTAACAGCTGTAAAGATTTAAAGTTAATTACCTTTTAAACTTTGAGATCACCCCATTTATAGACTAGTGAGGTGTCTAATTGACTGCCTCTTACCCTCAGCACCATTGCATTACTTGTAGGGAAACATTTACTGCTCATAACTCATCAGTTCCTCTACCCCTTGCACTGAAATCCAGTCTTTGGTGAAAAAATGTGTTCATTATATTTCTCCTAATTAATAGGACATGAAAATACCTCACTTTTTATTAATAAATCCTAACGCTTAATGCTCCCCCCTCCCCCCCTAACTTGGTTATAATAATTTTAATCTTTAATGTTCCTTTTGGCTGGTTCTTTCTGTTTTATTTTTAGATTATAAAATTAACAGTAAAGATGCAGAGTTTGGTACTATAAGAGTATTTCTGATTAGGTCAAACCAACTACACGTTCAAGAAATTTGAGTCTTTTACTTACAAATAACCTGGTTGTTTGTCTTGGAGAATTATTAGCACAGAAATAACTGCATGTGTCCCGGTGATTTCACAAGACAAGTACAACGGCATATAGGCATAGATTTTATATAGATTTGCCAGTTTATTAGGTACATACACCAAATCCAATCATACAACTACAATGAATGATCAATCAGACAGGGTTTCTAGCATCAGTTGGTGACCCTCAGTGACAGTGAACATGGCACCATAGTTGATGCTGGACAGGCCAGTTTAAGCATCTCCCAAATGGCCGCCATGGTTGTAACTCAACAGTGGTGAAAAAAGCAAAAAAAAACAAAACTACTAGTGGTGAGTGAGCCATTCTGTGGAGAGAGGAGAAGGTGGAACAGTGCAAACAAGCAGACGTGTCACAACCAGGCAACTCTCATCCACATTAGGGCTGCCACGATTAGTCAGGATTATGTCGACGAACAAAATCGTAGTCGACGCATCGTTTTTTTGTTTTTTTTTTACTTTGCTTTTCTCTCGAAACTGCGACTGCAGCTTCCACTGCCGCGTCTGCCTTTCTGTCACATACACACCCACACCTACGCACATGTGCAGTAGTGGTAATCGGCGTCAGGTCTGACTGTACCGTAAATGATACCATAACAGATCCTCCAGGAATTCGCGATGTTGCGATTTGCAACTTCAGCGCAACTTCAGTGAATCCCCGTGAATTCAGGGCGGTGTTTTAACCAATCAGCACGATTTTTCCGCAACGTCTGCCCGGGGGATTCAACTCGGATCAGGGACGGCCGCACGGTGCGGGAGAACCCCCCGTGGGACCTCTCCCCGGTGCTGGCTGGCCCCCACTGGGCGCCTTTCCTCCGCGCCGCGACCAGCTCTGGGTCGGTTTGGAAAGGCTCGGGGGCGAAGGTGGCTCGCGGCTCCAACCTCAAGCTTTACAGCGCCCGCCCGCCCGGACCCCGCCGTTTCCCGGGGCCGTGGACTCTCATTAAAGGGTTAATGAGCTATCATCTAAATTGTTTTTATTTTCAGTTAGCTCATACGTCAAGCTGAAAGCTAATGATCTGATCAGCTGCGTGCTGGTGCGATAAGCTGTATGTTTTACAGTCAATTTACGTATGATCCGATTAGTCGACTAATCGAAAAAATAATCGGTGATTAGTCGACTATCAAAATAATTGTTTGTGGCAGCCCTAATCCACATTCAGCATTAGTCTGAATAATATAATTTTAGATTGTACCACTCACAGCACTACAGAAGCTTGCATTGATGTACGGCTGAGCACAGTTTATTTAAGAAACATTACATGAGGTATAAAATGCTGAGAACACTCGCTCACACTTTTTCTGGCTTTTGCAGGTTCGCTTTCCCTCCCACTTCAGCTCAGACCTGAAGGATCTGTTGAGAAATTTGCTGCAGGTGGACCTGACCAAGCGCTTCGGCAACCTCAGGAATGGAGTCAATGATATCAAGGGCCACAAGTGGTTTGCCACCACTGATTGGATTGCTATCTACCAGAGGAAGGTGAGAGAGCAGCCCGTCATAGAGTAGTAGTATGTACAAATAGAGCCAGCCACCTGCTGTTTTTCGAAAGTGGAAGGTCACAAGAAAAGTGATGCTGACAAAGGAAAATTGCTTTAATGACACTTCGGTCAGTGGAAGGGTCTTTAGTCTACATTTGTGGCCACGGGTAATTTCACACCATCTGTGCTCTCTCTGCATAAATGACATTATGTTAGAGGCTAATGGCAAAAATGTCTAAAACACACAGAACATGTGTTTCCTTCCTTTTCTTCAACATAAAAGCTGAAGAACTAAGTCCTACATTATTTTACATTACAATATAAATATAATCCACATAAATTCTGGGTTATTTGTACAAGGCCTGAACCACAATTCGAAGGTTCAGCATGTTGAAATGACCTCTTCCTAACCTTGAACTCATCAGAAAAAGCTGGGGAAAATGCAGCACAGAGAGGTCGCCATTACATGACAGACCAGGGTAGTCATGTAATGAGTACTGACGAGGTGTGTTAAATGTTGATAACAATCCAGAATAAACACTGTAAGAACATGTCATTTAAAATACACACGTCATTGTTTTAATCTTTATTCATTTTAACAGAAAAAGTGCCTCTTGGGCCTTTTTTACTGTCTCTGCCTACACATGAATGCAGACAAACTTTATATATTTTAAATGATTATAAATGTGTGTTTTTTTTTTTTATTATTGTCCCTTTATCTCCTGAGGCCTGTTCCAATGCCATCCAGTAGTTTATGGTGCATGCTATGGTTTTGGTGCTCTCCATTAGGTGCACTCTACCACAGTGCATCATTCTGATTATTTGATTGTCCTGTGTGTGTTCTAGGTGGAAGCCCCCTTTATTCCTAAGTGCAAAGGCCCCGGCGACACAAGCAACTTTGATGACTACGAGGAAGAGGAAATCAGAGTCTCCTTCACAGAGAAGTGTGCAAAGGAGTTTGCTGAGTTCTAGATCCAACCATGAGTAGCGGAGAGACAGACAGGAATTTAGAAAGTAAAAGGGGGTCCGAAGAAAGGAAGCACTAGGGTGGACTGCTAACTTGTTTATTTGTAATGACGACAACAATGTAAAATCCCCCCAGTCGAAAGGTAGGCAAAGTGAAGAAAGATCCAACAGAACCAGCAGTGTTGCCTTTTCTGATTGTTTCTCAACTGTTACCTATTCATTTTATTTATCCCTCTTGTGCTTGTGGCAGGGGCTCGAGGAGAACAGGCATAGGTTGTGGCTATCCAGCTATACTTGTATCTTTCTGATGGTGTAATGACATGTTTTCAGTCTTCGCAGGTTGAGGCATTGATTTTCTGTTAAGGTACTGAATCTGCTAGGCTCCTTTTTTTTGAACAGGGCCCTCTACAAGCTTCTCAAAGAGTGATTGTTGTATCTTGTCACCCTGGCCCCACCCCCTCCCCTTCATCTCTCCATCCTGAATCTGTCCAAGCAATACCAAGTCCAACAGATGTGCCTATCATAATGCCAACTGGTTGGAAAACTGTGTCGAAAGCATTGGTGCAGAGCTTTGGCCATGGTGGCATCAGCCCTTGTGCCCATTTGGTTTAAAGCTTGAAAACTCTCTGCACCTGCCTTTGTCTGCTCAATGTGGCATGATTATTGGGTAGATGATGCACTCACTGCTTACAGATGAAGCAGTGTTGACCTCTTTGATCAGAGTGAAACTGAATTATCACAGTAAACTTCATCTAGGTCTTACTCTTCGTGGGGACCTGTGAGAAATTGTAAACATGAGATCTGGATTTAAGTCTGTCTTTCTCTTAGCTGAATTTATTAGAGCATTTTAAGAATCCTATTGGTGATCATTTTGTCCTTTTTATGTCAATCTCTGTGCTTGTGTGTTATTTAGTGCTCAAGGGTGGGTTTAAAAAGCTGTGATTTAGCAGCAACTAACATTGTGGTCACACTCCTGACTATTGTTTATTTAATTCATAGTACATTTATACGTGTGTGTGTATATGTATGTGTATATACACATGCGATATATATATATATATATATATATATATATATATTAGATAAGATATATATATATATATATATATATATATATATAAAAAACTGACAGATCATGAAATATCCATCATTGACATTGTCTCATAGCTGTGAAACTGAATTAAGATTTCATAAATAAACAAATATAAATTCTGCCAAATTTGCAAACTGAGAACATTGCAAAGTTTTCTGTATGTAACGATGACGGTGGTGGAATTTAATACGCAAAAAAGTAGCAAAACATTCATTCAACAAAATGTGCATGTTATTTTTGTACAATATCACTTTTAAAGAAAGATGGCAGAGCGTTATGGTTTATTTGTGTTGAGGTACCTGAGACCATGGATAACATGCTTAACTATTAAAATGGACTCTCGGCTGCTCTATTTTGAAGGTGGAACAAGACCCAGTTAAACATGTTGGAAAGTTCCTCTGGGCTTTTTTCATTATTCAGTTGTAGGGCAACAGTTTGTTGATAATTGTCACTGAACTTGTGCTTCTCACCTTGATAATTGTTTTTTCCCCTTTCTCTTGTATATACCGTATATGTAACACCTTCAGATAGATTTGTAGTCCAATCAAATTTTTGGACTGTTGAGATTGGAGTGTTTTCTTTCCGTTTTCAAGCTTTCTATGTAACAAATTAAACTAAGGAAGCTGTCCTAAAGCTGTCCCCTTTTGCCAAGTTTATTTCTGTGGATGCAAGACAATCGCAGACCAAATCTTACTGCTGGTTTGTTGACTGAACACATTTGTTTTAGTTTGATGAAGGATGTTCGTTTTTTTTTTTTTTTTCGTCCGCCTGCCCCCAGCCCCACTCTCCATAGGCCCTAGGTGCTAGACTTTGTCCATCTCACTGAAAAGCTTCTGTGAATTGTTTGATGTGCATCAATCTATTTGTCATAAAGTCTTGTAACATGACATTTTTGAGAATGTTTTTCGACTCTAAATGATTTCAGTAGGCTTGAGTAATTATTTTGGCAGTCTCTTAATGTAATTGAGATCAAACGCAGGATACCTTTTTGAATGTCTTGAATTGTCTGATGGAGATGTTTAAATGCTGTTTGGAAACATGATGTGTGTTTTTGTATAATACATGTTTCTCTGGTGAGCTTGGTTTTTCTTGCATGTGGTAAAGCAACCCAACGGCAAGACATCTCCTGGACCTGAGACATGTTTGAGAAATTATTGTTTCCACAGCCAACAGTCTCAAAGCTGTTATACCTTTTTGATTTGTTAAGAGCATCACATTGAACAATGCAGTGGATCACCAACCAACTTTCCAGTCTTTTACAAATAGTGAAGCACATGCCCCGCCCTTTCAAATCTCCTATTTAATTGATTTGTGCTAATTATTTGAACCTTTTTTTTTTTAAAGACAAAATGTAATGCTTTTGAAGAGAGCACATGTGATATCTTTGGTCTTTATGTTCTGACAAATGACTAAATCCGAGTTGGTGGGTAGAAGGCAACGCCACTTGATCCACTTCAGACACCGAAGCCATCACAATGCTTTTTTTAAAATGTATTTTTGTTTCCCATACAAAACTTTTTGTCAATTGTCTTTTAATTCTCTTCTATCAACTAAACACTATCAACTGCTCTGTGCTAATTTTTTGAGTTTTTCTCCTGTGTTTGCCTTCTATTTTCATCACGTTTCCACACACTCTTCATTCAGACATAACACTTTTTACATCTGAGATGTTTTGCGTTCATATTTTCTAATTGTATTTTCAAAAAAAGCAAAAAAGCAAAAACAGAACATTAATCTTTTCCTCATGACCTGGGTACAGTGATTGTGTAGTCTATTGTACCTTTTGGGAAACAATACTGTATATCCTTGCCTTTGACAGTCTTAACTATCTTACCCTCTGGAGAACTTGACAGATACCCTTAGAACACAATGAGTATGTTAAAAAAATATACATAAAGTAATATTTTGCAAAATGTATCATTCCAATAAACTTTTACTTGTTAAGACTAATATGTCTGGGTTATATGTAAGCTCTCTCTTCACCTTGCACAATGTCACACCAAAAATAATGTTTTTTATGACATGCAAATCTCAAGGAAGGGATTCACAGCTTCAGGCTACTCTCACAGGATCAGAGGGGGGAACATACTTGTTGATAGGTGAGGAGAGGATGTTGTGTTTTCACTGCCCTGTCTTGCTGTGAGTGTTTTAAGAGGCTGGAAGGTGCAATTGAATAATGCAGTGTTGTGTTCGTCCTGTCACAGTACAGGATCAATTACCAGCCAGCTTTCAGCACCTCTCTCCAAATGTATTCCCATCCTCTGTGCGCTCCTTTTTGAGGATTGCATCTATCTGCATCGGTAATATGTGAAGGAGCCTAGAGAGCCATCCAGATGGTTGGAAAGCAATTAAGATAAAGTAAAAGACCTCCATAATGAATAAGTCAATTAAAGGATATGAAGTCATTGATAACTGGACAATGCAACACACTGAGTAACTCAATCCACAAAAGCTGAATCTACAAGACAAATACTTGAAAGATCAGGTGGTAATTGGACTACATAAATTACAGGCATGTAAAAAAATGTTAATATTTATGAGTATAAGTCATTTCTGGGATTGACAATAGACCTATTTATTGTACTGTGTAGACAAACCATTAACAGTATCAGAAAATGATTTATGAACAGAATAGCTGGATATTGACAGTCCATGTATTTAATAATTACGTATAAATATTTAATAATTTAATTATGAGACACAGCAGGGTACCAAATCTGTGTTTTATATTCAATAAAATACATTTTTAAAAGTAAATAAGTCACTTTTTTATTTGGTTCAATGAAGCAGTGTTATTTATACTGATTTATTAATACCTCTTTTATTGTCTACTTAATTCTTCTACAGCTTGATCTTGAACTTGCGACACATGGAGCTGAAAAATCCCAGCTATGCCTCTGGTTTGCTTTAATTTGATTTTAGTGCTTAAGCAGCAGTAAGTGAAAGAGGATGGGCCACATGTGATTTTTTTTTTTTTTGCCTCGGTTGCTTCGTCAAAGGCTGAACCTCGGCGCTAAACTCCTGAAATAAAAAAGGGCCACCTTTTGCATTTCCATTGTGGCGCACATGGGCACGAGTGCGCGCGCTCGTTCTCGCTCCCCTTTAGGAAGTGAAAAATACCACCTTAAATTCCACCTCTCGAGTGAAACTTTTCGCGGCTAACTCCGTCGGTCCACCTTAAGCGCACACGCAAAACGCAGGAGGCGTACTGCGAGGTTTCCGCTTCTCAGTTGGGCTCGGACCGCGGCTCACGAAAAACACGGAGAGTAACGTACACGGTTGTCGCACTAAGGTAAGAAAAAAAAAAGAGAAGAAGCGAACCAGCCGAGCAAAAAAAAAAAAAAAGATGTCTGAATCCAAGTACCGCGAGTGGATACTGGACACTATCGACTCGCTGCGGTCGCGAAAAGCACGGCCGGACTTGGAGAGGATTTGCCGAATGGTCCGGAGACGACACGGGTCCGAGCCCGACCGAACCTGCGCAGAACTGGAGAAACTGATTCAGGAACAAACCGTGCTTAAAGTTAACTACAAGGGCTCTATTTCATACCGAAACGCCGCCAAGGTTCAGCGGAGGAGCAGGAAAAAAGACGATGTAGCGTTAACGACGGCTGCGAGAAGGAGCGCGGTGGAAGAAGCCAGTCATTCTGACTTGAGCAACGGGGACAGCGCTTTCGGTCCCGTGGACCAGGACGAGGAGGATTTGGAGGTATGTGGAGGTGGCACGAGCTCACATCTCATTGTCACATCTTCTCAAATTAACAGGTGGAGATAAGAGCAAAAAAAGGGGGTGTTAGTGAGTGGTTTGCACAACAACAACAACAACAACAACAACAACATGTCTTTTTTGTGTGTCTCTAACACGGGGAGTGGTGAGGGGAGTGATTTTGCAAGTGCACCCAAAACTGCCGCAGACGGGGAGCGGCGGTTGGACCTCGCTCGAGCGCTGCCGAGGTGGAGACGAGAGAAAAAAACAGAAGGTGCGCGTGTAGTCAGAGCGTGGCACGGCGCCGGTTTGAAAAAAACACTTTAAACGGTCGATGCCAACGGACAAATAATTGAAGACGGAGGGGAAAAAAAGTTGCACCGTCCTGTCCGTCCGCAACAACCCGAGCAGCCTCCATTAGCAGCGGCACAGAAAGCGCTTTTCAAGCCCCAAACTCGGCGCTGAGCGGAGGGGAGGGAGAGACCCGCCAAGCTCGCGGAGAGACGACGAGCGGCGGGCCGGAAGTTGAGCGAAACCGCCTTCAGAATAAGAGCGTCGGAATACACGCGTGCTAATGAGGGCTTTACTTTGAAAGGCGGGTTAAGGGAATGCGTGCTTTCATTGTCACCGGCTTGTAAATGTGGGAGTGGGTGAAGGTGGAGGGGGGGAGAAGAAAAAAGTCTCAAACACCGCGGATGTAGGAGCCTGATGGGGGGACGTTGGGACATTGTTGGGGTGTTGATTGTTTTTTTAGGGGCAAAAAAAACAAAACAATTGTCAACCAGAGACATGATCAGACGCATAATGTGTCTGCCCATGATTTCAACCCTCTTCCGTCTGACTTTAAGATGTGCCCATCACAATGTTTTGTCCCGTAAAAAAAAAAAAAAAAAAAAAAAAAAAAAAAAAAAAGCATAGCAGATCGATCACAGTCGATGCCAAAGTGCTCACACTGAAGACACGTCCAGCCCGTGTGTGCAAAACTGCGTCTGTTCCCCGACTGATGGACGACTGCAGTGCATAAAGTCGAACCCCCCCCTGGATCCATTGTCGGACACGCAGCCAAGCCAAGCCCGGTCACGTCTAATGCTTGGTGTGTCGTCCCGTACAGCGATGCCATCACGTGTGTGTGTGTGTGTGTGCCTGTGTCTGACAACTATTTGTTGACAGCATTTGAAGAGCAGCCGCATCGCTGCAAAGTAACGAAATACGTAGGAGCCGGTAACAGAGAGAGAGCTGAACTAACGAAGCGACCGCAAACTGTTCGTCCGGCGCTAGCTGGCGGATGCGCTATCCGATTTGGGTTAAGCTGAGATCAAATTGACTTTGTTCTCCCCTGAAAGGCGTGTGTGCCGCCGCAAAACCAATGCGTTTGATCACTTTGCTTCTCGGCGCTTGTTGTTCCAGGTTTTACCTGCAAGCGAGGGTCACAAATTTTTTAAGACAGTGACGTGTCCGATAACGGACTCATTCGCTTTACTCTTTTTTTTTTTCTCTACTGTACATCGTTGACCCGGCGCAAAGTCAAACTTGCTTCATCGAGGCGACTGGTGCACGTCGTTTTTTTTTTTTTTATGTATCTGTGCTCTGCTTTTACCGTGGCTCGGCCCCGGGAAGCGCTCCGTTAAAGACCTCAGACACAATGGCGAGGTCTTTACCGCGGCTCCCAACTCCATGCGCACTTTGGAGGAAATTTGAGAAAAGCCCCCAAAACGCCTCCCATCGGCCTCTTTTCCATACTCCGGTGTGTTAAAAAAAAAAAAAAAATGAATCAAGAAGGCCTCCGGGACGCACCGGAGCAACATCGACTGTTTGATGTGAGCCGAGATGGAAATCCTGCTGTACGGAGATCCTCAGAGGAGGAGCAGGGCATGGTGTTTTTGTGACCGTGTCTCGGTGAAAGTTATGTGAAATGCAGTGCGATGGGTGAATGCCATACAAGCGGCTGTTTTCACAGGAGCGGGGCGGGCTTTAGTGCGCTCTTGTGCTCGACTGCTGGGTCTTGGACACGCAGTCGCACATAAGGTAATTTTTTTTTTTTTTTTTTTTTTTTTTTTTTTTCACTCAGGGCGCCATCGACTAAAACCCCCACCACACACACACACACACACTCACACACTCACACCGAAAGAATCGAGGGTTGTATGATCAAACTAGTTAAATGCCATCGGATAAGATTATATTCAAGTGGAAACACGTCTGTGGTGGCAGCCGGCTTCACAGTCTGTCTGCGGAGTGAACACTGCACCGCGGAAAGGGACGGAGGCATTCAAAGGCAATAATTTACCACCACAGCGGTCAAATTGCGACATCTATATGAGCGTGTTTTCGTGTGACACGCTCAGCCTACAATTAGTACTCGGCCACGACAACAATCCACTGTAATCTCGCAGGCTTCACCGGCTTTTTTAAGTTGTTGTCAAATAATGAATTTAATTGTTGATTGTGGCTTTTCCTCCACTGACTGATCCACTCCAGCAAAAATGATGACATACTTTTAAGTGTTTAACTCTGCACCCACCTTAGATTCTTTTAAATATATTACATCATGTAATTAGAGAATAGAGACGATGATTGTAAGAGGCAGTGGGCTGAAAATCATATGTTGCATCCGTGCTTCTGTTTTGCAGGCTGACACTTCTATGGCAATGGACACAGATAGTAATGCAGATGAGGAGGGGGCTGATGAGAGCCGTGACGGGCAGGACAGACCCTCTCCTGCCCGCACGTACGAAGATGCAGCCATGAACTGTGCCTCTGCGCGAGCTGTCTCTGCCCCCTGCTCTCCCTCTGGCAATCGCCCTGTCCCCGGCCCCGGCCCTGGCTGCAGCCCCGGCTCGGGTCTGGACTGTGTCTCTTTCCAGAAGGCTGCTGAGAGGCCCAGCTCCTTGCCCCCCTCCAGCCCCAGGGCCCTCGCACACAATGACTGGGCCTATCATTCTGCTGTTTGCCCAGCGGAGCGCCAGCACCCAGGAATGCAGAGAGACAAAGGTATTCACAAAAGCTAGACACAGTCTAATATGCACACCAAGCATTATGGAGCACTCGAATATTGTTTCATGTGTAGGCTTTCTGCTTAGTTTTGCATTGGATATGAAACAGGGAAGGGAGCTGGATAGGTGATTGATGGCAGCAGAACTGCCTCAGTTGATGTAAGGTAGACACAGAGAAACTGTAAAAAATAATAATAATACATCTCCATGACTGAGCAATGTCTTCCTGCAGTAAGAAATGTAATAATCCACTGGTTTGTTTGTTTTTAATTAAGCCTAAAAACAAACATGTATTTACCATGTATAAAGTCAGGTGTGATCAGACATGATTCACTCTGTTAGCAGCAGCCACGAAGCCAGCAATCCAATCGGTAACTACCAGCCCCGGCACTTTAAAGAACAACGTGAAGAAAGAAGATGGAGGCAAGGCGGAGGATAGTGGCCTTTCGTCTGACCAGCTGGTACCAGACTATGCAGCAGGGCTGGTAATTGGCCTGATATTCTTTCATGTCAAACAACACCACCTCTAAGTGTCTTGCTTCTTTTGATCTCGTTGCTTCACGTGTGACATTTTCATGCTTTATTTCTTTTGTTCCATTTTGCTTGGCTTGCAGGATGAGACCAAGAATGTATCTGATGGAAGACCACAGACACTATCTTTGCCTTCAGACAACTGTGAGTAGCATAATGCATCATTCTTTTG
Organism: Larimichthys crocea; assembly: GCF_000972845.2. Classification (NCBI taxonomy): domain Eukaryota; kingdom Metazoa; phylum Chordata; class Actinopteri; family Sciaenidae; genus Larimichthys; species Larimichthys crocea. Next base: position 25,604,076 of record NC_040022.1, on the reverse strand, counting down.
TTTTTAAAAGCTGCTGTGTCGTCTGCACAGGAAGAGAACAAATTGAGCACTAGACTGCTCTCTCATTTTCATTTTGGGGAATTGTTTCTAATAAGACACACACACACACACACACACGCTAAAGAAATTAACTAATCATAGCTTATGTTTCAAATACCATTCTGGCCTTTTAACTAGTGCTCGCCTCAAGGCTCGTTTAGGATTTTTTGAATGCTTCCCAAACTTGTTCTGCTAACGTCTGTCCAGGTGGTGTTTGCTTTGACTGTTTTCGGTCTTTACTGAAAACATGCTGCATTACTGCACTTTTAAAGGCAGTGACTTGGAGAGGTGGAAATCTGCCAGCTTGATAGTTTGATTCAGTTCTGGAGTCGATGCATCGTGATTTCTAGTCACCACATGACCATGTAATAAAAATGTTTTTAACACTGCACAAGAACTGTGACACTGCACACTGTACTTAGGCTGGACCTTGATATGTTTGTCTAGAAGGAGCAGTACCATCAAATAATGTGGGCCTTCTTATGCATCACATGCATGAAGACAGTCCTGCCAGCATGCTGGGAAAGAAAGTGGGCTGGCACCGTATAGTAATGCTGCTGTACCAACACTCATTCACTGTACTGAACCGTGAACAAACTCTAATAGAAAAAAATACTGTACCGTGACAGCAGAGGCCTCAGTGGCATACTAGTACCAGGGAAAAAGCATCACTTCCATTTTATAACAACTCTGCTGCTGTTTGTTCGACATCACACTACTGAATATAAAGAATGAAACTGCACATTTAACCCTCCAGACAAAGTTATTACACAAATTTGTTACAGCCTTACATTTTATTTTACACATTGATGTAGAATTGGCAGAGTTTACTGTAGAATGACTCTCATATACCACTTCTTTTTACTCGTATAGCTAGTCACTGAACCAATTTTATGTATAATACCAAAGTTGGAGTACCTCAATCCAGTGATGATAAATTATTTATGAACAAAAAGAGAGCCATGCTGTATGCACTCACTGTGTGTTTTCTTCAGACAAAGGTATTCGCACAAGAAATGAGAGGCACGATGGCTTTTAAAGTGAAATGAACAAGTACAGGTCGACATTTTTGGTACCGTTGTGTTCTCACTTTCAAGGACAAGTGTTTCTCCTACACTTTCAATATAAACCAGTGAAATAGACACAGTATTTAGGTTTTAGTGATCATTTAGTGTTTTATTGTGGTAAACATTTGTAGTAATTCTGCTTCTTTTTATTTTTCACAGGTACATTTAAGAATAAGATAGACATATCCCCCTTCACAGCAGCTGAAGACAGTCTTCTGAATGGTGGTAAAGCTGATGAAGTGTGAGTATCCTATTATTAAACAAATCACTACGTTCTCCACAAGAAATGCACTTTGGCAGATTCCTAAGATCATGTCCCCCTTCCTCTCTACAATAATTTAAGACACCTCTCTGGAATTTATACTTTACATTTTACACAGAAGGCCAGCCAACGGTTTGAAAAGACTACCGGTACAACAAATTATCTGCCTGAGAACTGTCACCCTGTGGTCATGTCCCTGACTCATTTTCACCTGATCTTCCTCCAGCTCTGTGAAGACGGAGAAGATGAGCCAGAACTTGTTGCAGTGGACGGTGGCAGATGTCGCCAGTTACTTCTCAGCTGCAGGCTTTCCAGAGCAGGCTGTGGCTTTTCGGACGCAGGTCAGTGCACCCCCCACAAATCCGCAACAGGGGGCACTACATGTACAGTGAAAACCACAAATATCTCATCATCCATTAGAGGCAGTCGATATAAGGAGGGTTGCATGGGTTGAAAAAGTAGGATATGATAGGACTAGTAACAATTTATTGTTGTGGTAAAGGCTGCTTGAAAAGAAAACTGGCTATCTATCTTAACTTAACGTATTTTGAATTTTGAATAATTTCTGAATGAAAACTATATTGATTACATCAGAACACCCCTTCAGAAACCGGTGATGCTAAATGAGCAACATATTTTCTTTCTCCCCATCAGGAAATTGATGGGAAGTCCCTTCTCTTAATGCAGCGCAGTGACGTGTTGACTGGTTTGTCTATCCGACTTGGCCCTGCACTCAAAATCTATGAGCGCCATGTAAAGGTGCTGCAGAGGACCCACTTCCTGGAATACGAAGACCTCTGAAGTCATGATTCACATGACAGACACACAGACAATACACTGCATTGACCTGAACGTGCATGCAGTGCCCTCTCCCATCTGGACCCTGCCACCCACCTTCATATACAGAATATAGGGGGTGAGTGTGGGGGAAGGCTGCGGTGGAATTAACTTTCACTGTGAGTATGACCAGAAACTGAAAGACAGTCATCCTACCTCTCATTATGGTCTTTGGTTTTCATTTCACCCATGTGGCCATTCGATTGCATTGTCAAGGGAATAGACCGCTGTGTTCAGAGTATGCTTTAAAGTGGAGAACCAGTAACCTTTCTGCACGAGTAAAGGATGGATAAAGCAGCCACTGAAGGGGACTGAGCCCTTGCATCAAGTGGACCACTTATGGGCTAATGTATCTACAGAGACATGACTGCATAGTGCTGTGAGCAAAGTGTCGTCACAGTTTTGGGTCCACAAGAAAATGCCGGTTCTCTGTGGTAGTGGCGCCGCCGCAACAAGCTGACATTTTCTCGTCTCCCTGTATGCTCCCTGCTGTATCTACCACGGTACACACGTTTGTCCAGAAGCTGTCTGTAAGTCACGTACGACACAGATATACATGAAGTTCATCTGTGTTGTGCTTTTTCCTTTTCTCATACGATGAGTTGAATTAAATGTCATCTAAAGTGCTGGGGAAGTCAGACTATCTCCATATCTACATCAAAAGTTACCAGAGAGTCTGATTCCTGACTTATCATGCCAATAGCTGCTGATGTTGGGTTATGTTTCCAACGTCTCTGTAACACGGAGATATAACCAATATGATATACTACTACCTGCTGGCAAGGCAATATGTTTTTTGTTTTTTTCTATCTTATTTAGATCTGACTGTGGTCCAACTTAATACAGCTGCATTTTGGGGAACAATTACAGATAGATGTGACCAGAAAATGTGCAGCCTAATGGAATTTGCTTTCATACATAAGCAAAATAAAGTAATAAACTTGGGGAATTGTTATTGTAATACTGAATATATTGTTTTAAATTTAATACGGCTGCTCAGTGCCTGTTTACAGAGCAGATATGTTGATCAAATGCAATATTTTATGTTATCATCCATTTATAATTTGTCCAGTGTTTCTTTGTGTTATGATCTAAGTCAGCCTCTTGAATTGTAACATTCCATGATGTATGTAATGTATCTCCTCTTTTTATCTGTAACATTGACATTTCTTCCAGAGTCCCAAATAAAGCTCGTGTCTCTCTGTTCACTCACTTGTTTTATGATAATTTATTACACTCGTATCATTAATTTGCCTAAAACAGTTATTTCCATGGGTCAATGTCACCTTGTGTGACGACACTCTTGAGTCGCAATCGAATATTGTAAACAAACTTTCTGCATCAAATAAAAATCCTTCTCCACACTGAATGTCACACAAAAATTACAGCAGGACATGAGAAATAAAATAAAATCAAAGCCCATTTAATCTGAAGGTTTAGTCGATGCAGCGTTCTGTGAAATGCACATTTAGTGAAAATGGAATAGCAGAGAACCAATCTTGGAAAGCACCATCAGACCGAGTTTCAGTTTGCATCGGCTCAGATTAGTACAAAATTAAGAGTATCTTTGCGTATTTGATTGAGCACTCTTTGCACTATGTAATCATCTTGTGTACTGTAAGTATATTTTTTTTTGTAGGACACACCTGGGCTATCCACAGTGTGTTTTTACACCATAAATACAATTGATCCAAGATTTTCCCTCACCCATGGTGGAAAACATGGGAATCCGCATACATTACTACAGCAGTGTAAAGGTCACTTGGATCAGCTGGATCACTAGAATACTGCATGAGGCCTCAAAGTTGTCAGCTCCAGGCTGCACACTAGTTTGATGTAAATGCAGATTAGTCTCTTGGTTTCTCTGTGGGGAACGTATTAGATCAGGGGACCAAAAGCTATGAACATAATTTTGCTTGTTTTTTTAGTTTTTTGAACTAAACTCAGTTAAACACTCTCAATCAAACATGTTACAACTTACCAAAGTAGCAAAACAAAAGTCCTCTTGCTCTTCAAGCTCACATACAACATTAAATTAAGACTTTGCTGTATTTCACTCAGAAGGCTTTCTTTGCCTGTAACAGTCCTGCAGTCACCAGTCCAACACTCAGAGAAACTCCTTGTTATGGAGTGACATGTAAGAACATGTTACATGGAGTCCATATGACCAAAATCCATCAGTGCTGGTAAACTCAGCACACAATTTCTGACATCCAGTGGATAGAGAGGCCCTTACAAAAGGACCCGATCAGTGCTAGGGTGGATGTGCGTAGCAACTGTTGTTCTCTCTGCCATGCTCTACAGGATGAAGGGAAGTATGGAGGAGCGCAGGGTTGGATAATCTCTGAACTCCTTTAAGTAGCTGCGGTGTTTGCCTCTGGCCCACACAGTCATCTGGATGAGGGCCACGAGAGTGAAGAAAGCCACAGGCACACACTGGGTCATCACTGTGAAGCCGATCCAGGAACCCAGCTGTGAGCAAGACGTTTGCACGTACACACACACACATACAAACACACACAGAGTGCATTGAGATACATGGTACAGTGGTGTAGGAAGTAACCAGTAGATGGCAGCAATAGTGCATTTTATAAGGAAATGGGAAAACCTGATTTGATGCAAGACACAACTAATATCTTATTTTAAAACAGACAATGAATGTTTCAATGCAATGAATAAAAAAAATAAAAATCCTGTCTCTTACACTGAAAACAGATGAAGAAGGAATCTCTTAATGGCCAGTATGAACAAGAGGAATTATTACAGTATTAAAAACCTGTTACAGTGCTCACATGGCCACCTGGTTATTGTTTCAAGGCAGGCTTGAAACATTGTGAACATATCCTTTAATGTTACAAGCATACAAACCATTAAACTGAACATTCTGTTTTTGTTTTTTAGTTTAACTAATACATCGACCATCTGTATAACATAATCAAAAACATTATCCTTATATTTCATTAATAAAATCACATAAGAGTGGACTATCTGCTTACCTCATATGTATAGTTTGGACAAGAGACCAGCCAAAAAATCCATGTGAAGGGATTTTTTGTTGGGTAAGGAATCTTCTTGGCTTTTGAACCTGAGATGATGGGTAAACACAAATACAGCAATGTATTGCTCCTACTGTTAGCTGCTTTTTCGAAAATCAGAATGCCATTCTTGTAAAAATGCTAAAGAAAACTGTTGTACATTGTTAGTAAATGCTTACCTGGTAGTTTAAGGTTGCGTAGAGCAACATGGATGGAAAAGTTTCCTACTTGACAGAACTGTGGGAATACAGACATCCAGAGATAATTATCTATAACAATAGATTATTGGTTTTATATCTGGAAAATGCCTTTACAGAGCAAGAAATATACAACTAAAACAGATCTCCAACTTACCAAGAAAATGTAAAGCCCCATATTCACCTGCTGCTGCCCGTAAACTGTTGATGTGTCACAGAAAAATGGATCAAGATGGGGGTCAACTTTGACTGATGAGAACAGAGCAGAATTGCTGTGGTCTGCACTTACAGGGTGGGGTGTAGAGAGGGTGGTTAATGTAGTATGCCATCCAAGCTGCAGAGCACCAGTAATAGCCACAGTTCTGGAATAGTAGAAGGGACTATAATAAGTCAGTGTCACGATAGGACTCCACACTGATTTGGTTCAGATTTCCGAGATTAAGAACACAGCAGAAAATAGCAATATACTGCTCAACACAATCAAAGGTCAAGATTATGCCGCTCGCTTACCTTAAATATGTTCCTTAGAGGCATGGTCCCATGGGAGATACGATGGACGAACATTGTCTCCAGGATCCTTTTGATGTAGTGGAAGGAGTGACACATGCAGGCCAAGCTGCAACATAACACACACACACACACACTTTAGCTGTGATTAATACATTGCCTTGCTGCAGTCCTTTACACTTGGCCCCAAATCAGTGTCACCATAGCAATATGCTTCACAAGTATTAAGGGGTCGTCTGTGCAAAGCCTGGGATTGTGTGTTACAATGCTGCGACATCTCAACAGATCCCTGAAAACCTAAGCAAGTGGACACTCACTGTACGACCCAGTTCTTGCTGCTGGTAAAGTCGTATTTCGGAGAGTAGATGAAAGGAAGGCGGAAGTAGAACATTAAGTAGATGATCAGTGGGCCGACACACTCTGTCAGGAACACCTGAAGTGAGCAAAGAGAAGATAGAAATGCTTTAAATCTTATTTTGCAGCCTGATGCATGAGAAGAAGTATAAACATATACAGAAATGTAGAAAAAACTAACCTTAAGTCGTAAAATGAAAACATTTTTCCCTGGTAGATCAGAACTTAATAAGTCTAAATCCACTGCCAAAGGGCAAACATGCAAATGACACCAATATGGCTCTGGCTTTTCTCACAGCCTATTTGTCAAAGCCGTCATAAAGCAAGTCAGTCTATTCCTCTGCCGCACTGACAACCACTGAGTGTAATAATAATAGTATTCAACATGTGTTCATGGAGCAAACTAGATACTAAGACAGTCTGTAATACCAGCTTTCCACAAATGATATGATCAAGCAAAGCAGCACAGCTGGCAATGAAATCAATCCCTGAATCAGCACCTCGAGCAGAGCCCTGGCTCAGCATGCCTCACCAATAGCTACTGGTGATCTCTGCTGGGGCATTTCAGGCCCCTCCACCCACTGTGTCATTAGTCTGACGCCTGACATGGTGCTGGCCTGTGCCAGGGTTGGTAAGAACAGGGAATGTTTAAAGTGGGTGGGCAGTGAGGGAGTAAAGAGGTGCAGCGAAAGGCAAGTGAGAGGTCAGGGGGATAAACACCTTTGGGAGAAATGGGGCAGTGAGATTATATGTCCTAGGACAGAGAACAGGCGGTGCAGGAGGTGAGAAAAAAAAACGAACCACAGCAAATCACCTCTATCTGTCACTGCCGGTTGATATTTATATTCAAGAGTTATTGAGTGGGTGTCTGTTTATATTTAAAGCACAAGAATCTTAAAAGACCATACCAGAGATTTGACATGTTTTACTCTATTAGGTGCAAATCATACATACTTTGCAGACCTTTTGCTTTTGGCAAAGCAAGCCTGTTAGTCAGCTGAGGAAAACATGGCACTCATAAGCTACAGTTTGTTGTGACTGAATCACATCCAGAAGACAAGCACGCAAACTTGGACTTGAAAAGAACCATGTGAATCGAATCATTTCTTGAAATAAGATGGTTGCTGTTCAGAGGTTCACATCTTGTATGCTTGATCATGCTTGAAATCCACCACAGGCAGAGGTTTTCAGAACACACTCAGAACTAAATGACCATGTTCAAATCTTGGCAAGTCGATTCTTATTACTGGAATCACTTTGGAAAAAAAGCTTGCAGTCATCCAAAGCATTCATGACATGTTGTCCGCTGGCGAAAACATGCAGCACCACTGTATGATCCTAATATTGTGTGTCTGTGTACATGTGGACTCACTGTTCCCCATGTGAGCTGAGGTCCTAGGTCACTGAAGTAAAAGCTGGCTGTGGTTCCCACAGGAAGTGTCTGCAGGATTTCCTCATCTCTTAGAGACTTGGCCTCTGAGAAACATGACAGTCCACAACAATCAGACCACACACAACATCACATACCTTTATTACAACAGCTGTCAATCAGCTGAGCTCAATAAATGCAGGATACGTTGTAAAAAGCAGACGCACTTGGATCCAAACGCAGGGACTGTCTGGCTGGATACCACTTTGGATCTGTCGTAATGGAGAGGAACTTTACTTTTGGCATTGTTAAACATTCCGATAGGAATAAATAGAATAGTCATTGCTTAAACATACTCACATGATTTATGAAACAAAGATTTAATATCCAGAACTGTGGAAGTTGGCTCGACCTACAATCAAAATGTAAAAATAAACCATACTTGGTATTATTATGAGCAACATGAGAGTGCATACTGACATTTAAAAATCAATTTACAAGACACTGAGTGCTAAAAATACAGAAGCGGTGGTGATCGGAGGTGATCTGTATTGCAGACGTTTTCATAGCTTCTGGTATTTGTCAGACTTGCATTTTGCCCTTTTCATCTTCAGTGTGATCCCTCATATTTCTTGTCCTGACTGTTCACATTTACACAAGCTGCTAATCATGTGCGCCTGCCTGCCCGCCTGTTGGTTCAGTTCAGTGTAGGTATGCACTGAAGCTAGAACAGAAAATTCCTGGCAAATGAAAAGGGAATTCTCACCTCCTAACTGCAACCCTCACTCAATAGAAACGTAACTGATAATGGCTGCACTTGACTGGGTCGCCTGTGAAGTAGATGATTATCTGTAAAATTACCCATCCGACAATAGTGATGACCCTGTAGTTTTTTGAGATAAAACAAACATGTTTTCTCTGACATCACTGCAATCACAGTCTGTGCTTATGCTACTTTTAGAACAGACATACGATGTTTAAATCATCATGACCTTTAAAAGGAATCAACCGGGAGGTGATAAACTGCAGTAATTGATCATGAAATCTATGGTATGCTACAAGTACTTGAGCACTGTTTCTGTCTTTTATGCAAGACCTAAATATGACTTAAATATCATGGATTGGAAAGCACCAGTTAAAGCAAATATTATCAGTCTTCTAAAACCATTATGGTCAATATAAAAAGTGAGTGTAATCAGAAACTCTCCATTCAACGCACACACACACTCACCTTATCCAACAGCAGCAGCTTCTCTTTAGTCTTTAAATCCACGATCTCCACCTCAAAGTAAACAATCCTTTTGGCCTTTTTGGGAGCTTTTGGTTTTGGCCTCTGTGTAGTCTTCTTCTCAGTTTCAGCTCCATTTACATTCTTTGCTTCTAAGGCAAGTATATCCATGATACTGTTTGATCCAAAAACCTCAGTAGCCCGGTGAAATAATCTGTGATATGTCCAGTGACGCTGGCTGTCCTCTGCTGGTATGGCAAGCAACCCCCTGCTCACCCACCACACAACTGTCAGTCCAACTCAAGGGTGTCGTCTTTGGTGTCTTTTGGACTCTCTGAATAGCCTTCCACCTCTAGAGGAGTGACAGAAATATGTGAGACCATAAACTAAATTTTCTCCCTGAATGAAGTGTTTGTGTGTGAGAGTTGTAGAGGCAGGAAAGAAAGTGTGGAAATAATGGAAGAAGAACTAACCTGAGAACATGAAGTGAACTTGCTACTCACCTGAATAGCAGCCACTTCATGGTCCAAAGCCCCCCTTCATGCAACAAAACGCACTGAAGACGAAACCGGAGAACCTCAAGACATAATCCACAGTGCGCCATTTGCAAAGCTAAATATAAGTCGCCTGATTTGCTCTGCACCAGCTTGGTAACCTTGGGAAGCCACATACAGCCCTACCCAGTGACAAATGCCAATGTGCTCTCATTAGATCTATAAGACACATCTCCTGTCTGCTGTGTTCCTCGCTTGGTTACACAGTGACAGGACCCATTAAAAGCCTGATCCATGAGATGAAAGACCTCCACATGCCAACATATCCCCCTCACCAAGACCACCTGTGTGGCTGGTATTCTTTTCTCTCTCTTTCTGACCTCCAAAACAAGAACACAAACATGTTTATTTCAGGGCCCATGTGGTTTAAGGTTTGTGTGCTGAATGAACAACATGGTTTCTAAAATTCTTCAGGAAGGTTTGTGGTGGGAGGAGCGTGAAGTAAATGCCGATTGGGAAAGGATCAAAGATACCTTTCGTCACGCAGGGTCAACTCATCATCGCACATAGCCAACTGCATATCTATATTCTATGGTCTATTTATAACCAGTAGAAGCAGCCAAACCAGCAGCAAGCAGTGGTATCAGTGTTTGCATTCCAAGATCATTTTTGAGAATATTGAGTTATTAATATAAAAAAATATCTTAAATTAATTTGCACTGACCTACTTATTTTTCAAAGGTGGTAATACTTAGTTCTGACATTAGAGCAATGCTGTAACATGGGACTGTAACAAGAGGTCACTGAGCCGCAGAGTGCTGTGGTTAGAGAGTCATTTTACTAATACATTGTCACGTTCACAATTTATTCGAGTTATCTGGGGATTATGCAAGATTGTCCCTTATTCATAATGCAAATCAAAATTTGACATTTAAAAAAAGTGCTACATCAAATCTAAGAACTTTTGGATGGATGTTTGCAAATCTATTATGCTCTACAATCATTCTAATCTCTTAATTTGATTTGGGGATATGTTTTTGTGTGTTTGTGTGGAATGCAATAACGATAAAAGCTGATTTGATTGTCATTTAGATTCAGATTCATACTGCAATCAATTTAACTGAGCCTTTGCCTTCTTCTCTGTAAACTGCAGCTGCACACAGTAACAGTAACACAATATAAACACTATAGTCCTATAAAATCGATGTTAGCTCTGTGAAGCTTTTTGTATTTTTACTGGTTTTCTGGTTTTACTATATGCAAAGTCTGAAGTGTAGTTCTGATTAAGGAGAATATAACCGATGCCGAACTTCTTCAAGCTGCTCAACACTCAGATAAATCCTTGCAGACCTCACACTTAAATTTCAACTTGTTCCCTCTGGTGGGTGCTACAGAGCACTTTCCAACTACAGCCAATGAACAACCAACAAACCAACACACCCATGAACCAATGCTATGAAAAAACACTAAAATATCAAATCACCTCACTGCACATTCAAATTACGCATACAAACACATATTGACACACTTTGAAATGCCCATGAAGTCGCTTTACATTAACTCTTTATATATTATATTCGATATTACATTAGCCATACAATATTTATTCCAGCATATCTTGTACTGCCATGCACTCTTGCACTACTTGTATCTATGCGGATATAACAACCCCTTATATTCATTTCACAGTGATCCGTGTACAGTACATAATGTGTGGTTGTTGTCCATTGTTGTTGTATATATCTATTTCCACACCTGTGCATAATAGTTGTATCTTTATATTTGTTTATTTTTGTTTATCACTGTGATCTTCCGTCAATATTTCTTCCAGTATATTTTTCACTGCGTGAATCTACTGAGAGCTACTGGAAACAAGGGTCAGATTACTTATGCGCTGTATATATGGCACACAGTTACTAGAAGTGTTTATAACATGTGGTCCAGGGGAGACTAAATAACAAAACATGTACAGGACTGTTGTTTTAGCTCGATCTACATGATATTGTTGTCACTTTGGACTCAATTTGCACTACTCTGCTAAAGTGTCTACAGCCTAATTTAATTGTATATATATTTTTTATCTCTATTGTAGTTCTATTTCTTATTTCTATTAAATGTTATTCTATTTTTTTACTCCGTTTTTTATTTGTAAAGATCTTAGCACAAGTTTATTTTTTCTGTACATGTTTAATTTCTATGCAGGTCCAGGGGAGACTGAATAACAATATAACATGTACAGGTTATTTTAGCTAAATCTACATGATATTATTGTCACTTTGCACTACTCTGCTAAAGTGTCTACAGCCTAATTTAATTATATATATATATGTAGTTGAGTGTGCGTGCAAGGCGCACACTATATGTTATCCACTGCGCTTATTATTGAGTGTGCCTGAAAGCGCACACTATATGTTATCCACCGCGCTTATTATTGAGTGTGCCTGAAAGCGCACACTATATGTTATCCACCGCGCTTATTGAGTGTGCCTGAAAGCGCACACTATATGTTATCCACCGCGCTTATTATTGAGTGTGCCTGAAAGCAAACACTATATGTTATCCACCGCGCTTATTATTGAGTGTGCCTGAAAGCGCACACTATATGTTATCCACCGCGCTTATTATTGAGTTAACATTATTATTAATTAATGTTAACATGCTAATGCTAACATTAAGCTGCTCCTGTGTCTAAATAAACATGTTAAAAATGACTGTTTGAGGTGTGCTTTTTGAATACAGACCCCCAGCTACAGCCCACTCGTCACTCTCAAAATTTCTTTTCTAGTACTGAATTTGCTGAGCAGTGTCAGTAATAATGTATGGGGACGACGGGGCCAGAGTCACGCACACTCAAAATTTCTTTAGAAATTTTCTAGTTCTATTTCTTATTTCTATTTAATTTCTATGCACGTTCAGAACCAAACTTCCGCGCATGCGTACTGGCATGAAAACATTAGAAAAAGGGACATGGCTGATGGAATAAACCATTAATTTATTCCAGAAATCTAAAGAAGACGTGTTTTTTATCCAGTGGAGTTGTTGCTCGGTGAGTTTGTGTTGGTGCTTTTAGTTTAAAGTCAGGTGTGACCATGTTTTGTTGGTCCACCGCGGCTCAGACGAACCCGGATGTATTTGTGTGTGACTCCTCTCTGACACACAGCAGCTTCTTCCAGAAGTTTCCTCGCGCGGCTCACAGCTCGTGGGACACTCCTGCGTGGACGCGTCCGTGTGATGTTTCGTGGTTCACTTTAAGTGGCATCTTTTTTATTTCCCCCCCCGCACACTCGTCTCAGCGAGGAGAGGAAAGTTGTCCACGGACTGTGACTAACCTTGACCGTCAGCTAGCTCCGCTCATTGTCCGCAGCGGTGACAGCTGCGGCGGCTGCGGCGGAAGAGGAGCCCCGTTAACCGGCTCGGCCCACACACACACCGGACATGCTGGAGGTGTTTTCTCCCACCAGAAACTGCTGACGATGTGTTTATGAAGTGGACGAAGAAGCTGATAATGGGTAAAGATTACTACAAAGTGCTCGGAATAGCCAAAGGTGCGTCCGAAGATGAGATCAAAAAGGCGTACAGGAAACAGGCCCTGCGCTACCACCCGGACAAAAACAAGTCTCCTGGAGCAGAAGATAAATTCAAGGAGATCGCTGAAGCCTACGATGTCCTGAGTGATGCCAAGAAGAAGGACATTTATGACCGCTTTGGAGAAGAAGGTAAACACACACAGGCTGCTAGTTTGTCCTGTTACTTTTTAATGTAAACTTGTCACGTTGCATGAATCTGCAGGAAAATCCTGCATCGACCTGTTTGGTTTCTGTCATCGCTGTTTGTGGCATCTTTGTAAGCACACGGTGAAAAGGTGTGTGTGTGTGTGTGTGTGTGTGTGTGTGTGTGTGTACAATAGGTCTGGCTGGAGAACTTCCTGGAAACAGCCAGGTCTTCTTGTCCTGTCCTGTCTGTCACTGGAATGATAATTCTGCACATTTCTGCCTTAAGGCACAAGTCATTTTATTATTATTATCACGGTGCAGAGACATATCAGACTTTTAGCTGTGACTAGATTTATACATTAACTGGCGACATGATAATTACTGGTCTTGCAGCTAATTAACATTTCCATCATCGGTTTATTCATGGTGTTATTGTGGGGATTTATAACTGACTTGTCAGATGCAACACAGGCGAGTTTATGATGCGCTAACATTTTATAATTTGTTGTTTTTTATTTGATTAATGGAAAAACATATCATTATTATCTCCTGACACTTTCCATATAGAGTAGAACATTTTATTTTTATTATTATTATTATTATTATTATTATTATTTATAGAGACTCAATAACTCCCACCATGAGCAAGCACAATGATATAATTATATTTACTTATGGAGTACAGTTTTATTAGTTTATTTGACAATTTTTGCTTATACTAAAAATTAAAATAGCATTTTCTTACCTTTTTTACAACATAACAGTATATAATAATAGTAGCAGTTTATATATAATATGTAATAATAATAAGTTAATATATAATATGTAATAATAATAATAATACAGTATATATAATATATAATAATAACAGTATATAATAATCAGCCCAGAATGGAAAAACCGAATATGGGCTCTAGGAGCTGTGGTGTGTTCACACTCGGAAGAAGACAGTGAAACGAGGGGGTGCAATCAGCAACTCCACCACTGAAAGTTTGGTTATCAGAGAACTGTGTAATCTCCTTTTTCTGTATCAGGCGACGTACGCAGGTGTGTGATGACCTACAGCTGGCCGTGCTTCTGTATGTTCTTCTTTGTGCTGATGTTTGTCCACTTCCTCTTCCTGTTTAGGATTAAAGGGTTCGGCAGGTGGTGGAGGTGGAGGACACAGCGGTCAAAGCTACAACTACACCTTCCACGGAGACCCTCACGCGATGTTCGCGGAGTTCTTCGGCGGCCGCAGCCCTTTCGATCATTTCTTCACACAAAATGGGGAGGACGACATGGACGTCAACGACCCCTTCGGGGCGTTCGGCATGGGGAGAATGGGCGGCATGGGCGGGTTTCACAGGTCCTTTAAATCCCACCCGGGAGGTCCTCACAGAGCGCGCGAAAAGAAGAAAGACCCGCCTGTGGTGCACGAGCTGAAGGTGAGCCTCGAGGAGGTTTTCTCGGGCTGCACCAAAAAGATGAAGATCTCGCGCAAGAGACTGAACCCAGACGGCTGCACCATACGCAGCGAAGACAAGATTTTAACAGTCGACATCAAGCGTGGCTGGAAGGAGGGGACAAAAATCACCTTTCCGAAGGAGGGAGACGAGACTCCCACCAACATTCCTGCAGATGTGGTGTTTGTAGTCAAAGATAAACCTCACCCGGTGTTCAGAAGAGAGGGCTCTGATATTATTTATCCTGCAAAGATATCACTCAGAGACGTAAGTGAATGCTGGAACGATTCTGTGCTGATTAAAACTTATATGAAATAAATATGAGTGTCTAATTACCTCGCTCTCCATCCTGTCCCTGTCTCTCTGCAGGCGTTGTGTGGATGCACAGTCAACGCCCCAACACTGGATGGCCGGACCATCACTGTGACCTCCAGAGACGTTGTCAAGCCTGGAATGAAAAAGCGTATTGCTGGAGAAGGCCTCCCTCTATCCAAGTGCCCCGAGAAGAGGGGCGACATGATCTTGGACTTCACTGTCAAGTTTCCTGAAAAGCTGGGCCAAAGCACTCGAGACGCACTCAAGCAGGTCCTTCCACCGTGACTCAGCATTATTCAAGTTTGCCCCTTAAAATAAAATCTAACAAGTTGCATTTCCAGTGAGACCCTCGTGTGTACTTTAAGCCTGGACGATGGAGGTTCAGGGCAGATTTGAGTCCATCTTAATTTGACTTCTTATCTCGTTTAAGTGTCTTAAGACCTTGAAAAACAGAACAGCTGACTTTAGGTTTAATTTGTGTATTCAGCTGAGGTTGAGTTACAGTGTTAAGTGGCGGCGTGCTACAACGGCAGATTCACGGAGGAAAAGAAAAGAGCAGAAAGTACATAGTGTTTATATAGACAGTCACACGAGGTGTTACAGTATAGTTAGTTTGCACCACTTGGAAATGTAAAACAGTCGGTGAGGATTTGGTTTCACAGCAGCAGTTTTTTTTTTGGGAGTGCTTTAAGGGGGCCCGCAGCCAGCTCATTAACAATACCTCAGGTTCAGTGACGCATGCTTGAACGTACAGTAGCTCTAACTACACTACTCAACAGGATGTGATTTTGGTTGCAGTTAAATGAGGCTTTAATACAGTGTGAACCCTGAGCTCAGTTTGAAATGTTCAGTGTTTCTGCACTCATAGTCACGGCGGGTCTGTAGTTTTTAGGGCCACAATCTCATGAACTGACTAAAATAATATTATTAATAATGCACAAGCCTAAAAATAATCCAGTTGTAATTAAAAAAGAGATATAAAGGTACAGTTATGAATGATTCCAGTGAGTTCAACTCAATAATATAGGATTATACATATTATATGAACGCGAGACTCTAATGTTTGAGTTAAGGTATCAGGAGATGAATAAATCAGATTAGTGTATCCCTTGCACATCTTCCAAAATGTTTACTTTCATATCTTGTTTATCTGGGAGTACACAGCTTATTACGTGTGTAAAATACCTGTGGAAAGACTATTTGTGCCAAATAATTGTCCCACTTATAATAGGGCTGGGCGATATATCGATATTTTAGTCACTATCGATATATTTTCAAAGGCGATAAAGCACGAGACCATATCGTTAATATCGATATAGTTTATTTTGTGTTAAAATGGCTATACATTTCTTCCCTGGAGCCGCCAGTTCGCTTTTATTTCTTTATTGCTCGTTGACGTCGTCACGTCAGTCTCCAATAACTCCAGAAAAAGTTGCTAGATTTGTCGCTTTGTCTAACTAAATGTTAGAGGGTCGTCGCTAAGTTGTCAACACTGGACCGCTGATTAATTACAGATGGGCCATTAATAAGAGACAATAATAATAATAATAATAATAATAATAATGTGAAATTATCCGGCCACGGAAACAAAAATATCGAGATATAACTTAAGGTCCATATCGCCCAGCCCTAACTTATTATAATAATGTGTGTGTGTGTGTGTGTGTGTGTGTGTGTGTGTGATTATGTTGAGAACGTGTGTATCCTGACAAACTACCAAAATCTTAATTTACTTCATTCATATTCGTTGAAGTTTGCACAACGTCCAGCGTGTATGATCATAGTTCCTCTTCCTCTGATATTCTGTCTGTTTTGATCTAAAGCCAGTGAGTCTATATTTTCTTTTAAATGTCGTTTCTCTTGTAGCTCTCACAGCCTTCACTCCAAGATGTGCAGTGTGTGTGGTTTCACATTTCGGTGTAAAAACTATTGAATTCAGCTCTGTGCACCTTTTTGTCTGAAGTGAAGATGGTCCATTTTCACATTTTAAGTATTTTCGGTGTTCGGTGACTTCATCCTGCTCCTGCTGGAGCTTTAAGACACAAACATGTGATTTAACATGAATGTAGAGATGTGTAATCTCTGTATTTTTTTTTTTAAAGTTTATTTTTTTCTCACAAACATTTTCCTTTTTTTTTTAAAGGGACAAATGTGTAAACATTTTGTTTTCAGCTTTTTGTTGAAGTTTGTTTTGAAGTTCCTCAGGTTGGGATTCAAGATATTTTGTTTTGATTCTTAACGACAAAGCTTTTATGACTTGATAATGTGATGGAAATTTTTAATAGATTTTTCCTATGCTGTGATGATTTGCATTTCCACATTAAAGAGACTGGCAAACAAAACTGGCAAATATCTCGTCAATTGTGCCTCACACGTTTTACTCATCTTTACCTATTGACTCTGAAATTTAAAGGAGCATTCCCTGAATTTATTCATTCAACACAGTGGACCTTGGTCTGTATGATCTTTGTTTGAATGGTCTTTGTTTCGTAAAACAAAGACCATTCAAACAAAGATCAAATAAAGTGATTAGTCCATTGACGGTGCAAACATGCTCTCCAAATGGCATGGTGATCAATCAAACTGACAAAAGAAGATTTTAAAAAATGTCAGTTTTCATGTGTTTGCAGTAATCTTTTTTCTTTTCTTTACAAATTTTCTTAAAATTTAGTCTAACTGTATTTTATGCAACATTGTCTTGCAGCAAAATTTGATGCCTTTATAAAAAAGAAAAGGAAAAAAAGGCTTATCTCCTTGCACCATTTTCATCCCTGTCTATAAAATATGTTGCAACAATATGAAGTGAAAGGATTTAAAAAAAAAAGCTCCATTCACATTTGAGAGTAGATGGAATACTCGAAGCACTGCTTTTATTTTGGTTTTATTTTGAAAGCACTTATCTTGTCTGCCACATGAGTGTTCGCTGCCCTCCAGTGGACACAAGGGGAAATGCAGCGTTCACTCCGTTCATATAAAAAGTTTGGTCCGCAGCTGTTTGGCGTCGTATTTTTTTATGTTTTAGGACTTCAATGTGAATTAATAAGATGACCTCCAGCGCCTCATTCAAAGGGTTGGTTCATGCCAAAAAGTAAAGAAATAAAATGAAAATGTTCTTGCCTCTCCCTCGTGGCCTCCCGGTCATTTAGATTCAATTTGAGATACCTGAACTGTAGTGAAATGAAACATTGCCATTGTCACCCCACTGTGCGCCATGTCATCTACAATCCTGTCTGCAGTCCCACTTCTCACATCCCAATTCAACCCCTGGGTATACCCTAATTTGTACATCTTATAATCAGTGTGTTTATTATTGAATTATTATTTTTATTAATATTAGTAAAGATTTGTTTTATTAATACGTTTCTGAACTATATCTAGTTTGGCTACGTATTCTGTAAAGTTAGCACCAATGTGTGTCAGTAACAGAGAGCTTACTTTACTTAAAATATTCTGTTTAAGTTATATTTAACTGTTTTAATGACACTTTATATTATTTTACATACATCAAAATTCAATCAAATTAAACTTAATCTCTTGCTTTCACACACAAACAAGCCTTTATAATGGCTGCGTCATCCAGCAGCCATGGTTCATAACTAAATAATTTATTTCAGTTTTATTTTGTAGTTTGTAACCGGAAGTGTTGCTATACTGTTGTGTCTGCCTTGACATAGTCTGGTTGTAATTACTCACTGCGGCCGCTAGAGGGCAGAAAGGCTCGTGATTGTAACTACACGTTATTTAGACAAAATAAAACATCTTTGATGAAGAAATCAGCTTTAATGATTTGATTTAATTAATCCACGGATTAAATTCTTACTCAAGTATCGTAGCGTACAGCGTCCTCTTGTGGACACAGTGAGCCACGCCAAGTTCGTCACAGTAGCATAGCAACACTTCCGTTACACCCTTCAAAATAAAACTCAATCACAATAGACCGAGACAAACTCACGTCTATCAACTTGTCTTCTCTGTTTTATTTTGTTTTTTATTGTTTTTCTTTGTGCATGTGTGTATGTGTGCGTGTGTGAGTATGTATTGTATTAAGTGTATATGCAGGTTTTATTTTGGGTTTTTTTTGTAATACAAAGTCAGGGATATATTCTATTTATCTATAAGTAGCAGGTATATCTAAACAAGTTGTAAGGAAGCTTGGCTTAGTCACTCATTATTTAAAGAGAAGGGGTTATTCTTCTTCTCACTCCTTTTTGAATATGTATTTCTATGTTTTGCCTTATTTTTATTTTTGTTTGCATATTCGAAATAAACACTTCAATCAATCAATAAATCAATCATTACTTTTATGGCAAACATAAACTCTATCAAGCCTCAAGACGGTCATAGTTGACACTTTATGAACACGTTTTAAGTAAAACTATATATATAATATATAGATATAGATATATATTATATATAATATATAAATATTAAGTAGAAGTTTATGCCACTAAAACATGGTAATTGTAATTATGATGTTAATATTTGTGACTGACACAACACATGAGCTAACTCAAAGTCATTCTAATAATAAAAACAAAAACACTCGTGACTCACATTTTCCCCTCTTCAGACTTCAAGTTGAAGCTGAAGTTTACGAGGGAACCTGAAGGCGTCACAGTTCCACCCCTGCTGGGCTGGCAGTGAAGCTAAAATAACCTACACCAGCATACCGACACACAGACACACTGTATGTACCACACACAATCTGCCCACACCGAGCCCAGCTGGTCGGGAGCGGAGGAGAAAAGCAGATTCAGGACTCCACCTGCGGAGGGTGACGGTGTTTTCCGACAACTCCCAGCGGCGGCGCGGTTAGCAGGACGGGCTAACGACAGTCGGTGAGAATGAGCCGGCCTGCCGTGTTTACTGCTCCGTGTTCACGTTCACCGAGCTCTGCTAAGAGGATCACTCAGCTCATTAACTGCGGATCACTCCGCAAACACACACGCTTTGATTTAATATTAGAAAAAGGTTCATAAATCAGAATTTAAGGAGCCACATGATGAAAGTGTTTGTGCTGCTGGAGGGAAAGATGAGAGCTAGCAGCTAGCGTTAGCTCTGTGTGGTGTCAGTGCTGACTGGAAACTGTCTGTCCTGTTAGGACATGTCCTGTCTGTCTGTCTGTCTGTCCTGTTAGGACATGTCCTGTCTGTCTGTCTGTGCTGTTAGGACATGTCCTGTCTGTCTGTCTGTCCTGTTAGGACATGTCTTGTCTCTGTCTGTCCTGTTAGGACATGTCCTGTCTATCTGTCTGTCCTGTTAGGACATGTCCTGTTTGACTGCTGCTGCAATCTAAATGAATGGAAACTGTCTGTCTCTGTCTCACAGCTGAGGATCACACCCTGCAGGCTTGCTGGACCGCACAGATCCAGCTATGTGAGCTGCTCTGATGTGTGGATTTGTGAATCCATCCAGCACCTGGTTAACGCAGCTTTCAGGCTGGTCCAGAGGGGCGCACTACAACTGTGAAGTGAACCTCCAACAGGCCTGCTGGCCTGGATCGTAGCATAACTCCCCCACCACCAGACTACCTCTGCTCTCCCCCCACCTTCCCCGTAGGATTACTATGCCTCTGGGTTTGGGAAGAAGGAAGAAGGCGTCCCCGTTAGTCGAGAACGAGGAAGCCGAGCCTATCCGTGGAGGTCTCAATGTGGCGGGTATGGACGGCCTCGATGGAGGTGTCATCGGTTTGGGAGAAGGCGCCACCTCTGAAGGTCTGCCTCCTCCACCCAGCAGCATGCGACCTCGCCTCATCTTCCACACTCAGCTCGCTCACGGCAGCCCCACCGGACGCATCGAGGGCTTCAGTAACGTGCGGGAGCTCTATGCCAAGATCGGCGAGGCCTTTGGGATACCTCCATCTGAGGTGAGCCGCTCTGCCCGATTTGTTATAGTGGGATTGCTTCGGATCACAAGAGAGAGAAAGCGTTATGGTATATGTGACTTGTTTGTTGTTGTGTCTCTCCACAGGTTATGTTTTGCACACTGAACACTCACAAAGTGGACATGGATAAACTGTTGGGAGGTCAGATTGGACTAGAGGACTTTATTTTTGCCCACATAAAAGGACAGCGGAAGGAAATCGAGGTGTACAAAGGAGAGGACGCACTGGGGTTGACGATCACTGATAATGGAGCTGGCTACGCTTTCATCAAGGTGAGAGATGTTCAAATAGACCAAATTGATTACGTCTCACTCCACCGGGGAAAGACACGACCGTGGACGATGTGAGGAAACAACTGCTGCGCAGAGACTGATGAGCTGGTGTTTTGCTTTGTTTTTCAGAGAATCCGCGAGGGGAGCGTCATCCATCAGATTCAGGTCATCAACGTGGGAGACATGATCGAGTCGATCAACGGCCATCGCCTGATCGGGTGTCGACACTATGAGGTGGCCAAGATGCTGAAGGAGCTGCCCAAGGGGAAGGAGTTCACCATCAAGCTGGTGGAGCCTCTCAAAGCCTTTGGTAGGTGGAAACGTGGAGTCGTCTGAGAGACGGGATGAGTCGTGATATTTGTTAGTTCTGCTCTATCAGATGTGGTGTGGCAGCACGACACGCTCCTGCTGGAGAAGTTTAACCGTCACTGATGGCAAATCATGCTGTCACACGTGGCTATGAAAGCTTTTTTTACACCATACTTTGGTTTCCAGCGCTGCTCTAAGAGTTATAGTCGATAATCTCATTGCATAAAATAAATAGACACAATACATATATTAAGCCGTTCAGGTGCCCTTAGGGTTTTTCTTGTTAGGATGTGAAACAACCTGAAAAGAAACAAACAAACTGTATTAACTGACTCCCAGCTGAAGCACTAATAATAAAAAAATGTGCTGAGAGAGCAAGGTGAATTTCTTCTGTAAAGAATGTTTAAGGATCTCTGTTTGATCGCTGTGTGCAGATATGATCGGCCAGCGGTCTGGAGGGTCCAGGTCGGCGTCAGGAGTTCAGCTGGGGACCGGAAGAGGAACTCTGCGGCTGCGCTCGAAAGGCCCCGCTACCGTGGAAGAACTGGTGAGTGTGTTTCCCACCTTGTTGACTAATAACATGATTCATTTCCTGAGTCTTTGTGTTGTGTTTCTCTCCAGCCCTCTGCATTTGAGGAAAAGGCCATTGAGAAGGTGGATGACCTGCTTGAGAGCTACATGGGAATCAGAGACAGCGAGCTGGGTATGTGTGTCAGAATGAGTTTGCGTGTCGCCTGCTGTTTCGCGTTCACTAAATGCTCTCTGACTTCTCTCTCTCTCTTTTCGTCTCCTCAGCGGCCACCATGGTGGAGCTGGGAAAGGACAAAAAGAACCCTGATGAGTTCGCGGAGGCTTTAGATGAAACCCTGGGAGACTTCGCCTTCCCGGATGAGTTTGTTTTCGACGTCTGGGGTGCCATCGGTGATGCAAAGGTTGGCCGGGTGTAAACTGCAGAAACTAAAAGGAGTGGAACAACCCGAGAAAGAGAGAGAGAGAGAGACACCCACAACATTCAGCACTACTAGGAAACACAACACTACCGTCATGAGTTTGTTTTTATTCCTGTGTATACTCTTACCATTTTTAATTTCGAGTGTACCCTTTTTGGGGAGACTCTGCCTAGACAAAGAGCGTCATGCCACTTTAACGGGAGAAGAAGACTGTGGTGACTTCCCAAGTGCTTTTTTATTTGTCTTCCGGCTTTTTTTTTCCCCCCCAGAAACTGCTGATGAGCACGCTGATGAGCATTCCCTTCGACCGCATCACGTGACCCTGCATGTCGTTGTTGTAGCTGCTGGCAGTGGAATAAGTACACCACACGTCTCTGATATGGGAGAAATGAAAGACAACAGCTAACACACACACACACAAAAAAAAACAAAAAAAAAATGTGATTTATCTTTTGTTTTTTTTCCACACTGCACTGTGTTGCACTGCGCTGTAGACCAACAGAGATTGCACTGTACCTCACCTGGTGAGCGGCACAGTTATTGCACAGTACAAAGCATCCCTGATTCAGTGTCATCCTGAACCGCTCGATGTTACTGTTACGGATCCGTTTTTTTTTTGTTTTGTTTTTTTTACAAGCATGTTCTGTTACATTTTTATCTTCACGATGAATTCTGCTGGTTTTATGTTCTTTTATTTTGGTAAACAGAGAGAAAAAAAAGGATCATAGTGAAGCGTAGCTTGTTGACTAAAAGACCAGCGGTGTTACCGTTAACACACTCCATGCTGTAATGAAGTTAACCACAGCTCATTGCACTCTCTTCAAACATTCGACAGGAAAAAAATCAGTGTTAATTTTACTTTTTATTGAAAGCGGAGTGGTTTCCAGGTTTGTGGATTGTGTTGACTCGTTTTTTTTTTTTTTTTTTTATAGCTAGTGTTTTTTATATAAAGTGATGTGACGTCTATTTTAAAACAAGATTTGTGTAACAGGTGAAGAATTTTAATCTTGTGTAGCAAACTACATCTTTGTTTTTTGAAGTATTACACGAAAGCAGTATTGAAGAGGAGAAAGTCATGAGGTGAAGTAGAAGAAGTAAAAGAAAAGTTGCCTTTTATTTCTTCACGCATTTTATTTTTTTCTTAAGTTTTACTTTTGTTAGAAGGCTGCATTCTGGCGCATGGTGCTGAAAAATCATTTTCATCGGAGCGGAATGATACCAAACTACTTCCATCACGCGTCGCGGTGACTTGTGTTGTTCACGCAGAGGAAAAAGAGGCAACGCTGCACCAACTGCTTGGCATAGGTCAACACACGCCTGAAGAAAACATTTAGGTGTTAACCTTTTTTCAGTATATCCAAATGTATGAAGCTGTTTTGTAGTTTTGTTTGACTCCTTCAGAGTTAATGAATATCTAAATGGGTTATGTAACGGAACTGATGCTAGAACACTGTAACACTGAGAAGAACACATTATTTTGATGGCTTTCTATTACACTGTTGTCATTGTCCAATTATAATGCAATAATAACATCGACATGGCAGTTTTCCTTCCGTCTGGTCTTTTTCCTGAACACAACACATCGCTCTTACATTCAGACGTCACTGTACAAATCTTTATTTGGACCGGGGTTATCTTACACTCTGTTTTCTCAGGTTGCTGTGATCTGCAGGAGTGTTTTCCAACATTGACGGAAAACCCAACCCCGGAGACGCGTGTTTGTGCTACTTCTCACTCCCGTGTCCTCCTGAAATATGCATGACTTTTAACTAGACAGTGAAATCACTGAGTCTCGGCAGGCCATCGGGGGTAATGTAATGAGATATACCTCGGCGAACTTGATAGTGCTGGTCAAGCTCAGCAGGGTCACCTACAGGCCTCAGGTTTAAACCATGTTCAGCACTTCATACCTCTTGCGGTATCTTTAGATTATTAAATGTTACATAGCTGTTAAATCGCTCTAATATGGGGCCAAAAGCTGTTTTGTGCAATGAAGAATTAAAGCACACCCTTTGACTCAGATGGAGTCTGCCTTGTTTCAAAGAACCCTGGTGTTGCTCCCAAGTAAGGGGTGGTGACATGTCCTTTATTTACTAGAAGCGGAACAAACCTGTTTTTCAAGTCACTGTTGATCTATAACCCTGGTTGCTCATAAACAGTGTTTAGATTACTCTGTGGACAGAGAGGAGCACTTCTTCTTTCTGCCTCAAAAGAACCACAGCTTTAAAAAAGCAGCCCCGCTGCCAACAGGATCCTGCCATGGCGCTGCGCCCACGTGCTTCCTCTCAGCCTGGAAAACTTTCCTTCTTCCAGAGTCCCAAGTTAGCGTCAGCCCTGCGACCTCGGGCCGTTTCCTCGCGGTCAGGCTCCATGCTGGAAGAAGAGCTGTCCTGTCCAGTGTGCTGTGAGATCTTCAAGGACCCCGTGGTGCTCAAGTGCAGCCACAGCTTCTGCCGAGCCTGTCTGCAGCAGTTCTGGAACAAGAAGAAGGCCAGGCGTGAGTGTCCTGTCTGTAGGAGGAAGTGCTCCCTGACCGAGCCAACAGTCAGCTTGGCGCTGAAGAATGTGGCCGACACCTTTCAGAGTGAGCAGGAGCGCAAGACGGGGGCAGCTGGAACAGGGTCGAGGGACGATGGGACGGGAGAGCAAGCAGGGATGTTGGAGGAGAAGTGCATCACGCATGGGGAAGTTCTCAAGCTCTTCTGTCTGGATGACTTTGAAGTCCTCTGCTGTGTGTGTCACACCTCCAAGAAGCACCAGGGACACCAAGTGTGTCCAATGGAGGAGGGAGCTCAGGACCTGAGGGTGATGTGTTCTGCTTTAGCTGCAGCTTTCAACATTAAGTTGTGTAAATGCACCAAAGAGGCATTGAAACTGTTTCTGATGTCCCTTCCTAGTATCTGTGCTAAGCCAAAAAAATCAGGGCTGTCTTGTCTTGTCAGATAGTTGTTGTTTGACACTTTCTCCACCCTCACCCTTTAGGAGGAGTTGAAAACAGACCTGATTCCCCTGAAGAAAAACCTGCGTCGCCTCTATGAAGCCAAGCAGGAGTGTGATGACACAACTGTGCACATCAAGGTATCAATAAACACACAGATCCACAAAGAACCAGCATGACCTCTCACTGAGAAGTGGAGCCACACACTGTTAGTGTGTAAACAGCCAACGTAAAGCTGCGTATAGTTGCTTTCTCAGGTTGGTCGGATATCATGGAGAAACTAGGAAAAGTAGATTAAATCCAACTAGTTTATAACAAGTATATCATAGTGATGCTTTTAGGGATACTGAATACGGCAAATGAGGAAATTGCCAGCTCATTATAGGGTGTTATAGTGATTTTATTTTTGTTTTATGGCAAGGGAATACATTTAATATACAAAATATTAAGAAGACGCACAGAGACAAGTTAAATCTAAATCAAATTATTCGCTAATTGAATTATGTCATTCCCAAAGGAGGGCATGTAAATAAACTGACTACAAATCAGTATGAGTCACCTTGTTGTATTTCTTTATCTCCATGTGTGGTAGAACCAGACTCAGGCCACAGAAAAGCAGATCAAAGAGGATTTTCAGCAGCTGCGCGAGTTTCTACAGAGGGAAGAGACGGCTCGACTGGCTGCCCTGCGGCAAGAGGAGGAGCAGAGGAAAGAGCTGGTGAAGAAGAAGTCAGACAGCATCACCAGTGGTATCCTCACCTTCTCTCACGCCATCATTGCCATTGAGAATGAGATTGCATCCTGTGATGCTCTCTTCCTTCAGGTAACAACGTTTTTACATATCTTTCTCTCTGACTTCATCCGAGCATGCAGGCAACTTGTAATAATCTCTCTTTTGATTTCAGAATTATGCCAACACAAAGAAAAGGTAGCAGTTTTTCTTTTTCTTTTATCGTTTATACCTGATTCAGCACACCGGTTGTTCAATATTGGTCCATTTTCTTCTCACAGAGCACAGATACCACCAATGGATCCAGAAAAAGTGTCAGGTGCTCTCATAAATGTGGCCAAGCATGTCAGTTCCCTCAAGTTCCATGTGTGGGAGAAGATGTTGGAGCTGGTTCAATACAGTAAGCACTCTCTATGCTCTATTCAGTCAGTACTTTGACCCTGAGGATGACCAGTTTGCAGTTGAAGTCAGTGTAAAGTAAGAATGAATATTTGTTCTGAGTTTGTCAGACCAAAGAAGAAAGTGTTATTAACCACCCAGCCAAATTTGAATGATGTGAAAATGTTCACAAGTTCATGAAATTAGGTGTCAAAATCAGGTAAACATTTGCAGTATCCTCAGCTACAGTGCGACGTATCAGACGAGTTGAGAAAATGACATGACTAACTTTGAAACACAGGGAGATGATTTAATCTTTATCTTTCAGCTAGGAGTGCAGGGGTATGCTCAGGGTGGCCCCAGTGTGTCATCGGGTACCCTTTAGGACCGCCCACGGTTTCACGTTTTCAGGAACCATTTTCCAACATGTTTAATGCGTTTTGAAAGAAATGTCCTTTACACAGACTTAAATATGTGCTGCATGAGGACATGTCAGTGAAAATGTGCACCTTGAAATTTGAGAGGAATTCATTCCCTCTTTTGTGCACATTTCTAAATCATTAGCTGTGTTTTCTCTTTACTTTCCAGCACCCATCACCCTGGACCCCAACACTGCCTACTCCTGGTTGTCCCTCTCCACGGACCTGACCAGTGTCGCCAACAGTGGATCCCTCTTGCAACTCCCGGCCAATCCTGAACGTTTCGGCCACTTTGTATTCGTGCTGGGTTCAGAGGGTTTCACTTCAGGACGCCACGCCTGGGAGGTGGATGTCGGTGACAAGACGGACTGGATGCTCGGGGTGGTCAAGGCATCCATTGACAGGAAAGGCCGCATATCAGGCTGTCCCGAGGGTGGCTTTTGGATGATCTCGCACTACGAGGGAGAGTACTCGGCCATGACGAGGCCCAGCACCCCGCTGCACCTGATGGGCGAGCTGACCCGAGTCAGGGTGCAGCTGGACTACGACTCCGGAGAGGTGACCTTCTCCAACCCTATCAGCATGACGCCCATCTACACCTTCACCGACTTCTTCACTGAAAAGATGTACCCCTTCTTTTGCCCTGGGGCCAACATCAACGGGAATAACCCCAAACCACTAAAGATCTGCCCCGCCAAGGTGGCCGTGTGGAACAGTGCGACATGGTGACCCGATTACCTGATGTGATTCAATATGCCATTGCATATTTGTGTGTAAGAAGAGCACAGCAAGAAAAATGATGATTATGACAAGTTTATTTCAGTTAGGTTATGAAGTGATTGAGTGCAGATTATGAAGTACACAGTTGTTTTTATTTAAAGCTACCAGGGGACGGGTTCCCCCTTATAATCTAGGAAGGCTCCATTCTGCTTCTCGGTCAGGGAAGCCATCACATGAAGCATCCCCTGCACACTCTCTGGAGCATCAATCTCCCCCTGGTGGATGGAAACACACAGTAACATGAAGGCTCACACAAGGAGGACAATTCTCATCGTTAGTTAGGAGAAAGACAGACAATCTAATGTTTCTACCCACAGATTCGACAGCTACATTCACATTATAGATGCTTTTCTGTTTCCTCAAATGTGATGCTAAATTGTTTGTCAGTGTAAACTGTCCTGACCTGGGTCACTTTCCAAAGTGATTCATGTCTTGTTTGGGGCAATGTGACCTCAGTCGGTACAGTCTCATCAGAAATGATTTTTATGTCACTTAACTGTATGATGGCAAGTGGAAGCATGGAGGACAGCTGCAATCACGGGGCTTCACTTGAGAGACAGTAAACTGTCTAAATTATTTTAAATTGCGCATCAATACAAAGCATATATAAAAACTGATGGATACGGGAGAAATGTGAATGAAAGGAAACACTGAAGCTTTGAAGAAGCTAAAAGCTGTCCGTTTTTAAGGATCAACAAAGATCAATAAGAAGGAAGAAAGATGTTATCCCTTCATGGAAATCTGTGAAACAAAACTTTAAGATATATATATAAATATTAAGTATTATAAATGTCATTCTGTCATCTGTGAACAATGATTTGGAAACGATGAGCAACATTTCATAATTTAGCCTGTCTAACTTGATAATCCTGCTTTGTGTGACGTCTTTGGTGTTGATTTGAATATTGTTTGTACAGACCAGTATATCAACTCTTGTGAATGAAGCCTTCTTTGTAAAAAAAAAAAAACCTCACCCCAAGAACTGCTTGATTTTATTAGTTTTTGTCCATAGATTGTATTAAATCTGTATTGCTTGTTTTCGATTGTCAGAAACCGCACAATAAGTACTCATAACTCATACAACATGTTGCTCATACTGTGCTTCTTAATTATAAAATCAAAATAAACCTATCATTCAGTGCTGACCCTGGATTCTCTACATTGTTTTATTTAATCCTTTATGACTAGAGGTCAGTGGAAAACTGCTGACTCACCTCCTCTCCACCCATGTCGGTGCGCACCCAGCCAGGGTGCAGCAAAGCAAACAGGATCTCATCCTTCTTCAGCTCCTCTGCACCACACAATGTCAGCATGTTCAGGGCTGCCTGAGTAAAGAGAAGCAGAGAATGGAGCAATTCAAACAATGGGTGAACGTTAGGTGAAGCCTTTTGAGTCGCATGTCACAGTGTTAGCGAGTTGTCTCTTACTTTGCTGATGCGATAGGAGACTGCAGAAAAGTAGCTGTATGACTCTTTTACAACTTGCATCGAACCCAGTACTGAGGACATGTTGATGACGGCTGCTTTTCTGGTGGACATCCCTGGCATCTTACTAGCCTTTGCTCCAACACGAAGGTGAGGCAGGAACTCCTAATGATGACCAGCAGCAAGAAGGTCATCAGGAAGAAACGGAAAACTTTCAATGCACTGATGGCAACACCAAATGTCCTTGTGTTTCAGACCTTTTCTCTCCCTTACTTTTATGACATTCATAGGGCCCAAGACATTGGTGTTGAAGGTGTATTGCATGTCCTCAGGAGTGGTCTCTTGCAGGGTGCTTTTGGACATGAACCCAGCATTGTTAATGAGCAGGTTGAGACCCTCCGTCCCCACAAGAGTGCCCACCTTCTGGGAGCATTCTTTTATGCTACAAAGGTCAGTAGCATCTAACAGAGAGGGCAATAAGAAAGTGGACAGACAGGCGGTCAGATAAATATAAAAACAAACACAGCACTGTTCTTAAAGTGTCTGAGCATGGAAGCAGGACAGAGCGTTTAACTGAATATAATAGAGAGCTTATACCCAGACGACTGATGGAGATGTTAGGATGTTTCTTTGCCAGCGTTCGCAGGGCCTGAAAATGCACAAAAAACAAGTTTGTTGTTAAGCACAATCATTAATCACTGCAAGTGTTATGTAAGTTTAGTTTTTGTTCTGTCTATAACACAGGGAGGAGAAGCACAGGTATTTATTTAAGAGTACAATGAAGCACAGAGGAGGTAAACTCACTCACCTCAGCCCTTGGTCCATCTGGGTCCCTGCAACAGGCGAATAGATTTTTCACTGGACGTTGAGCCTCCAGTATTTGCTTAACCATCTCCAGGCCCAAGCCCCTGTTGGCTCCCGTGATAAGCACATTGACTGGTCTCGCTGCCATTTCGTCTGCCTCAGTGTGCACAAATCTCCATCTGGCCTATACTGTATATATATAGGCCATCTGACTTATATAAGCCTTTGTTTAAAAATTCTTTGCACTGGCCACACCCATGTTCACAAACGGTTGTGTGTGTTTATCATCCAGCTTCCACAATACCTCAAAATTTGAGCAAGTCACCATGACAAGTCATTCTTCCACTTACGTAACATCGCTAAAATCAGGCGGATGCAGAAAAACTAGTCCACGCATTTGTTACTTCAAGGCTGGACTATTGTAACTCTTTGTTATCAGGCTGCTCTAATAAGTGTCTTATGACTTTGCAGTTAATTCAGAATGCTGCTGCACGTGTTCTGACAGGAACCAAGATCAGAGATCACATCTCTCCCATTTTGGCTTCCTTGCATTGGCTACCTATTAAATCTAGAATAGAATTTAAAATTCTTCTCCTTACTTACAAAGCTCTTCATGGTCAGGCACCATCTTATCTAAAAGAGCTCATAATACCGTATTACCCCTCTAGAACACTGCGCTCTCAGGACGCTGGGTTCCTTGTGGTTCCTATAGTTTCCTAAAGTAGATTGGGAACCAGAGCTTATAGCTATCAGGCTCCTCTTCTGTGGAACAAACTACCTTTCTGGGTTCGGGAGGCAGACACGGTCAACACCTTTAAGAATAGACTTAAGACTTTCCTTTTTGATAAAGCCTATAGTTAGGGCTGGCTCAGGTCATCCCTTAGTTATGCTGCCATAGGATTACACTGCCGGGGGACCCCACCGAGGGTTATGCCTAGCCAGGCACGGTATTGGTTGAAGATGCACACATCTCCCTTACCGAAAACTCTCTCTCTCTCTCTCTCTCACTCTCTCCCTATATCTCTCTCTCTCTATATATATATCTCTATATTTCTCTATATCTCACTCTCTCTCTATATATATATCTATATCTCTATATCTCTCCATATCTCTCCATATCTCTCCATCTGTGGACATGTCTCATTAATGCATGTTACTAACCAAACTTCCCCGGAGTTTCTGTGCTCTGTCGTCCAGCAGGTTCTCATGGATCGTGGCTGCTGCTGTGATCCTGCATGACGCCCACTACATATATTATTACTGTCATTATTACTACCATATCTATTACTGTAATCATTTTTATCATTCATTATAATTCATTGTCATTTTATCAGTCATTGTACAATATGTTTGTGTTGATTTGTCCTGTACACGTGACATCCATTGCACGTCTGTCCGTCCTGGGAGAGGGATCCCTCCTCTGTGGCTCTTCCTGAGGTTTCTTCCACATTTTTTCCCTGTTAAAAGGGTTTTTGTGGGCAAGTTTTTCCTCACTCGAACCGAGGGTCTAAGGACAGAGGGTGTCGCTCCCTGTACAGATTGTAAAGCCCTCTGAGGCAAATGTACTTTGTGACTTTGGGCTATACAAATAAAATTGATTTGATTTGAAATTGATTTGATGTGTGGAGCAAAAGCTCCAGAGAGCCCTCCAGTCTGTACATACAAACTTACCCAACAGTACACACATGAAGAGTCTCCAAGTCAAATACTGGAGGTCTAGTGTTCACATTAGAGCTCCAGCATTTGGCTCGGAGCCATTTAGCATGAGTCATACACGGCGCTGATGTATTGAAGCAAAAATAGCTCAGGAATGTGTGCGTTAAAAACTACACAGCCATCACACAATTATCTAAAATTATGAATCTAGTGAAATCTGGTTATAGCTTCACAAATTGACACCACAACAGCAATAAAGCAATGACAAGCTATAATGACTGACTTTAATATATACATATTTTCATCTGTTATATTGACACTAAAGCTACAGGAGTGGTGTTGGCAGGGATGCCGGATAGCATTCCCACAACAACATGGCTGCACCATATCTGTGTGAAATGGCACATTCTGAATTTCTGGCAAAAGATTTTACAGAGCCTTGCAAATCCTTGGTGAACAAACGGTATTAATGTCCACCCTAACAAGTAATTTACAACAGATCTCACGTTTCTTTAAACAACTGAAAATCTAGACTCGGCTGGAAAAAAACAAAAAAAAACAAGCAGAATGATCTCACTCAGATGGCACATTTGGCTGGCTGAAACTGGCTGATCACTCTGGCTGAAAAACAAACTATGATACATTTTAATTCTTAATTAGCTAATGACTTGAAAACGTGGATATTTATTGCAGTGTGCAATAAATACAGCTTATAAATGAGTTTTAAAACTAAGAGCTGAATTAACAGGTCGTATTTATTGGATTTGGATTTACTGGATGGCATAATATTACGATATATGTTCCCGTTATCCTGTCCATCACCTGCGTCTCTAACATGTATGCCAGCAAAAGCAAGCTGGCAGTATGACGGCTCACACTGACTGACTTAACACTAAACTCAGGAACAGATTGATTTCACGTAACTCAAGACAGTAAAATACTTCAGACAGCGATGTGACTGAATGCCCTGCACTGACGATGAATGCTGGCTCTCTACTTATGTCCATTATTGAGACCAGTGCTCTTTGGATTCCTCGGCTGCTGGTGAGCGTAAAACGAATGTGTGCGTTTGACTGTGTAAGCAACAGGTAAATCGTTTCTAAAAGGCTTTATGAAGACCCCCCAAAGAAAGAAAGAAAGAAAGAAAGAAAGAAAGAAAGAAAGAAAGAAAAAAAAAAAACCTCTTGTGTGTGCACTGTAGTGTCACTTCCAAATACGTCAAACAACATTGAGTGTGACAAAACACACCTACGACACAGAAAAGGACACAAAAAAAACTTTCTGGCTTTCATTTGGCAGCAGATTTCCTTTGGCTGTCCAGATAAAATTGGCAGTGTCTTGCTCTTGTTCCATAAGCATACACACACACACTCATTCACACACACACACACACACACACACACACACACACACACCTAAACACATACACACTGCACATACATGATGCAGAACATAACATGCACATACACAGATATAAATACATACAGTTTTTCATTAAATGCACTTCTGTGTCCGCAGCTCTCCACTTTGAAAATAGGAAGGTGCATAAATAAAACATTCCCATTGTTATAGAAAAGGTCCATGCATGTCTGACACTTCTGAGTTCATTGAGACGGAACATGGAGCCATCTGGCTGCATCCCTTTACGTCTCACCAAGTCTTGATTGTTACTTCTCTCCCCCCCTCTCTCTCTCGTGAGTGTTTTGTTGTTTCTCCTCTCTCTGGCAGTGTTTTGACAGTATATTTGTCCTTTTATGTCTCTCACAGATGGGTGCTGTCCTGTGTATCAAACCTGTGGCTCTCTGAGAGCCCGGCGCTGCACTTTCTGTTGCTGCCCTGATTGGGTACCAGAGAGAGGGGATCTGGTCTAATCAGGTATCTGCAAATAGGAGCACAGGCAAATACCAATCTGTTATATTTGTATATTTCACGCTGTGTTCATTTTACAGTGCTATCAGTTATATTTGGCAGTATGCACTCACACAAGATCGTGCAACTCCAATCTGGTGTCTGGAGAAGGGTTGATGAGGATATAAGACAGTCTATTCCCTTGGTCTGTCATCCCATCTGACACAGGAAGAAAAGAGGTGAGTTAGGCAGGAAATAAAATAGGCACAGGATATACAGCAGGCTGTGCAACATCCTTACACATAGAATAGTTAGCGTGAGTCACAAGACAGGAAGACAAATTTAGATAAAAATGGACACAAGCGGGATACATAGAGAGTAACAGACGGTTACAAACGAGAGGGGAAGAAGTTCTCAGATCCTGAACAAAAGTACCGATGCAACAGTTTAAAAATACTTTAGGACAGCTACAAAAATATTAGATATTAATTCTGATTGAAGGATTGTTGTAGCTGGTTGAAGTGGAGCAAGTTTCAACTACTAGATTTACATATAGTTTAGTCCAGTAACTACCAAAATTGGAGTCAGTCCCCTCCAAAGGGTCCTAAGAAAAATCTGCAGTCTTGCTACACAAATTAGTATTTGTATTTTTTAAATTCCTCAGAATCTTTGCTTTTCTTGTTAAATATGGAATTATTTTACCTTACTGACATCTAAAATGTGACAAGGGTAGAGAAGACTGGGAGCTACTAGTTTAATCTTTAACAATCTGTACTTTGTACTTGTACTTTATAAGCTCATTATTTGTTTATGTCAATCTTAATTTGTAGAGTAATTTGTAACTATAGCCGTAAAAGAAGTGTAGTAGGAAGAAAAGTGCAATTTTTAGTTGCATAATATTACCCAGGTAGTAAGTAGAAGTATAAAGTAACATTAAATGCAAATACTAAAAATGTAGAAAGAAATTATGGTAAAGTACCTCAAAACTGTACAGTACTTGAGTAAATGTACTTTGTTACATTCACACACTTGTAAACTTGAGATCAGGAGCAGAATACTTAAACAGACTTACTGAATCCAGTTGGTGAAAGGCCCAGATGTTTCATTCTCGTTCGCACCAGGGCGTTGAGTTCTTGCCTCTCTGAGCGCCTGAACAGGGTCAGCCTCTGCTGGCTGATCCTCTCCGCTGCGCTGCCTGGACCCCCCTTGGCTGCACTGGAGCCCCGACCCCCCTTCCTGCTTAGCCGCCGTGCCCACTGCATGCTCTTCCTCCTGAGCAGTGGGTGGTCTGAGGAGTGGGAAGAAGTGGAGATAGGTTCTGAAGAGGTGGAGTTACGATGAGCTCCGGTCCGGGACAGCAGAGGCTCCCTGGGTTCTCTGGTGTCCTCGTAGTCTTCCACTGTGATGGATACCTGGGACTGTGGCACACAAACAATACCACATCTTCACACACTTTTTTTTTTAAAGATATTCTTTTCAAGCTTTATTTTTTGATAGAGACAGCTGAAGAGTGACAGGAATGCGGGTGACAGGGAACGACATGCAGGAAAGGGGCGCAGGTCGGATTCGAACCCTGGGCCGCTGCTGAGCCTTCGCACATGGGGCGGATGCTCCACCAACCGAGCCAACAGACACCCCATCTTCACACACTTTTAATTCCCTTATTCAGCCTAATCAGCCTGCAATCACACTGATTTTTATTAAATCAGCTCTTCACCACCTCCTCAAAATGAATCAGAATGAATACTTTCTTATCATACTGGAAATGAATGACGATGAACACGATTCACAGCACAGCGTTTCGCAGCATAACCAACACGACCCGTTAATATCATTTCTACATTGGGAAAATTATCACTGCTTCATGTGTGATATGTAATATGTCTGTCTCACTTAATGAATGCACATATTCATATCTGATAATGTCTTAATAACTAGCATTTGGAGAGATACCTTTATTTAAATAACCCGTAAAGGTAAATGCATACATTTTTTTAATATTTTAGATTAGGATTAGGATCTGTAGATATAAATGGTTAATTCTAAAGATACTAAAATCTCTTATTTTAAGGTGATTATACACAAATAAATATTATGTAAATAGAGACCTCTAAAAAAATACACGCTGGACCTTTAAATGTAAAAATGAATTGCCCCAGACAGACTTTAACCAGTGGCTTCTGTTCACAAAACTCAAAACTAGTGACAGTAACAGCTGACCTCAGAGACTGGAAGCTTATGTGCCTCTGTCCGGTAGATGCCAATGGGAATGTCTCCGTTGGAGGAGCACAGTTTCTGGTAGAGCCTGCCGTAGGTGCGGATCCACAGGTCATCCTCTGTGATCTTCATCTAGAAAACAAACAATGTAATAATCAGCCTCAGAGGCACTTCACAGTCCAAAAAGACAGGATTCAAATTCCATCCAGCTACTTACTGCACAGAGGAAACCCGAGCCAGGCATGGAGTCTAAACCCAGCAACAGCCTGGTGATGGAGATCATGTAGTCCTTCACAAATGACTGGCAGAACACAGCAAACAAGTCAATAGAAAGGGGCCATATTTGGTATTTTGGCCACATTGAGAAACAGGATTTTTGTTGTTTAGTCCCAGTGAAGAGTCTGAGATACCTGGTAGAGCAGAGTGTCCAGCATGCTGACACTGAAAACCTTCCCTGCAGCAAACGGCAGGCGGAACATGAACACTAGGTTGGACCCCTTCTCCCTTTCCTTCTGCAGATCAAACACATATGCAAACACAGACACACACAAACACACATTTTTCCCAATTACACTGGTCTTTATCGAGGTGAGATGACACAGTGAATGTCCAGAAACTTTGAATGTCCCATAAATCGTGTATTTTTTCTTTTTCTTCTTGTTTAACGCTGAAACTGACATTTATTTTCACGGCCAAACAGTTAGCAGTGCATCTGATTTGCCAGTTTTTGTAGCATGAGATTAAACCAGATAATTCAAAGGAAACACACACACACATGCAAATGCCCAAAACAAAGAAAAGACTGCAAATCCACTAAAGGTCCTTCCTGCTGTGAGGCAGCGTGGTTAGAGATTTCAAAAACAGTTATCTCATAATAACATTAACCCCTTTACTGATTTGTTGATAAAT
This sequence comes from Larimichthys crocea, assembly GCF_000972845.2. NCBI lineage: Eukaryota > Metazoa > Chordata > Actinopteri > Sciaenidae > Larimichthys > Larimichthys crocea. Next base: position 25,567,696 of record NC_040022.1, on the reverse strand, counting down.
GTTATTGATGCCCAAAGGAGAAATTCATTAGCTGCCCCACAGAGAGAAACATTAAGATCAAGCAATTAGACAAGCGGTAATGAGGGGAAAAGAACAAAAACCACGAGAAAATAATCAAAAATGCAAAATTTCACAGTGGTTATGACAAAAAAAAACAAAGTGATTGAATGAATGTAGAACCACTGAGAATACAACATGAAGGATGGCTTTCATAAAGTGAAGCACCTGCTGTTTTTTCACAGTTTTTTCATCATGACCTCTGAAGTCTAAGTTAAGCAAAAAATAATAGAAAAAGCTTGGGTGTGAAGGTATGAAGCTTTTACCTTTTCCAGTTTGGACAGAGCCAGAGAGTAGTGGTCTTTGACTTTGAACTGCATAAAGCGCATGTTGGCTGGGTGGGTGAGCTCTGTGATAATACTAAGAGCTGGGAACAGTCTGGAAGGAAGAAGTGAGAATAACGGGTAAAAAAATCATGAGGTGTGTGAGATTAAAGAGCAAGTTTGAACAAAGCAGACCTGAACAGGGTCTGGACATTGACTATGGTCTTTGCATCAGCCATGTAGTCCTCCTCTGCAATCATGGAGCTCTCCTTATCAACCACAACCATGGTGTTGGCGAAAGTCACTCCACATCGCAGCAAACTGTCTAGACTGTGAGAGAGAAGCACGAGTGAGGGGGCATGATGAAGAATAAGAAGAATCAAAGAGTAAACAAAGCCATTTGAAAGGTGCAAAAGCTCATGAATGAAATTAGACTCGGGAAATAGTAAAAGATCAAAACCAGGGAGATGAATAATGAAATCAGCCAGGGGGTCTTACTTGTCGATGGAGCCCACTGTGTAGAACACCATGGGGAACCAACAGATTGCCTCCAGGAAGTCTGCTTCAGGTCTGAACCAATCAAAACACAAATAGACTAGAGATTTCCACCAGTATATATATATATATATACATTTCATAATGAAGAGCTAATGTCCTCACAGAGACAGAGCCCCTCACTCAGCCTGAGAAATACAACACAGTCAAAGTGCCTGGAGAGAAAGCTGAAAATAACAGCACTACAGGAGAGAGTGACTCAGCATTTTATTGCCTTTTTATTGGATTCCACTCTCATTTAGCTGACTGCGTTTGTGTACCAGTGCACCAAAACACAACACAGGATTGCGCGGCGCGTTGTCCTGAAAGCATTCAGCATTTCACAAATCATGTTTACAGTGACCTTAAATAGCTCAGTTTTTCTCTGTTGGCTATTTAAGGAGGAACTCATTCTACTGTTTGGCGCAACCTAGATTTGTGGCATAGTGGTTGCGCTCCAAGCAACAATTTTGTGCAACACATAACCTATTTTAGTTTGTGAACTGTGTTCACACGCATGGCCACCACATCACAAATAAGATGTGTGTTTGAAAGACTTGTACCAGGGGAGCCACTTTAGGCTTCGAGACTGATACAAGAAAGAAAGATTTAAAGAGTATTTAGTCATGGGCACCAATGCAGAGACATTTAAGGGGTCAATGAAGGTGTGGGATATATGACATTATTGATTCTTTAACAGTGACAAATACACTTTTTTCTAGTTTTGTGATATAATGTCCTGACTACCTAGCCCATTGTTGTGTATAAAATCTACCAAATAATTATAATTGTACATCGTTTTACACCTCTAAAAAGAAATTAAAATACCTTTTATGTACCATTTAGGATTGTATCCAACAATAACATCAAATAAAAATATTCAGAAAAAAACAAACAAAAATGTGTTCCTTACATGCTCTCCAGCAGCAGGACGATGGGGTTAAGCTCCTTCCTGGGTCGGTAGTAGGCCCGTAGAGGTACAATGAAGTTGTACAAACCATTCCCTGCACTCTCCGCGGACACAATGATCAGTTTGTTTTTGAAGCCGTAGGAGCGGGCATCCTCAAAAAGAGTGTGATGACAAGCCTAGGAGAGATGCAGAGTGGCCATGAAGGGTGATGTGTATTGTGAATTTGTAAAACAAACATAGCAAGCCATGTAAATCTTATACCTTGTCCATGCGCAGGCAACAGAAAGGCATCTTTTCCTGAAGAAGGTGGCACAGCGTAGGCGAGCTGCCAATGTATGGAGAGTTCAGTGGGTATCCCTTCACCCACCTGTATGTAGCACGAGCCAACAGTTACCTCTCAACAAGTTTACACTTCAACATGCCCATGAATGAAAACTTAAACAGCATCTTTATTGCTTACTCGCTGTGTCGACCCCACCAGTGGGCACTCTCATCTTTGTCACTGTCCTCCTTGCCCTCTTCCCCTGCCTCGTCCTCTGACTGGTCTCCCAGCAGATCAAAGGTGGGGTTGTTGACGCCGTCCACCAGCTCCAGGACAGGGGCGATGCTGTGCCGCCTTTCCTCAGCTGAGTCTCCCATGGCAGGCAGGGCCAAAGTGTTAGCGCCACCCATCTCTGTCCTGGAGCTGCTTCTGCTTCCTTTTCCACTGCCCAGTCCGGTGCTCCCTGGGTCCTGGCCTTCTGGGCTGCTGTCACTGGAGTCCTGGAGGTCTATGGCCACCGTGCCTGAAAGATACACACACAAGCTAAAAGTTCAAACACTATATGTGATGTGTTTCATGATCCATGTGAGAGCAGTGAGCCGGACAGTTTTACTGCTGTCCACCAGGTGGTGTGTTTGTAAAACCACAATATCTGGCATTTCAGTCCATTTGGCAGCTGCTCTTATCAAGTGTGACTTATAATCAGATACTTGATAATTCCTATAATTGCTTGGAAAAGCTATGAATATTTTTAATAACTCAGATAGGTTTCAAATGTGAGAACTGAATAATTTCTGACACCTGTGCCTGTGAAGCTTAATGACAGGTTTGCATGTTTGACCAACAAAGACACTGCAAACAGAAGGCCAGTGTGTAAATGTTACACAGTCTTTGTGCCACGTCTGACTGACCCATGCTGGCGATGATACTGTGGACTGGCAGGCGAGTGAGTCCATGGTAGATAGTTTGGTGCACTCCCCTGGCATTTCCTCCGCTACCGCCCCACGATGGCTCCCTCTGCCCCCTGACAAATGCTGAGTTCTCCTCTTTGGAGATATTGATGTAAAAACATGTGTCAGAGCCCCCCATGATGTGGCAGGGTCCAGGGTTCAGCAGGATGTTGGTGGTGTCCAATCTGCGCACTCCGATCAGACATACTCCATACCTGCAGCCACAGAGACATGGTCAGCACTGAACTGTGTAGTCTGGTGTGTGTTCTCATTTCTTGGCTTTTTTACATTATGACTCACTTTTTGTGAGCATGAAAGGAGGCAAAGGTGAAACTCTTTCCCTGGTATTCCCCGAAGAATTTACTTTCCTCCAGGCGGATGTGATGCACTTCATTGGCTGAGCAGCGCCGGTAGGTTCGGTGCCATTGGTCAGCCGAACATGCACCGCCCTCCCTAAAACAGAAAAACAGGATTGATTGGCCATGTGGGCAGGGATTGACACATGTAACACAAAGCCCCAGGTCAGCGTCAGGGCCACATTTGGATGGATTTTCCATTCAAGGCTGCAGAGGTAACATCTTACATCTCTGTCAGAGCTGCTGATCAATACTTCAATCAGCACACAAGGACACCTAATATGTTTGAACAATAGTTTCCAGATGTCCACATTCACACAGTTAAGTGGACAACATTTTTCTCAGGGGGATATGGCTTTCGCCGCAGAGGCTAAAAAGGTGATAACAGGAAGCAAGGGTGTGGGGGCAGCGTGAATGTGGGTGGCCTGCGACAAAGACTGCATTATATAAACAAGTGTTATAGCGAATTTGCAGTTTACAGCAACCGAGTGCAAAGCAGGAAAGGAGGAGGACAGATTCTAGTTATGTATTGTCACAGCCAATAAACCAAATATCATCAGGTCCAGATATAGAAGCATACTTATGAAATGCAGGAATGTTGAACTTGTCAGACACAAATTATATTATTAGTATTTGAATGAGTATTTCTTTCATTTATTCACCATTTCTGTTGTCTATCAATAATTAGAAAAGAGGTCTATTGTACTCCCTAATGTACAATCATTTCTGGAACAATCTTTAATAACAGAACATATTACTAACTTGGATTTGGTTGTTTAATTTGATTTGATGTCGACTTTGATTATTTTTAGGAGTGATAGTATGTCTGTTTTTTTGTGTGTGGTTGCTTATGCTATGATCATAGACTGTGGTCACATAGATACCAAGATGTAACACAAAGAAAAGCAGGAACAAAGTTATTTTCGTCAACTATGTGATTAGCAACAGCAACAGAAAAAATCTGACTTAAAATAGAAGCATTTTAATCATGATGAAAAGGAGTAAATAAGTAAATGAGATCTTGTCAACGGTTTGCCTAAATAACATTCTGTGCTGTTCATAGTCACTCCTGCATTATGTGACAAACTGATACTTAAAAGTGAAATACCAAAAACTTACTTTAAGCAGCAAGTTAAAGCTGTGAATAAACCACCAAACAAAACCAGGACTGATTCATATTTGAGCTTCCACCTCTCTTCTTGTACATATTTGTCTAAAGCTTCACAAACATGACATGCTGTCTACAGTTTGCTGATGTCATATCCCCTGATTTCTGTTTATTTGACATCAATCCAATGAAACATGCTGCAATTTTGAACATCACATTAATAACTGATTGATAATCAAAATCCTAGAAGAACAATTTCTAAATAAGATTTTTTATACAAATTTAAACAATGTCCTCACAGAATCACAGAATCACACAGCATGCAAGCTATGGAACAATGGTGGACAAAGGACTTGGGTGAACATTGAGCAAAACCGTAACAGAATATCTCGGTGTGATACAGATCGGATGCATCCTACCTGTTCAGGGCTTGAAAGGCTCCTACACGTTGCTTGAAGGCCTCTTGGGGCGCCGTTCTGGAAGGAACAACATCACATTGAGTGATGGTGAGGAGAGAAGAAGCAGCTCACTTCTACACACACACACACATATATATATATAAATATATATTTATATATATGTATAACGTGCATATATGTATAATGGACTGTCAAGGCTGTAGGACCTTGCTGTGAACAATCAAATAGAAAATGGTAGAAAGAAAGCAAGTGAACTCACTGTCCTCTGGAAGAGTGGATCAATAGAGTGATGAGTGTCGAGGTACCAGGGCACACACAGTTTAAAGCCAGCATGGCGTACTTAAACTCTTCTTCACACACCACATGATCTGCAAACACAGGAAACAAGAGGGGCAAAGCGACTGAGGTCACACATGCCTTGGCAAAACACAACACACTCACATTGTGCTCCATAAAAGGATGCTGTAGTGAACACAAATGTGCTGGGGTCAAGGCTTAGAGTTAATTGAATCCTTCAGCCAAAATGGCAAAAAAACAAACAAAAAAACCCCACCAACTATTAAATAATTGAGGAAAACGGAAAAACAACATTTGAAAAACTAAATAACAACACATATTCCTGGAAACAATATCCAGATTACTCAGAACAAACCAAAACGTGAACAGTTTGCACTGGAACTACTTTTTACTGACAAAATATTAAATAAAACCACTATAAATAAATAAAATCTGTTGTGTGCTCTGTGGCTCTTGCAAACACACACAATGAACCATGCATCTCACCACCGAAAGGCACAGGCACACACAATCAAATGTGCCCGTTCCATGTTGGAAAATTTCATGCCACTCGATGTTTGCCTAACACGAATGACTCAAACAGACAGCCGTGTCAGAAATCCTCCATCATCATGTTGCCCCTGCTTAGATATATCCCCTATTTACTCCCATGGGCTCAATTTTCATGTCACCGCTCTGGCCCACTGCTCAGTTTTTCAGGATGATGGGAAGACCTTGCAACAAACCAATGATTCAGTGACAGCCTTATTAAACCACCTTTCACTCACACCATCAAGCACTTAACACAGCCTTGCCTCAGCCAAACTGAACTGAACAAGCAACGATGATGACAGTCCCCTCGTTTACCTATTGCTACACAGCTTCCTCTCTGGAAGGAAAAACCAATAGAGCGATTAATGTTTGTAGTAAACCAATCAATGAATCAGGCGCAGGAAGCATCTATTTCCCCTGCTGTGTAATTCTTGATTGCATTATCTTTGGTGATGAGCATGCAGGCTTATTAGGGCTGTCTTGTTTACCAACATTGTGTGAGCTAGGTCCTAAAAGCACAATATGTGCTCTGTATTAGGAAATAATTGATGACGTCAGAGCCTGACATGAAGTATCAGATTTAATCAGCTGCTAGTCGGAGTAACAGGAGGACAGCTGTGATGTAAATGCAGTTTTTTTAAAAATTAGTCATGTCTGTGTGTACCTGACGATGAGAGACGTGACAATTAAAATAGCTGATTGTGGATCTTCTGCTGAAGTACCAATGTTCTTTTTAGCTCAGAACAGTACATCATAATGCAGCTCACACACAAACACACAGAGTAGCCTTTTGCTATTCAGCCTGTGAATTTCTTTTGAAGCGAAAAGCTTTTAAAGAGCAAGGAGGCATCTAAAGCCTGCAGAGGAAAAGACAAAAACATTGATGATGTATCTGCCGAGTGACAGCATTCATTATTGTTGTACACACATTCCACTCTTTCTGTCTGTCTCTTACGTTCCTAACTCCCAAACCACAGACATGCACCAAATTGAATCTTTTTTTTTTCTTCCAATATCCAATTTCCAATGTCCTTCTCAGACCTCTCTTCACCACTGGGATCCCTCCACCACACATCTTCTTCTCTGCTTAATGTTCACTACAGCCCTCCATACTGCTCTGTATCCTTCAGGTGCCTGGACCCAAACTAGGAGAGAAACCAATTACTGCCCCTGACACATCGAACATGCACACACACACACACACATACACACACACACACACACACACACACACACACTCTCTCTTTCTCTCTATCTCTTCCTTCTCTTTCGCCCTTGGTTATAAGATCTGTGTTTCTGGATCCATCTCTTCAAATTCTGTGTTGTTTTCTATCACACGCTGCTATCGAAAGTGTATGTAATCCCGTGTGTGCAGATATGTGTGTTTGTGTGCGTGCCGATCCGGCTTCTATAAAAGCGCAATTACAACCTGACCACAGGTCCACTGGTTGAGCTAATTAAATCAGTAGGCCGTTATTGTTTGAATGAGTCCCATGCTATCACCATGGTGTGGCCACAATGAGCCGTGCTCAGGCAGGGGGGAAACTGGCTATCGTCGCTAAAAACATAAATTAGGGTGAAAATCAATCGACGTTCTGTAGCCAATACTGCTTTGTTACTCAAATGCCTCCGGGTTTCCTGCATCATAGCGACAGATCATTCCTAATGAACGCCGGGCTGTTATTAAGCTATTCCTGTGGATCAAATTAAATCTTGTATCTCTTGCTCATTAATGCCTCCCACACCAGCACTTAGTGGGTATTTTCCAAGTGGTGTCAAAACATGGCGTCTGTACTTTACAGTAATGCCCATATAACTGCACATTGATTTGATCTCTGAGTCTACCCATGGTGACTTCAGTTCACAGTCAGCTCATTATGAACTTTGTTTTGTTCAAACTTGTGTGTTTTGTGTGTTTAAAGGGGTACTTTACATTTCACTATAGTCCCACAGGGGATTTCTTATCCAACACTGGATGGATGCTGCGTCAACATGGCGTCATGGCTATTTCACAACAAATGATTTCATGTTTTAAAATGAACAAGGACGAGTTGAGTGTAAGCAATTTACATACATCTCTTTAAACTGCACCACAGGGGCAATGGAGGATCGCTTGTGGGTAGAGCGCGCCTGCCAGGTTAGGGTAACAGCAAAACTCATCAAACAAAGGGTGATTTTCTTTGTGAAGCTAGCAAAGTAATAGATTAATCATTGATAGAGACAGCTGGGATGAGGGTGGCAAGCCAGAATTGAGTTTGACGTTCTACAGGGCTGTAGGCAGAGAGAGATGTGTGAGAGAGAGGAAAGGGTGAGAGAGAGAATTTGGTTTCTCTTCTTTCTCTCGCCGATGATTGACTGACATCTGCTGTTCAGCAGGAGAATAAGGGACGCTCTTCAAAAGGCAATGTAAAAAGTCAGTAACCCTCGAAGGGCTTACAGCCAAGCCGAGCCAATCTGTCCAGCACTTCGTCAGAGCTTGGATGACGGAGTGCTGTGCTGCTGCACAGGCACATTGATCAAGTAGACAAACTCAGGTAGCTCGACAGATGATGGCCCACACTGGAAATATAGTGCAAACCGTACAGCTCAGCTTTGCCATGGCATTGCAATACAACCCCCAAGAGCAAATAAAAATGCTTACGTAATCGCCCATCTTTTACATTGCCATCTATCATTACTGGTGACAACATACTTCCAGTCGGAAACTGAGTAAGATCACCTGTCAAACTGGGCAAGTAAGATGTATTTTTTAGTAGGTGTCAACCCATTATTCCCTGCATCCTGATGCGATCAAACAACAATTGTTGTATCCCAACATGACAGAAACACATCGCTTTAGCTGACACCTCAAGGCCCAGCCAGTGCATTTCATTTCACACTCTCTGCCCACCTGCAAATTTGACATGGAACTTGTTCTCTGGCTTGAGAATCTGGACGTACAGGGGGCAATTTGGAGCAAAGTCTTTTACTGCCCAGGCTCGAAGGATGGTCTGATGATCCTGAGAAAATTGGAGACGGAGTGGAGTGGGATGGAGTAAAAAACAAGGGAGAAAGAGAGACAGAGAGAGAGAAAAAAGTGCACAGAGTGAGAAAAAGAGGTAGAAACCCATCATTAGCACTATCAGATTGTAGCTCCTCTGTAATAATCCTCTTAACCCACTGACTGCACAGCACTATTGAATGGTCCTTGCAACATTTCAGGAGTAATGCAATTCTGACATCCCTCTACAGAGAAGTGAGTAACTTGTGGCATGAAGTGTGAAGTGAGTAAAACAGGCCCTGAGATAGTTGATAAAAATTCAGTCAATGGAAAAACTCTAGCACAGTAGTGCTCACAGTAACAATGCTAGCACACTAATGTTCATTATATTCATCATTTTAATTTAGTGTGCTAACATGCTAACATTTGCTACGTGCACCTGGGGTAGATGAGTCATAAATTAAAGTACTGAACAAATTAAAATCTTGAGCTGATGACGTTAGAGGAAAAAATTAAACAATCACCAAAGGGTCTCATGACAATCCATTCAATAGCTGTCAAATGATTTCTGCATGAAAATTCAGGGGAACGAAAGTAGGATTCATGAATATTTGAATATTTATCTGCCAAATTATTCAGTGTGTTTGTTGTTGGAATGCTTGTTGTCATCCAGCAGTCTGTATGACAACACACCTATGAAGTGAATTGTTTTTTTGTGTTCCTTTTATACACTTTACTGTGAAATTAAGCTCAAACATTTAGCCAGTGTAGGGAACTAAATTCACTTGTTTCAAAGCTGCTGATGTTCTGAAAAAGACAGTTCACTTCAGAATAATCTTAAAAGTAAACTACAGGTAATGTTTATAGAAAAAAACAAACATTTTAAGACTTATTATCAGGCAAGAATATGGACGTTTTGCAGTGTGAGGAGTCATGGCGATACAGCGAAGCAGCGAGGAACGTACAGCAGCAATGCGGTCCACTTCAAACCGGTTACTGAGGATAAAGCAGGCCTCAGCATCGTCCATCCTGCAGGCAGTTAGTAGAGCATGTGGCCATGGAAGAGAGAGAGAGAGAGGAAGCGTTACGGAGAGAAGACACAGGAAGGAGGGTGTTGTCATGTTATTGAAGGAGAGGACAAAAGAGAAAAAGCAGGACAATAGAACAACAAACAAACCAATGTGTCTTTCAAGCCCACAGCATTTATGGATGAGATAGAAGGAGGTAGAGAGACAGGGAGATTAAACATACAGGCTTCAGCTTCCTTTCTTTCCCTGTGACGAAGCCAGCCTGGGGTGCAGCGGCTGTATTATCAGGAGCCAGGGGGTAAACAACAGGCAATATGACTCAAACCATAATTACAGCAGTTACTTCAAGGCTGTAGGTGCTTTTGATATTAATTATGAGCTCCAGCATCTAAATGTGTTTCCTTTCAAGGTGGCTCAGATCTGTTTTAGGGGTTTTTCAGGGGTTCATGAAGAAAGATAAACATAGAAGAAGACAAACAGATCAATAGATCGATAGATCAATAGATTCCTAAAGCTAGAGTCTTGATTGTTATTTCTGGACTCACTTAGCCCTCATCAGGTCTTGGTCTTTAAGGGCAGAACCCTGCAGGTAGATCACTCTCTGTGCCCACAGAGGGACATGAAGGACCCTCCTAACCTGGACATCCATCTCTGCTGGACAAAGGATCACCACATAGTAGTCCTACAAACACACACACACAAACATACAGACACAATTAATATTGTCAATGAAGAAACACACATCAAGATCTGTAATCCTAACTTTGGGGTTGGTGTACCATATGAAATTGCTTGATAAAGACACTGTCAGTGTTTATTATTATTATTTATTTTTGATTGGTTGCCAATCTTCAAGAGTGAGTGTTATGTAATATAAGTCTGAGGTGAGAGTAGAGATATGAACACTTGATAGTGGCGTACTGCAGAGGATATCAAAGAGATAGAGATGAATGACAAGCCTCATCCCTGAAGTGTTTTGTCAGTGTTATTGTTAACTGATGCCTAGGCCCAGACTAATCAAATCAAATTGTATTTGTATAGCCCAAAGTCACAAAGTACATTTGCCTCTGAGGGCTTTACAGTCTGTACAGGGAGTGACACCCTCTGTCCTTAGACCCTCGGTTCGAGTGAGGAAAAACTTGCCCACAAAAACCCTTTTAACAGGGATCCCTCTCCCAGGACGGACAGACGTGCAATAGATGCAGTGCAACAAATAACACCTTATTTAAAACTAAAAATAAAGGCCTTAGTCCTTTGCCATGGAAACTGTAGGTTTATCACTTGCAGGAGGTAATTGGAATCATATTTATTTTGACTTCATGCAATACAATCCCTAACATAAAACTGTCTAATTAACAAGCTTCTTGACTCAATGTGACCTTCGTTTACAAAACCTAAACCACATGCAACAGATCACCAAGCACCCAAATTAACAAAAAAAAATTCAACAAACAAACTTTAGGACTCAAATGTTTCTTTTTTTTTTCAGGTCATGATATTTGAGTAAGTACAGTGAAAGGGCACCGGACATTTGGCGTTTCATTGAAGATGATTTACCACTCATCTCAAAGGCTTTTGGGATACACAGACATGGATGCATCCTCATGCAAACACACTGCTCCAATATGAATAAGACATCAGTTCCATCCTTGCTACTGCTGAATTAATCCTCTTCTTTAACCTCAGCTGCTCAGGCTCCTCTGAACAGGATTAGAGACAGCAAACACACACAAACACAAGACCCCTCAACACTCTCTTGTCCTACTTAAAACTATTTAGAGAGACCTGTAATCGGGGGTGGGCAAAGAACTCATTGAGGAAGTCCATGAGGAGGTCGATCTTGAGACAGCTGACACACAGCACCACGTGTTTCTCCGTCTGCGCCCTGTAGCGGCTGTAGTTCCCCCCAGACTTCTGCCGCTCCATCCACAGAAAGGCCAGCTGCTCGAACTGCAGTCAGGACGACATAGATCACATTCAACAGATGGAATTGGATTAAGTTAGCTAGAATACAGGGAGGAGCCAGGTGGTATATGACAGAAAAACACTGACTTGTGCTGGATAGTGTTTCCATTTGATTAGGTAGAGTGTTTGGAGAGAATTAAGAAAAGTGGAAATTTGGTTCAGGATGGTGGTTGAATGGAACATGGTAGTAGAGATTAATAGGGGAAATAATAGGAGGCCTGAGTAAAATTGCCAAGATTTTTTTAATGTGTTGATGAGAGCTGGATGGTGATATTTCATAAAACAAGAGATGCAACAAAGATCCAGATATTTTACAGGGATGACATTACTTTTCTAAATTACTGCTGCAAAAAGACATTCACTGATCACTGTTGTTTGCTCTAAATAATTTCTTTTTATCTGTTAATTAGGTTTAATTATAAGATTGCAGTAAAAGCAAAAATAATCAGCTCTAGCAATAGTAGATAATAAAACTAAAAGCTCTTCGTACACCTGTTAACTTTGAGGTAACACTCAGGGTAAAGATGTATCTTTGTGTCCTCTTGTTCTGTTTTTTTCTTGGTTGTTTTAGCTGGAACAGCAACTTCATTATGATGCAACTTCACCCCATCCCATGTTAACAGCAAAAGTGCAGTACCCCAACAATCCAAACTAATTCTTTTCATACAAAGTGGTGAGACTTTTATAATTACACAGCAATTTTATTCATTTTTGTTGCCACGTCAACAGAATTCAATATACATACTTTACTTGTGTGCTGTTCTTCTCTGTAAAGTAGTAATTATTCATCGGTTTTGAGCTGATATAAGGCCAGCTTGTTAATATCACCTGCATCCATACGAGAACAGAGTTTTATTTATTTCACTATATCACTTTTGTACAGCCAGTTCTCAATGGCACCAACTGTGGTAGATTTGTGATGTAACAATCACGCCTTTATTTTGTATTGTTATTTGCTTCAAGGGCAGTCTGCAAACTGGTGAAACTGAATTAGAAACAAGAGAAATTACCTAAATGGTTGGCTTTTTATCTTATTTTCAAGTCAACATCCTTTGAGGCTCAAAATGACTTGTCATGAAGTCAGTTTCCAGTGGTGTGTTGTGGACAGGTACAGGAAAACTAATAGAAGCAGCAAAAAGCAAAAGACAGTATCTGAATCCTGGTGCACTCTGTGGCAGCCTGGAGACTGATCATGGCACAACACAGAGTTAGACAGATGGACACAAACACACATACACACACACGGGGTGGGGGTTGGGGTTGGGGCTAATGGGGGGCCGGTTTCTAAATGTCAAGGGGTATTTATGGATGAAAGATGGGGAGAGGGAGTTGGGAGGCTAATATGGCAGCTATGTTTGTGATGCACAGTTCGCCTTTTGTTTATGAGTCAGCTTGTGTATGTTCTGCGGAAGTACTGTATGTCCATGCTTCTGTCTTTTGTTTTGTTTCTAAGGTTTTTGTGAAGATATTTGCTACCACCCGGCCAGAGCTGATGGGAAAAACAAAACACTGAGAGCGTTCAATAGACAGTTGATCAGGCATGCGGAGGATGCAGCCATACACCTACTGCTTATATGACGCGATTAAAAAAAGAAAATCTATCAAAGATGAGTGCCGTCCTCACAAAAGAAATCCAATTTACAACTAAGCGAGAATGTCAGTAAACCAAATCATTTGTGAATTGTTTAGCAGTACTGTGAGAGAGGTCCTCCTCTGTCTGCAGGTACAAAGAGGAAAGTCCTATTAGCACTTTGCATCTTTTGGGAGACACAAAGATACAAGAGCTACCTCTGGGATAAAAGCTTTAAACAAATCTGAGGAACAACCATTAGGGTACAATGCAACGTGTATGTTTGTGTTTTTATTGGTCCTTGTACAAATTGTGTGCGTGTGTGTGTATAAATGGTTCCTGAAGTTCCCTCTGTGGAGCAGTAAGATGACAGGAGAGGGATTTGGGCGAGTATGGAAGACACTTGTTGTTCTCTGAATAAAAATAGTGTTGTAAATCTACGTAGGATGCAGTGAGTCATCGCATTATTGTTCAAGGGGGGAAATACAAGAATTATTAGTCTAAACAAAGAGAACTTAACTGTAATGAGGTAACTAAAGAAAATGAAATTGCATTTGCAGATTGCAAAGCTATCCCGTAAATCAATTTTAAAAATGATTTAAAAATATTATGATCTCTTTAAAAAGGTACAACAGCGAGGCTTTCTCCAAAAGTTAAATTGAAAATAAAATATGAGACTGCTGAAATGGGTTTTTGCCTTCAGAGGGTTTTGGATGACTTTTTAAAACTTTTTGATATATCTTGTTTGTGGGATTGCATTATGTTCAAACTTTACCAATAATTAAATCTCTTGTTCCATCTACTGTCTGCGATTGTATAAAGCACGATTGTTTCTTACCTGGATGGGAAGCACGATGAGTGCTACAAAGATCATGATAACCACCAGGAGCTGTGAGGGCCAGATCTGAGGTGTGACATCTCCAAAGCCCACCGTAGAGAAGGTGACCACACAGAAGTAGAGTGAGTCAAACAGGGTCAGGTTGTTGCCTGCACGTTCGAGGTGTTGGATACCGCAGATACTGATGGAGGTCAGCAGGGTGGGAAGAATGAGAAAAAAAAGAGAACTGTCTTTCATTCCTCTACATATATGTGTGACATGTGTGTAGAGATGGGGGTGGATGCATGCTTCAATGCTTTTGTCGGACATTGTATAAACTGTAGGTGTGCGAGTGAGTACTGCACATATTATTCTGTTCTTTAAAGGCAGAATGAGTACACTTTTTCTCAAATCAAAACAAAATATTCATCACATCAGAGATGCTTCTATCTGATATTTTACATGAATCATTTAAATGTATTAATTAAATTAAACCATTTAAAATTCAACCAATAATGTATTTTTTTCCTAGTATTTAATGTTAAAGATAATGTATAGCCAGTCAGTTGCTTTTGACTGTCTGTCAACCCTCCCTCCCCCAATTTCGGTGGCCCCATCTGGTCACCCCTAGGAAAAATAGTAGGATCACCACTGGGTGGATGTGTATCCCTCCAGCTAATAACAGCATGAAGGCTGTGAGGACAGGAACCAAAGGCGCAGTGACCAGGTGTCATATTGTAAGCACACATCCAAGATTGGTGTTGTTTATCTAGAGAGGCATGGCAAACTTTCATTGTAAAAAACAAAATTCAGCCCTGCCCCAACCAACAGATCCTACTCAATCTGGCTTTAAGAGATAGATGAGCCAGCAGGCAAATGTTAACCCTAAAGTGAACAGAGAGCTTAATTCATGCTGTGTGTAGGATCTTCTGGATAAGCCCAGCTTTCAGTTGTCATGTCAGAGCACTCACTCACTTTCACAGTTACCAATTACCTCTCTGCTCTCTGTCCCTTTTCTCTCTTAGATCCAGGAGCAGCATTTTTCGTCTCTTTTCTCATATTTCATTCTTTCTCTTTCTTTCTCTCGTCCATCTCACCCTCTTTCTGTTACTTTCCTCTACCCTGTCAACAATTGTGACATCTTCCACTTCCTGTTCAACCTACATTTAATGCCTCTTGTTTCTCTCTCTTTTCTTTCCTGGTTGCCCCCCTCTCATTTCAGTGTCAGCAGCGAGGGTACCCACCACGTAAACATGAGACAGACCAGCGTGCTGATGAGTATCACCACCTGGTTAAACATGGCTGAGTGTGTCCGCTGGATTGCCCTGTGGAGATCATTCTGCAGAGACAGACACAAATATGAGTTCATATATGAAAACAGCAACAGGACAAGGTTGCTACATTGTCAAGGTGTAAATTGGTTGAACAAGATAGTGGCAGGGGTGAGCACATGCTGATACAAGAGTTTGGATATATGCTATGCAAACAGTTTTAGAAAAACCAGGCCAAATAAATTGATTGGATACTAAAAATCATGTGATCTTGATATTTTGTTTTATTGGAAGAGAATGAAAATGAGGTGGTAACAATGTTGCTTGTATGATTATAGAAGAGGATATTTCCGAGCATATATCATTATATTTTCTGTGAAGAAAATAAAACTGATAAAAAAGATTGAATTTATAAACAAATGCTGCAGGAGTCGGGACTTCTCTGGCTCAAGATCCAGACTTCTGATGCACAACAAGGGACAGTAGTATATGGAGCAAAGAGAAAGATAGTTTCTTTAAAAAAATGTGAAGCAAGCTTTATTAGCTGGATGTCATAGGACAGATGGAGGCAAAAGTGAAGTGAAAAGTTTCAATAACAAGTTTAAATGTTTTGTGATTTATCTTTCATAAAACAGATGAGCTGAAATGGCAGGGATGGCAGAGAAGAGGCGAAAGCGCATGCCAGCAAAACAACAGAGATGTTGAGATTAAATTAATTGAAAACGTGGATATGGAGAGAGTTGTTCACTCACTATCATATTCTCCAAAGCGTGTTTGGCCAGCCAGCAATTGAGAAATACGGGGATGAAGAGGTTTCTGAAGGACGGCAATATCACCTGTTGAGAAGAGAAAGCTTCAGTCTGCTTGGCTGTCTGGAAACACTTTTTTTTCACATGTTGCATACAGTCACATGATCTCCTACAAGGATATACGTTGTGTGAGCAGGTGCCTACTGTGTTACTACTGAATTAAACGTGTTACGTGTGTTCAAGAAACGAGGATGGGACAGATGGGACAGTGCTTGAGTGCTGAGTATGCTCAGTAGTGCATATCGTTCCACTCACAGTGATCATGAAAGGGACAGCGCTGATCATCTCCAGAATGAAGGGGACACGTAATACTTGCTCCCAAACGTTGCCCTGGAAACCAAAAAAAACACACACAGGGGTCAGGAAACTCTATTGTCATGGCGACCTTGGGGGATTACCACATAACAGGCCGATTGCGGAGAGTAGAAGGCGACGAATCGACTGGCTTTTGCACCACAGAATAGATCGGGTTTAGATGTTTATGGGTTATACAGTTCCCTTGTGCCCTTTGAGAAAAGAAGCAGCGCTACTTTCCATTCAATTAAGATGTCAGCCATGGCTGTTTTTATGTGTCTGCCACCTACATATGACTGACCTGAATCTGACTAGTGTAGGTGGACAGGCACAGGGTATGTCCACAGGAATCAGTCAGCTCTAAATGCTAAGGCCTCTTGCCTCCAGAGTAATCTGCAGAGGGAGCCCTTTATAGGCTTATAGTGTCAAGTACATCAAAGGCAGGGCAACCCGTTGATGGATCACCGCCCCCCTCTACTACAGCAACACAGGGGCCTCCCCAAAAATCTTTCTGATATGTCAATAACAGGGCGGGCCTTGAGGAAGCCTCAACACCAGGGGAGAAAGGAAAAGTTCAGTTTAGTAGGATGAACACACAGAGGACAAACACTACCCTCAAGCATGTTGCATAAATCCACGTCCACACACACACACACACACACACACACACACACACACACACACACACACACAAAAAAGGCTACTGATTGGCTGTTGGGGGCCACAGGTAACTTACCTTGTAGCTGAGATACACAAGCAACATTGTTTCTGAAAAGCTGATAAAAGCCACAAGCACCTGATAAAAAAGAGAGGGAGAGAGAAAAATAGAGATATTGAGAGATGCAGACACAGAGAAGAGTTAAGATAGTCGGAGTGAGACCAGAGCGGAGAGAAATTAGGAGCTGCAGAGATGGAGGAGTAGAGCGTGGGTGGAATCAGTAGGCGTGCTGGTGATTGAGCTTCAGAGGAAACAGGTTTAAGTGAAGCAAGCGATGATCTGGGTGTGTACATACGTGCACGTCATCAGAAGTGTAAATACTTGTGCCAGATAAAATGATATGACTTACACTCTGAAATGATGTGATACAGATTCAATTCTGAAAAATCTGACATGCAGTTATGTGTATAAACAGACTGAGGCCTTGTCTACACAGGAGTGTACTGATCTGTCTGACCTGCAGGGCCCACAGCGGTAGAGGTCTATCCACCCAGATGATCAGTTTCCTACAGTGTGGAAGAAAAGGAAAGAATAGAGAGCAGAAAACATGGATATGGTTAAAAAGGAACAAAAATGACTTCACAACGACACTCAACAGACTTGACAACTCATGTCAGTACATAAAATTTAATTATGCTGTTTACAAGTGCGCAGCTGCCAGTGTGCTCTTATTGTAGGAGAAAAGAAATATTCACACAGTCAAATGGAAATTTACAGCCTTATTGCTTGTAAAAAGTTTTTTTATTTTTTATTTTTTTTATTTTTTTTGCCAAAGACACCCTGGGGCTTATCATGGCTGCTTGCCTGCCTGCGCTCTGATTTGCTCCTACGAGTCTGCTGCCTGGAACAGGAGGCGGCCCATCCCTTTCCTGAGCTCACTCTGTCAGGCTCCTTATTCATGTGGAGCCAGAGCTTAGCCAGTGTCACCAGCCACCAATTAGATCAATAGTGTTCCTGAGCAGGAGACATGGCATAGCCTCAGGTCCATGTACACTTCCTGGTTTCTCTCCCTTTCTCTGCTGTTTCAGATTACACACTTTATCTCCACTAGGTCACTGTTGATTAGGCTGCACAATCACTGCATACATATTATGTTGACAGGTAATCCATACAGTTGTATTGTGACAAATGAATGTGGATCTGTAATGCTCAATATTGGCATTGCGAATTGCATCAGTTAAGTTGCATTGATTACGTTATACAAAGCTTCCGACCGGTGGGCCAGTGTCGGGGATAGCAGTTCTCCAGGGTGTGCAGTTTCATGCCGAAGCCATCACTCCTAATTAGAGACTTACCAATCAAACTCACTCCAGGGACGGGATGATGTGTTTTGTTTGGTGCAGTTCACTCCATTCACACTGTAGGGGGAAAAAAAACACAAAAATGGCAATAAAAGTAACTTCTTGTCCTGCTTCTGTCACCAAAACTTGACTCAGCAGCATCGAAATATCAGATTACTTTACTAATTGCACCTCCAACCTCCTCTCTTCTCCCACCTTCACCTCACAACCAATCATTTTACTGGATACTACATACACACTGTTATCTCATCTATTGACCTGATGCACTCGTTCTTGTTATCAGGCCTCCACACTCACAAAGACTTTGTTTTGCCTCATTACGTCCCCATTATCACCATTTCTCTCACCAGTCCTGTCTTCCCTCTTGCGGGTTGTCCAATAAGACTCTGACAATGTAGAGGAGGCAGCTCAGCACTTTCAGAGAAAAGTTAAACATTCGCACTCGCAGACCTGCAATTCAAAAAGAAGACAGTCATTAAAAATAAATATCTAATAGATTTTATTAGATTTTTAATATGATTTAAATGTTTCAATAGTCTTCATGCATGTTTTAAAAACCTCTGAATAGAAGACTAAAAAACAAACAGCTAATAACACCTCATAAGCCATTTATTGTCAGGACCAAGAAGTTCCCAAAATTGTTCTCCAGAACACAACCCATCCTCTTCAATAAAACATGCTTGATTTAGCAGAAAATGTCTAAAGTGTTTTATCTTGTCTGCTGAAAGTTAATCTCATATTTCTCACACTTCTGTTTATATTACTTTTACAGTTATTAAAGCACTGATTAAAACCTACTAAACGGAATCATAGTATATATACGTTGAGTTAAGTTAATATGATGACTTTTAGCATGCAGGAGAAAATAAATATGAAAAGAATGGCATTTCTATAAATGAATACACAGATCATAAAAAACACTACACAGTATTAAACAATCACACAAGAGTTGTTGAACAACAGGTAATAAAATGCAAGAGCAAGAATGATATCACATCACACACGCAACTCATGTGGTAAGAAAACAGGCACAGACAAAATTCACCCAAATAATTACACAGAGACGGCGTGATCCCAAACAAAGGCAACTCACTGGATCTTTGGTTTTTGATGAAGAACAGCTTGAGGCGCTCCTTGAAAGTGTTTTCATTCACATAGAACTCTACCTGCACCCTAAGAGAGGGACGGAGAGGTGGGCAGAGACAGAGAGAGATAGAAATAAGAAGGGTGCGAGAGAAAAAAGTGGAAATGTACACAGGAAGCGCTGCAGTTGACTGAAGAGATTAAATACATGTTTTAAGGTTAAGCTGAGAAGCAGAAGAGTGGAAACACGAAGTGAGCTGGGAAAGGGGAAAAGAATAAAGGTCCAAGAGGGGAAAAGTGTACAATTGAGCAAATTGGAGAATGAAAGGGTGATAATGATTATTTGAACACTGAAAAGTATGGAAATAAGACACTGTGTCTGGCTGCATTAAAGACTAATGGGTTTTGGAGGAAATGGTGTTTCTGCTTGTCCGCCGGCCCATAGGCCGAGACAGCTGCAGTCAGTCTCGTTATCTCCACTGATTAAATATAGAGCAACAAATTACTTCCCTCTGATGTTTCTGCTGAACATGGGAGGCCATAATTACTGCTCTTTTCACCCTTCCCAATCTGGCACCCTCCTGTTAGAGGGACACACACACACACACACATACCTACTGTACACACACAGGACTAAAATACACACCTGCAACTGGATCATTAGGATTATTACACCATTCATACGCCCATCTGACATGGACGCTCATGGAGAGACATGATGAAAACGACAAAGAGATGCTCTTCAGACAGCTCTTACATGTGGACAGAGACAGACAGACAACCAGCGGGACTGAAGGTGACTGTATTTCCTGTCTGACCACCTCGGGGGAGAATTCTCAGTCGCTCTCCTTTCATCCTATGGAGGGAAAAGTGGATGACTCAGGTCGAGGATGAAAAACGCCAGGCTCAGCTCGCCGGTGGTCTCCTCACAACACACAGACAGATGAAAGAGAAGCTGAACAACTGCAATCTATTCTCCTGTCTGCAGGAAGAGGAAGAGGAAGAGATTGTGTGGGGTGTGGGCGTGGGGGGTCTTCCCATGATTCCAGAGTGACGCTATACCAGCACTCCACATGTTCATGGACACACACACACACACACACACACACACACACACACACACACACACACACACACACACACACAGACAGACCAAAACCAACACTGCACTTTCCCAGCAACATTTGGGAGGTTGGGGGGGGAAGTGGGGCTAACTTTCCTCTTTGTTGCTATGGCAACACGGGATTCGTTGTCTTTTCCCTCCCTCTCACATGAGCAGATGTGAGCAAACACATACTTGCAAAGTGTGTTCAGCCATTGAAGCTGATAGCCCACTCCAACTTGTTGGCAGCTCCCTTCTCTCTGAGCAGCCTGCTAATAATAAGGCGTCTACACACATGATGGAAAACAGAAGAACATGCGGATACACACACCTCCCAAGGCTCGCGACAGCCCCGGGGTGTGTAATTGCACCTTTTGATTAGAAAATATGTTTGTAAGGATTGCTGGAGAGATGGGATGCCCTGCAGCTTTCCCTCAAAGCTCATGTCTTCTTTTACAGTTAAATCCATCAGGAACATGCGCCTCCATGTCTGACCATGATCGTCATTTTATATCCTTTGCCAAATCTCCAGTTTATTATTGCCTATTTTTTATTGTCTTAAGACACTTATGGTGACATACGTTCCTAAATCCAGCCATCCGTGCTTTTCTCCATTCATCAAAGACCTTAAAGCCTCTTCCACCTCTGTGAGAAGAAGCTGTGATATCTACTCAGGAGAAGGAGATCATTTCAGAGGTCAATTTGCCCTTGATGTGTTTCTCTAAGCAGGAGCTTTTCCACTTGAGTGTACAACAGAGGATGAAAAATAAAGTGGAAATACAGCCCAATAAACAGCTGAGCTGTGGGATAGATTGAGCGTCGGGATCTTTAATCTAAGGGGAGGATGTGAGAAAAAAAACACATTAAAAACTCATAAAAAACATTATTGCAAAACAAAAGACACATCATGATAGCACCTCTGGGCAATAGCCACATATCAGCCCCCCAAGGCTTTTCAAAAAGCACAGAGAAAATAAATGATTAGATAATGGTTTAGAAAACCTGCTTTGGGATACTATTGTACAAATAAAAAACTGGATTAAGGAAGAACCATTTTAGCGTATCATGTAACACCATAACCACCATAAAAGAATAACCCCCCCTGCTCTGCTCCTCATTAAAATATAGGTTTATCTAACTAATTATTTTGAGTCAGGCAACTAAGATCATCCCATGAGCTTTAATAAGCAAAAACAGCAGCTTTAACAGCTGGAAACAAGAAAACATGAAGAAAGGGGGCATGGCATTGCATTTCAAACCTGAGCCTGGGGAGAGAATTTGCATTTCTGGATTTGCATGTACACTCTGAGAGTTGAAGTGTGAAAGAAGGAGAAAGAGAGAGAGCAGACAAAAATACAGACAGATAAATAGAAACAGACAGATGGACAGAAAGACAGAGGGGGACATGCGGGGGAGGATCTTTGAGAGAGAGAGAGAGAGAGAGAGAGAGAGCAAGAGAGAGAGAGCGAGAGAGAGAGAGCGAGAGAGAGTGCTGAACCTTGTTCTCCTGCTGCTTCCACCCATGCCTGCGCTCCATAATGACACAGCACTGGCCATTTAATGACACAGTTGAAGAGACTGAAGAAACCCAAATCTATGCGTGCACAACAGCACAGCACTGGCTCATCACAACCTACACACACAACTCAGAAATAGTATTCATACCAGTGAAGTAGAAAAAAAAACCCAGGAGAAAAGGTAACCAAGTGAAAGATTTGACTTGGTAAACCTTATGGTAGGATCAATATACCAACATTTATTTTGTTTAATAAATGGGAAAAAAGCAAGAAACATATTTGGAGCATATCCTTGGAAAATCAAATAAATCCATTATAAATATTAAAACATGCTGTGAGAAAAGGGAAGGGATGTGACTACATGTAATAAAAGAGATCATACATATAAATACAAATTCAAGTAGAGGCTGTCTACAGGTCTATACTGTGGAGCACCGTTATGGAAATCAGGATAAATGATTGTCCAAATCTGTCGCAAATGTACAGATTGGACAAGGTGACGACTAAGATAAATAAAATCTAACCTAGAAAGTAAGTGCACCAGTGGAAATGTTTATGGGGAATCGCTGATAGTATAATGTTTAAGCTCAACATCCTGTATTGCTTTAGACAAATAGATAAACAGGGGATCCTCTTAGAAAAGAGGGCATCGCTAAAAGGGAGAAGACTAAAAAAGCAGACAAAGACACACAATAATAATAATATACACACACATTACAAATGAGGGCAGGAGAAACTCAATGGGATGATAAGAGGCACATAAATTGCACATCACCACGGGGCTGCTCTAACAGCTTAACAGAAGCAAGGTGTTCTCATAAGTACTTCATCCAACCAATGTTTGACAGGACACCCTGTCCCTGACCTAGATACACAACCATCAAACACGTTAGAAATAAAAAAAAGAGAATATATTGTATATACACATGCACGTTAAGGAAATATCTGATTTCTTTCTTTTTTTTTTCTTTTAACGTTGGCAACGCATGAGTTCATGCTGACTGCAGAGTCAGATAAAAAGAATTTTTTTTTAATACCACTCACCGCTGCCATAAAATTGATTTTAACATTTCAATGAAACAAGCAAGTACTTTTGTAATAAGTTAATGATGAGTGAGACCTTTTAGAAGGTCTCTTTCTCTCCCTGTCTACAAATCAACTAAAGCAATTTATCTACTATTTTATCTACAGTGCACAAACATGTTTCTAGCCACACATGTCTAGACAGTAGCCTGGCCAAAGCACAGTGGGAAAGTGACAGCCAACATTTGCAAGAAATGTGTCATATATTTCACAATATATTGACAGTAAGTAAGTCTGCACTGTAGCAGTTCACTCGGGGCTATTTCATGGACAGCCGCAGGCTTCTCATGAATTCAAACTTTACATACATCATCACAGGAACTACTTCAGCCCCCCCACCCCTTCCTCATCCTTTCCTGAAATGATCATTTACTATTTGTTCCCTAGAGGAGGACATTGTGACACATTCACGTAGTCCTTTATTTACCTGAAGGAGGAACAGAACAGAACAATTTCCTCTGCCCCGGGAGAACACTACTTGGTTTCATGTTTTGCTCACTAAAGAACACATATTTCATCTCTTTATTATGAAACAAAATATGGCTGAAATTGATGTACAACTGTATTAAAAGCAATCCAATGACATTCAATCTCCCTGTGTCTTCAGATTACATTTAGCCTCAGATGTGCGCAGACATTTAACATTTGATCAAATCAACGTGAGATATCTGTTTCAAAGTCGTCTTCATATCACCGCTTCGAGGACAACATGTGCGATGAAAAAGGAGTGAAACATGAAAGGAGCCATCGATATTGCCTGTCCCTGGTGTCTCTGGGGCAGCTTAGATTTGAAGAGTCCTGTGGTGTATTACACTAACACACTTTGGGAATAGGGGAGCTGCAATCAGTGGACAACAGTGTTTGTGATCCTCCACAACAGCGTGGCACAGCAGCTCCCTGCCCCCACTCTGATGCCACGGGGCAATTCCAACAACATCGAAAGCTAGAGCCTAGAAGTACTCAGACACATGCTAGTCAACCCCATGGCTGTGTTAGTATCCACAGCAGGAAGGCTCTTAAGTGTTGACAGTGCTTGTCTTACTAAAGGGGAGGAAGGGGGGGTTAGGGAATCCAATATCTAGCTCATTAAAGCCCAGTGGTAGCCAGAAAAGCTCTAAAAATAAAAGAACCATAGTTTCTAGATGACCACCAGGGACACAGCCTGCACTGACACTGCTCTCTCTACATCCCTGGGCTATCGCTCATCAATGATAACAATGAAAAGGGTTAAAGGTTTAACATCGGATATGTGCCTATATCTTGTACTGTATATATTTTATATAACCTAAACCAAGCCACAGGATGCAGGGGTTGCTGGAGTACAAAGAAATAAATTGAATACATTTTGATTGAAGTGTGTCTCACTTTGCCTTCAGGTTATGTCTTCTCTATACTGAACACAACCTTCTCTCAGACTGCATATATATATACACCATGCCCTCCAGCCTGCTCTCAAACTGACCTATCTTTAAAAGCACGTGAAGTAGCTACTGACGCTTAATGTTTGTTAAATTGCAGATTAATATTTGAAACGTAATTGTATGAGCTTGTAGTATCACAGTTGCAGTGCAGCTGAATGATTAAGTTGACTTTCTGTTCATGTTTTTTTATACAGGTGCGGCTGTCTTTGATGTGGGTTATCCGGCTAATTTTTAAGTATGTGTTCAAATGTACACTACGATGTGTAGAAATTTCATTTGTTGATGAATGCAGCTGAGTCTGTGTTCTGAGGCTTCTTGCATTTATTTCTTTATTTTTGAGCTATAAACATATACATGTATTGTATAATAACAATAAAGCTACTTTCCTTTCCTGTATTTCCTGAGATATTTTTTTAATACTTCCTTAAGTAATTTTTAAGCAAATACTTTACTACTTTACTTAAGTAATATTTTGACTAAGCTACTTTTACTTGTATTATAGAGCAATATTTGACAAGGAGTATCTGTACTTTTACTCAAGTAGTGAAGTTGTGTACACTGTCCACCTCTGCCAACTGGCATCATCTCCTCTTCACCGATATTAATTAGGATGTTGTTTTTATAAGCGGTTTCTAATTAATACAATTGGGCATCTGTCAGGCCTGATGCTTTGGTTTTGTGAACCTACCTTACTCAAGGCCCCAAGCTTCTCATCGACTTTGCAGACGCCTAAATTAATTTCCATTAGCGCATGGGTGTTAGGGTTAGGGTTAGTTAGAAGAAGTTAGTTGTTGTCAGTTGTTCGTGTGAGGACATGCGCACAGGTCATGAGAGAAATTATTAAGTCTGCATGCTTCCTCATCACCTCTTCTCTCTCATCCACCCTCAAATCTGATAAAATCACCTTTTCACAGTGACTCTTCTCATAAAACCAGCCATTTGTACAGTTAATAACCATCCTTTATTCCAGCTCTGGATCTACAGCCATGGTGCGTAATACATCCATGTTTCTACAACTCTTGACAGAGATAGCTATCAGCTTTCTAAACTGTCACATAAATAATATGACTGTAACTTATGCTCTGAAAGGCTCTCTAAAGAACTCCAGCGAAGTCAAAGCAAACTAAAACTGGTATGAATATTGACGATATTGATGGATCATGCACTACACTGGCCTTACTAGATTAAGGCTTGACTGGAAGAATTAAGGGGGACATAAAGGCAGTAGGAGAATTGGGAAAAGGGGTAGACTGAGACAGAGATATCTGGAAGAAGTGGAAGCGACAGCCAGTGAGAGATTGTTCTACGGACAAAAGGCTGTCATTTCTATGATAATCTTGGACTATCTCCCGCAGGTGCTTTCTATTGTGGAGCAGTGGAGACTCCATTGTATTTCATTTCACTTCTAACAAATTAGACATACAAGTGGAGTTGTGCTGGGATTCATGTGTGTATTGGCTTTTGTGAACATGCAATCAACTCTGAAAAGAATGGTATATTGCTCTGCAATGTTGGAACTGTAATTACTGTACATTTAGCCAGAAATGTCATTCTTTTGAGAAAGAAAAAAAAGCTCATAATGCTGAGGATAAAAATATGTGATTGTTTGGGTGAAAGACAGACACTGAAAGCTAACCTACTTTCTAAATTCAACCAGGCTGAGATAATAAGATTTACAGGATACTACTAATATCAACAACAAGACTTAAAGATTTGATCGATTTCAGGCCTCAATATTATGTTCATTTTAGGCAAAAACAGCTCCTTTGACTGGCAAAATCCTTGTCATCAGCCTGCCAAAGATCTGTATTTAATTGTTTAGTCATCTGGCATTTCCTCAAAACAGAAGCCTCTGACTCACTGCCAGAAAACATAAATGGTGTTGTTGTAATCAGAACAGTATCAGTAGTTTAAATGCTGCTACTTCTTTGTCCTTGACACATTTATGTAACAGCAGGACATTATATTCAGTTACCGATCAATTATCAGGCGCAACTCTGATTAAAATGATGATTTATAGGAACTACACTGATAAAGATAATTGGCAGTTGTAACTACACTTTTAGCTGCAGACCATTATTCCAATTTTGTCCTGGAGAGTAGGCCTGTTTCAGTCTGCACAAAGAAAACTGAGCCAGATTTATTATCTGTTTGTTCCAATTTGACAAAAGATAGATACAGCCAATGCTGGGTTGTTAAAAAAGTCTAATATGTTTGCAGTTTTGCACATTTTAGCCAAACCATGTTTTAAGGCCATGAGCAGTTCAAATTAAAGTATAAAATATGTATGACTATAAACTTAAAGGCCAAGGCAGACCCCCTCATCTACACAGTCACACACCATATCGCAGCTCCCCAGGACACAGGTCCTCTAGAAAATTCAAACACTAGCAGAGAAAAAAAGAGGAGGCACTATAGGTATACCGATAATAATACAGTAAAGAGGAGGAGGATATGAGATATCTGTGTGTGAAGTAAATTTAAATCAATTCCCCTTTTTAAAAGTCTGTGCTGAAGATTGGCTCACTTGAGAGCCTTTAGATGGCTACAGCAAAACGTATTCCACTGAGTTCTCGAAAAGGAGAGCTCTCGAAAAGGGGCAAAGTATGGTATTATAGCACTTCAATCAGGACGAAGATATAAGAGAAGGGTGGAGGGGGTGGGGGATGGGGTTTAAAAGATGTTAAACGAAGGCAACGTATGGAAACACACACACACGCACACACACACACACACACACACGCACACACACACAGATGGATGCAAGCTGAGAGGAGAGGAGGACAGGGTGAAGGCCCCTGACGGAAGAGGGATTATAGGACTCAGTAATGTAGGTTCTCCCAAAGCAGAGGGCAACCATACGTGTGAAGCAGATAAGTTATGTGTACACATGTTGGCATTTTGATTAGTGAGAGTATTTTCCTGCTGGGATGCGGCCTTACTGTATGGAGCTATCTATGCACCTGGGCCAAGGGTCCATTTGTTTCTTAAAGGGATGTTACTTAAATGCTATTCCTAGATTAATGGACCATGACAGATGTGGCATTACAGACTGCCGTAATTAAGTTTTCTGTCACTATCAATCCAAGCTCTCGCTTTCCTCCTAATCAGCCCATTTAATAGCAGTTAATACTCCCTGGACACTCCTGACCCCTTGTCAATCGCTCTCTTATTCTCACAAGGGTGCAGAGGTTTGTGTACAATGATGATGTGTGCGACGGATGCTCAGACACACCGACTTACACTTAGGATTTCATTTCAAATTAATGCTCTTCATTAGGACCTACTGTGTAAAAGAGGCAGCATGCGTGTGCACCGGACATTGCAGCTCTACACTATGACTACACAAATGTAACTTTCACAGCCCACGCAGCTTCAATCTGAAGTACCTTCTAGAGCTCTCATCTTAATAAACAACACCAAGATATTCTTGAAAACACTCATCCGAATCATGTGTTCAGAGAATATTACAGCACACACGTACACAGTCATCTCAAACAGTCCCAGCAGCCTCCAGACCAACTAAATCAATCACACCCACACTTTCACTAGATACCTATTTTATTTCTGTTACATTTATTTTGTGAAATTATCCATGTTGTTGCTGTTTTTTTGCTTTTCTTGTCTCTTTTAGAGGTTGAGGTGCCTGGACTATAAAAAGTCCCTTTATTTCTTTCAAGAAACAAGCAGCAAACCCCTCATCACCAAACATCTGTAATCAGGTGACGGAGGTCACACTGCTCTCTGGTTTGGAAACATTAGTCTTAATTGGGCAATAGCTGACAAATTACAGAAAGCCAGAAGAGCACCAGAGTGAGCAGGCCTGTTTACCAGCTTTGCAGAAGGGGTTCTGATACAGTATAATAGTATGATTCACCACAAAAACAGGAAAATGCTAGATGCTTTTGCATAGTGTCAATAATGATAAGCATTATTGACATTATTGACAGGCTTCTATGATAACATGCAGCAGTCTGTAACAAAGCCTGCCATTGGCTGGATTTGGATTGCCCTCTCTTCATAACCTACAATGGCAAGCTTTCCAATTATCCGATCCACAAGTGTTTGGTCCAAATTTCCACCCAGCAACAAGAGATACCATGCGTGAAATGGAGGTTAGCGTTTTCCATTAGACAGGATAATGAAATAGCCAAATTAAGCAATGCATATCGTATAGCACGTCAAATCTACTGTCCTGCAAAGGGAGTGTAAGCAAAGGTTAATTGCCAGTTACTCAGAGCACCCACTTGAAATTGCCTGACCCGGTGGCAGTTCACTGTAAATCTCAGGAAGTATTGCAAGAAGAGTAACATTAATAAGGTATCAGGTTTACCATACTCATTTCCCTCCTGGTTGATGCCACCAAAGGAATTTTTTGATGTTCCTGTCATGGTAGCATGACATGATATTATTAATATTCCTGAATGAATAATTAGTGTATCATTTATTATCACTCTTGTCAGTATTCTCCTTTTATATGATTTAATTACTGTATTAATTTTAGTGAGATAATATTGTATTAGCAACAGATTGCTTCTGCGCACACAAGGCAACGACTAAACCTGTTGCAGCCTCCATAATAACAGAGCTGCAGCTGGGTAGTAAAATAGTCCAACACATTCATACAACGGGAACACAGGGATAAAATACAAACGAAAAACAAACGAGTACTTTTCAAACAGGTGGTGTGATGCTCTCGTGGCACACAGATGCGCAACGGATTCGGTGCGCCGTGCGTAAACGATGCAAGTAGCTGCATCCTTACCTGTCGTCGGTCTGCCAGTCTCCGAGCAACAGGTCTCGGAACCGGTACCGAGGTGGCAGCGGGAGCACCTCCTTCTCCAGTTCGACCATTGTCCTCCTTCTCAGAACCCAGAGAAAGAGACAGAAATCACCGCAAACCGCACCTCCACGCCGAGGAGGTGGAATCCCCAAAACCAACTCCGTTCCTCTTCCCTCGGCTATTCAAAACGGACATTAATAACGAACACATTGATACAGCTCATGGCATCGTCTTCGTCCTCTCTCCTAAACAGAAAAAAAAATTAACTTCTTTCGTTTTTGGCAACCGTCAAATTGCTGCTTTACTTTTCTTCCCGCCGAGGCAACAGGTCGAGGATGTTCATCCGTCTGTGCGTAGGGGAGGCTCCACTTTTACTGTGACAGCTGGAGAGCAACTGGTTGTCTCTCTCAACACCAGCATCCTCCCTGCCTGAGCTACGCATGGACGCATTGGCCACAAATGTGTAACCAGGCGTTACACTGTACTATTGCGACGACTTTTCATTAAAGGAATGACAAAGCAACAATTCACAAATCAACAAAATCCACAATATCGGACATGGCGCTGCATTATGAGCCTATACTATCCTCTCTAATCGTGAATGATAATAAATTGTCACACATAGACACGTGATGCCCAGATAGCCACCAGACTTCTATGGAAACCTGCGCGCACCTCAGTCGTGAGTCTAAGCACCACTAATAGATATCTATTATTTCTACAAGGAGAGCTACAGTTTGTTATGTGAACTGTCCATCTCTTAAATATTATACGGTTATAAGTGTCAGAGTCAGTTTATGGAGGCACATATGACACATTGTGAACTGTACACGAAAATATACATGAGAATACATCCAATTTAATTAGTGTAACCTTGCCAACTGAGCCTGGGTGCCGTTGCTTTCTCACCAAGCATTCATATGCTAAATATAATCAAAACACACAGTGAGGTATCCAAGAAAAATCACTCCTGCTCGAGATAAAGACCCACAATCCTGTAATAAACATAAAAATAATATGATAATCACATTCAAAACTAGAAGTTAATGTGGGCTATTAGAATACAAAAGGTCTGTAGCTAAAATGTGTTGTAACTGAAGCATTTGTAAACTACTCCTATTAGGCACAAAACCCACCATTTGTGTTGTAGTAGGTATTTGTTTGTCTGCCACTCATTAGATGTCACGGGATTAATCATGTAGAGCCTGTGGTCATAACAAAAGCGGTAATGAAATTCAAATGTGGTGCTCAAGAGAACCGTTGACTCAAAGCCACAGATAACAGGTGTTATTCAAATTAACTTCAAATGATTAATATTAATCACCCACAATTGGGCCTTTAATAAACCAGCACCTCTGTAAGCTCCGAACAAAACCTTCCCTAAGAGGGTCAAAAGGGATTATTGCCTATTGAACTGATGACAAAATGAATAACAACAATGAATGAGAATGTTTTAATACTAATTAGAGATAATGTCTTTAGTTTGAACAATTATGATATCATTGTTTTTGTGCCTTCCTACGTTTCAGCTCATACATTTAATCTTACTGTGATTAAATGGTATTTTTTACTCAGAGACAGTTGAACTGTTGTTTACCTTTTGAGAAATGGTATACAGAAAAATCATTCAGTGTTAGAGTCAGACCTGGCTCTAGTTTTGTCTATTTTGCCCTCTGGTGGTCATCATGACAAAAGCACAATCCGTAGTGAGCAGGACTCATTTATCTGTTCCAACAGTTAGCTGACAAATCAGCCTGTCAGGATGTGGGGTTAAACAGAGAATATATATATATACACATTTATTAATACTGTGGTAAAAATGGAATATCTCTGTAATGCACTCGGGCACAAAAGAAATTACAGAGGTTGACAGGAAGGCAAAACACTTAATTTCAAGTGGGTGGGCCTAGTTGTGTAGCCATGGTAACAACAAAAAAGTATCTAAGCATATCACAGGAGATAGTTCATGTGTTTCAAACCTCATTTAAACCTCATTCAGTCTCACATTATCATAATGCGTCCTCTGAGGACAATATGCAGAGACTCAGTAAAGCAGGTTGTTGCAAAAGGGCTTTAGGTTTTATCCCTTCAGAACAAAAGCAGTTTTCCTCATAGCCAACAAAACTGGCAATGCATATACAAATATAAACAAAGAGTAAAAAACAATCCCCCCATTTAAAAAAAAAGTCATTTAAAAATATATAAAATCTCTCTAGTCGCTGCTACAACAGCTGCCATCCAGGTTCTATTCCAGCGTGACGTTGACAGAGGCAAGCGCATCCACAGCCCAGCTGGGGTACTGGTCACGAGAGGGAAACATTCGCTTCATGAATGTCCGTATAAACTCTGGGAATCGGCCTTCCACAATGCTCTGTCTCACGGAGCGCATCAGGGTGAGCTGCAGAGAGAAATGTTTGATGAATCGAAGACAAGTAATGTGATTATGATCTCCAGAGAGAAATCATCTCTGCATTTTTTCAGCATAACTACACGTCATCATCCTGAGAGTGTACAGAACAAATGTTCCTCTGCTACTATTTATCATTTCAATAATTTAGGGTAATACATAAATGGCTTATAGCAATTAAATACTTGCTGTGACATTTTTCTCAAATGATAGGGTGACATGGACCCAAGTTAAACACCAGCAATGTTGCGTAATCAGACACTATGTGTTCTACTGTTTTAACATGAAACATCATGTTTTTAGACACATTTGCCACAATAGGAAACTCTTCATTGTTTTGATAATGCCAGAGCAGCAACACAAGTTTGTGCCACACTGAAGGACAGAGAGTAATGAAGAATTAAATGGTTGCGACTGAGGCAAGGACACAGTCTTATTCATGTCACATATAAAAGTTCAACATCTCTTGTCAGAAAATTAGACTTTGAAACACGTTACATAAACTTGGCTGAGGGCTGATATCTCTCAGTGGCAGGCACTGTGCAGATACAGAATACTAATGAACTAATGAACACTTGAGAATCAAACACAGTAACAGCCTTTCAGATATATCAAGTCCTTAAAGTGAAGTCACTGGAATGGAAAAGTAGATATAAATATATAATATATTTTTAATGAGATTCATCTTCAGTTTTTTAGAAGTGGTAGAACTGGTTGATAGTGTGACTAAGAAAACTGTGTATTATCCTATTCATACTGTCTATAGTATTAGCCGGCAGGTACATGTTACTTCTGGAGGCAAAGATTGTAACGTATTTTCTTGCATTTTTTGTTAAGGGGTAAAATGTTTGTCGCTGTTTAATTCTGTGTTATGATATGAGACAATTCCAATACTGACCTGGTAGGCAATGTTATGGATGGTGATGTGATGCATGGCTGCAGTGTCACTCTTGAACAGAGCATGGAGGTAAGCCCGACTATGTCTGAAACAGAACAAAGGAAGCAGATTATTTACATCTTCTTCACAGTAACGTCCACTTCTGCAACATACATGATGCAAATTGTGAGGCAGCATTGACAAAAATGTGCCTGTCCACACATTTAGAGCCTCCTTCCCTCACCACATACACGTATTGCATTGTTACTGCATAGTCAGATAGCAAAATTGACTATGTTATGACAAATGTAAAAAAATCATCAGTCATATCATTCTTTGTAAAAATGATACTAGCAACTCAGCTAAGCAGAGCAGCTTCATTGTTTACTTACCTCTTGCAGGTGGGACATTTGCAGTCTGGGTCTATGGGTTGGAGGTCTTTGGCATATTGCTTTTGTTTTACCTGGAGAGATCCCCAAGGCACCAAGGCAGAGCCAAACCTCTGAGAGAAAAGAAACATGACTGTCAGAAACACGGTTTCTGACTTGGAATTATAGCTGCTAAATGACACGAAAATCATAAAAAGTGATTATCAGAGTGTGGAGCTAAAGAGAGCTTACTGCAGTTCGGGTGGGGAACACGCAGTCAAACATATCACATCCCAGGGCTACACATACCACCAGATCCACAGCATACCTGCAGCACATGAGGATGGATCATAAACATGCTCATGTCAGTTTCTAAAACCTTAAAGTCTGCTCTCATGAGATATTTCCAGCATACAGGCTAACGTACCCCACACCCATGAGGTATCGAGGCTTTTCTCGTGGCAGATGATCTGTGCTGAGTGTGACCATCCGCCAGAAATCATCCTTCTCCTCTCCTCCACTAAGGCCGCCGATGGCAAATCCAGGAACATCACGTTTAGTCATTTCTACAGGAAGCAGATGAATGATTTTTAGAGCAGGAGTTTGAGCCCTTGTCATCAGTGTTTCACAGTCTAACTGCCTAGTTTGCTTCGCCAACATGCAGATTGCTCCCAATATCTTTGCACAATATTTATGCTCTTTAACTTTGACCGTAAATATCAGTTATATTACTGGATTCCTCTTTACATCCTGACACTTGGGGTTTTTACTATTCGAGCAGTCTGATTCACAAAAAACAAAAACATGATGTTAATATGCATTTAGTTTGGATAGATCCTAAGAGCTGTCCAAACTAAATGCTAAGGATCTATTGGGATCTATCCCAGCTGAATGGGGCCAAAAGCAGGTGATCAAAAATGCCACAGGATTTGTTTTTGTTGTTGTTTTTTTACCATCTAGACAGGTCCTGCGCAGTTCTGCATTTAATCCTCCTTGGATGATGGCGAAGAGGTTCTGTTTGTCTGGATTTTTATTGGCTGCTATGCAGCGGTCCAACCAGCGAATGGATCTGTGCATTGCCTCCTCCACCCGTGGTCCCGTCACGGTACTGCTGACCACATCATCCAGCTGCATCATGATGTCGGACCCTGCGAGAAGAAGAGAAACATGGGGCATGGTCTTTTAGCTGATGGAAAAACTTAATGCGGTTTTAAAATGATTTTACTCCTTGCATACCCAGACTGTTCTGTATGCTGATGGACTTCTCTGGACTTAGGAGGATCTCTTTGCCATCATAGGGGGACTTGAACTTCACCCCTTCCTCGGTGACCTCAGACAGTTCAACAAGAGACACCATCTGAAACCCTCCACTGTCCTGTAAAGTAGAGGGAAGTGAAGATGATCACCACTGTGTTCAACTTTTTTTTTTTTAGCAACCTATGATTAATTCATACTCACAGTTAAAAGATTTCTCTTCCAGTTCATGAACCCATGCAAACCATTGGCTTTCTCGATCAAATCAGGTCCCTATGGGCAGTAGAGTTGAAATAGAAAGACACAAATAAAACTTTAAAGTCAAATTAATCATCAGGCAAAGAAAAGCTGTTATTGCAGTGCTACCCACGGGTCTCATGCCCAGGTGGTACGTGTTTCCAAGACAGATGTGACATCCCAGACCCTCCAGCTGGTCCACAGTGATCCCCTTCAGAGTGCCCTGGGTACCGACAGGCATGAACACCGGGGTGCTGACGGCGCTGTGTGGCAGCACAAGGTCACACGCTCTTGCTTTCGTCACCGGGCACTCTGCCACGACTCTCAGAGTGAGCGGAGACGCTGCGGACAGAGCCTTTTTTAAAGACATGCTGCTTTCTGAAGTGTTTGTATCAGCTCCACACTCTGCGGTAGCGGCCATGTCGTAGTGAGCATGTGACGTGAGACGGCTGCGAAGGACAATCGCGTCGACCAATCAGAACGCAGCATTTTGTTCAGAGCGACGAACATGCCTTTTAGCTATCCAATCACAACGCTCGCTTTGCAGAGAGGCAGGGGAAATAGCCAATGAGCTGCCTGATATTTTTTTACAGACAAAGAGGCGGGTCTTAACTCACCGGTTTCGATCGGATGTCGTCGATCCTGACCGGATGGTGTTTGTGTAGAGGAAGTTTTGTTTTGCGAGTTTTCCGTCCGTTTCGACTGACTGGGTATCCAGTTAATGTGCTCAAAAACAACACGAAATGATATCGGCGTGAATTGCATCGGCGGTAACCACGCAGGTGTTCAAAGAGAGGACGGAAAGCGGAGCTGTGTGAAGCGGCGGGACTCGACACTTCAGAGTAACCCGAGAGCACCTTGCTGCTAAGCTAACAGTACCTATATAGTTAGCCTCTGGTCTTCGCTGTGTTTGAAGCGGCTCTCTTGAGCTTGACGAAGCCATGGGGAACCGGGGCATGGAAGACCTGATTCCCCTGATCAACAAGCTTCAGGACGCGTTCAGCTCCATCGGCCAGAGTTGCAATTTGGATCTTCCTCAGATTGCTGTGGTCGGCGGACAGAGCGCAGGAAAGAGCTCAGTCTTGGAGAATTTTGTTGGCAGGTGAGTGATTATGACTAATTAAGTTTAAAAAAAAAGAGTATATAGAGGTGGCTAACGTGGTCTAACACTGTCAGTAGGTACGATACGTTAGTACGTAACGTCAAAGTGAAGTTACGTACTTGTCGTAGAGTGAAGAGGGGCTGCAGGTGGATACGCGTTTTACGTGGCGAACCAGCGGCTTTAAAACAATGTTTTTGTGCATTAAATTGTAAACATTCTCACTTTTTAAGAAGGCAATATTCAAATGAAGATGACAACATGATGCTCTTTACACTAGTGGACACCCACTTTGTTCTCTGGTCATTTACAGTATGCCACCCCTAAAACTGTCAGTATATAAAGTAATTTAAAAACAACAAACTAAGACCTGTTTGTGTCTGTAAAATACACACCATTGTGGTAAATCACAGTAAAGGTGATCTGAGGGAACTTTTTCCCTGCGTTTCTATTTATATTTCCATACCACACCCAGAATGTCCTACAGGATTTTCATTTATCTGTGATTTGGTCTGTAGTTTGGTCGCAGACTGATTGGATACTACATAAGAGTTTGTTGTTAGCTCCATAAGGTTTTTTTTTTTTCATATGAGGGAGAAAAGTGTGTTATCGGGACAGCTGGTAGAATAACTCGGTCAAAGCGAGCCGCCTCTTTGGGATGTAGATTTTGCACAGCGTTTTATTTCAAAGCAGTCAAAATGCTGACAATCAAGCTCCACAACTTCCCTCGCCATCTTCCTCTTTTGTTAACGTTTTTTTTTTTTTTTTTGTGTCAAAAACTTGCAATTAAGGAAATAGGCCTGACGTCTCTCCGTTCTGTACTTGTGGTGTGAAGGTCAAGCTGGTTTCGGAGCACCATGGTGGCTTTATAGTGCTCCTCAACAGGCTGGTCCTGTTGTCCTCTCCCACATCAGCCGTGAGTGAGATCACCCTGCAGATAAAGAAACAAAACAAGCTCGCTCTAAAGCAGCTTGTTTAGCAGGTTTCCACCCCATTGAAAAGACCATGTGTGTAACCCAACCCACACAGAGATCACACAGTCACACACACACATACACGCAGGTGAGCCGGCGAGACAGCGAGCCAGCGGAGAGGAAGTACATTGGCTATTAAGATGGCATGCAGACAGGCCTTTTGGTTATAAACACACTGGGCGAGAGCATGTCGTAACTGCACTCAGGCAAGAACACACACGCAGATTAGACTACCACTCAGCGCACATTAATTCAGACGAGTGGGACTCTGCACAGTGAGAGCACTAGACACATATCGGCTGTAATTAACATGAGACATTTCATGGTGACCTCAATTTCTCTGCGTGTGCAGGCACTTCCACTTTCTGCCTTGGAGAGGACTAACATACACTCATGTGGTGGCAAGTTTCACAAGCTCTTTGCTTGTATGCTGTGACATACACACATCCTCTTATGCGAGCTGTGCACTCGAGTGTCTGCTTTTTAATCCAAAAGATCAAAGTACAGTGGCTGCCACTCTGTATGCTCGTTGCTGCCGTGCAGGTGAACGTGAAGGCGGAAAAGTCAAAATTATAGCAACAAGGTCAAGTCTTACTTCAGCCTCGATGCACATGGGAGGTGCTACATATCGCCATAGCAACAGGCGCGTTCACGTTGAGGTGACT
This sequence comes from Larimichthys crocea, assembly GCF_000972845.2. NCBI lineage: Eukaryota > Metazoa > Chordata > Actinopteri > Sciaenidae > Larimichthys > Larimichthys crocea. Next base: position 25,530,386 of record NC_040022.1, on the reverse strand, counting down.
CATTGTTGATCTAAGGGTTTGTTTGAGCAGCCAATATGTAAACCCAGTCCTATGTTTTATCATCACCTGTTGCACAAAAAGAGTGTTTATTGTTGTAGGATAATTGATTTTGAAATTCTCTGCGGTGACAACAGGCCTGAACCCTCAGCAATGATGTGCTGTTATTGTCAGTAGTAGCTGCTCTATGATTTCCCCAGTGCCTGAGGTCCTTTTCTTTGGTGTTTGAAAGCCTGTCCCTGCGTCCCAGCCGTGAAAATAATCCCTCTTTTTTTTTCTCTGGCTCCAAAGACAATAGAAATAGTCACTTAGTGCTGAGAAGAGACACATTTCAGACAATAGATCGTATGATTTTAAACTCAGAGTATGGATGTTCCTCCTTTTTCTTTCCCCTGCTGCATGCCGACGTCATGATCAAGTGACTTAACTTACGGCTTCGCTCTCTTTAACAGGCAAATGTTCTGCCGCCATAATATGCACATCTGTCGTTAGTTTCACATATCCTGGCTCTGATGGAGTGACACTCTCTCAGTTGTCTGTCACAGTCCTGATTTTAAGCTCAGGAAGGTCAGGTGGGGTTGAGATCTTTCTCTATGTAGCGCTGACTCCACTTCATGTGATTTTTGGCCTCCGCATTTGTCGCTGGAGAGCAGGGCACTCTGGCTGGTCTGCATACTTTGCTGAACAGAAGCTAATCAAATCACTTTGGCTCAACAGCCTCATGTATTTGTAAATGTCTTTCAGTAGGGGTGTGTGTTTTGTGTGTGTCTGTGTATGTGTTACCTTGTTTGCAGGTTTGCATCAGTGTAACCTAATGAAGGACCTAAAGTTTTGCTGACACATTGGACGTTATACAGACTAAAATCTCCTTTTACCTTACTTACCTTCTGTGATAAGTCGAAATGTCCAGTCTGGATATCTTTTAAAAACCTGTCTGTTATGTGTACATAGTAGGATTTGTTTGAATCCAGACCAGTCTTGATTAACTTGAAAAGAGCTGCTCAGAAACAACAACAAAAAAGAACTAATTATATAATTAAACTTACAAGATGATGAAAATAATTGGTACTGGATGCAAGAACCTGATTTTCTTAAACTTGATAATTTATGCTGACTTTTATTTAGCTTATATTTTCAGTGTTATTCCTCCGGCTCATCTGCACTTTAATGCAGGCCTTATTTGATCATAATTAACTTTCAGTTTTGAGATGATGATCATCAGGCCTGTGTCTCCATCTCTGGCTGTGTTGTGTTGTGTTGTGCTGTGTTGTGATGCCATTGTCCCAGTGGGGGAATTTAGACGTCATATCTAGGACTGCAAGCTGGCTCGGGTGGAGGTTGTTATCAGATCTGTGGCAAGAACACTACGGAGAATCCAGTTTTTTAAGTGGGGAACGGTTTCAAGTTAAAGTCGTAGATCTTGATTTAAAAAAAAAAAAGAAGTCCTTGATAAAGAATAAAGAATAAATCTGTCAGCCTTGCTCTTATTCTGTCCCAGTTTCACTAAAATATGACCATGTTAGTATAAAGAAATGCCCATCAGTCTGGATGCTTGTGTGTTGGACAGCAGACGCCCCTTTGAGGAAGAAGCACAGACGAGGATTTTCCACTAAGTAGTTGGATTTGGGTAGTGCTTGAAAAGGTTTTGCTGTCTGGTGATGCTCGGTACTGTGGTGCGGGAATGCGGGTAGCCATAATTATATGTTCGTTGCCACGCCAGAGACCCATGGGATAAAACCCACGAAACCACAAACACTCTTTTGGGCACTACACCCTCCCGTGAGAGCGCACTGTGACCTCAGAGTTTCACACACTGGTTTCCATGTTTGAAAATAAGCAATGCCAGGCCTCTGTACACTCGAGGAAAAGCGAGGATCAGCTGTGGGCTACGGCTCCTCGGAGTTGCTCTGCCTGTTTGCAAGAGGCAGAGGCTGTGAGGGCGGGCAGGCAAGGGGGAGGGTAGTTGGCACTCCGGGTTTTTCCCTGCCCTACTCTCTCTTTTGCTTTCTCTTGTGATCGAGGGAGGGCGGCAGGCTTACAGACTGATGCTCTTTGCTTGGCCATCCATAATGCATGACATGATACACAATCTGCTCAGCTTCGTCTATCATTTACAGCACATCAATAATGCAATCCCGGCCTCTTGCGTCTTTTCAATATGCCCCTGCTGATTATCAAATTCTGTCTTTAAAGACTATTTTGTTCAGTTTTTTTTTGTTGTGTCTTCTTAAAAGAGCATTTTAGTGCAAGCTGGGTTTTTTGTGGGTGTTTTAAATTTTATTTTATTACTGTGAATCTTACCGTAGCCACTTGTTGAATGGCATTTGATTGCTTAAAAATCCAGTGAAAGTTGCCTGAGTGATGCATAAATACATTACATTAGCAGAGGTCATTCTTGTCTTGTCCATGTCTCCATGTCAGTAGTCTGTTTTGTTTGTCCTTTTTCTTAGCCTGTAGTCATGTTGTTCTTTATGTCTCCCTCCCTCCCCTGTCAGGGCTTTCTATACTGTCTACCATGTGGACAAATGCCTGCCAGCTCCACATTATGTGCATGACACAGCAGCAGTGCTGAACCACAGACCTGTGGATTTTTTGCTGATGCAAAGCACATCCAGAACGTTCCCCACTGTTTGACCACAGGACTACAGTCTAGGAAGAGCACACGCTATGTAGCATGGCAGCTCGTCTCTTTTTCTCCTGACTTATGGCTGACACATTGCTTCCAGTCTAAAGTCGGCAGGCTGAGCGCTGCCATAGTCCCCTCAGGCCTGTAGGTCTGGCAGTAAGGAGGAAAATGAGAATGTGGGTTAGTGACAGGCTCAGCTCTGCTATATTGTTCCAGGACTGAGGCTGATGATTGCCACCAGATGTAGTGTGTTTGCAGAGCAGCAGAGGGGCCTTCAGGATTGGGAGGGGAGTGTAGAAGACTGGGTGGAGGAGCCTAATTTGAGCGCTGACTAAGCGACTTTGGCCATGTGGTTAGAAATTCCTCAGGTACCCCGTCACTTCAAGATGAACAAACAGGCCGACTGAGAAAGTCCTTATTGTTTCCTGTAGGCTGATGTCTCAATGATGCACTGTTGCACCAATAGCTTCTGCCCTTGTCAGTTCACCGTTTCGGCATTACATTGAGCAATTAAGTGACACGTGAAGTTTGTCATCAAGAATGTGCACATAACACAATGTCAGTCCTCAGGCCTGAGGCCAGCGTGACTAAGGCGTTATCGTGGGTGATATCTCTTGTGTTGACATAGCCTGGGCTCACACAAAAGCCAACACCGGCCAGCTGAAATCATTGGCCTTGTCCGTCTTTTAAATAGGCAGCAAATGGAGGAGTTTGATTGTTCAGCAAGTTCATCAGTCAAAAAAACAGCACATTATAAAACATCACATCCAGAACAGAACTGATATTGTGCTTTTTCAATGATTCTCATCACTAATACCAAGTTTTAAAACTTTCTACCTAAATTGGAAATCAGATCAAAACACATAAAAAAGTACTGTTGTATGATCGGCTATATTGACTTTTAAAATGTGTTACTACAGAAAAAGTGTGAGAACAGAAATTTGCCTTATCTTTGCTGCCACACAGTCCTTTTCTGTGACAAGGGCGAGGCTACAGACAGAGCCGGTTACACCTATATTCAGTGTCCTGCTCTCTGCGACACATATACTGCAGTTAATGCAGCTTAAAACAGTAGTTGTTAAAACCAAGTTAATGACGACAGCTCTGCGGTGTATTCAGATGTGCCTCTGACATCAATGATGACAAGAAAGAGGCGACTAAAGGTTGCTTTTTTTTAAAAGCAACCTTTAACTGGCACACTAACTGCCTCTAACCTGTTTTGGGAAATCTCAGTTAACCCACACAAACTGAAACACTGAGCCATCATTTAAAGATTTACATTCTGGAGACTGTTTTTGGGAAGAAAAGTGCAAATCTAGTTTGGATATAGAGCTAATATTTAACTGGCTTAACGCGGATGTACTATCAGTCTGTGGTCCAGTAGGTTTTGTTTGAAATATTACATTTAATTCATTTAAATGTGGGAGGTTTGATTGTGAATATATTAAAGTAAGATGGTGTCCTAGGAATTCTTCCATCATGCACCGTCTGGGGAGAAGCTCTTGGATTTGTCTGAAGATGAAATTATTATTATATCTGTTTAGTGCCGCACGCGGGGAGACTTATTCAACCTCATAAATTAAAAGTGAAATGAAGTGTGGAATATTGTAGATAATAACATCTGTGAATGCTATTTTAGTGCGGATTTTCCCCGTAACAGCAAGTGTGGGTGTGCATGAATTGATCGCTAAAGCTCTAATGGCGACAGAAAGTGACTTTGTCACATTTCATTTGTTGTGAGACAAGTTGGAGGCGTGAAATTTCCCTCTGCCCATCAATTTACCAGAGGCCACGCTGCGAGGAAATGGACATTGGGCGTGATGAATTATTGAACATTCTCCCCCTTTCTCTCTCTCTTTCTCCCCTTCTCTTTCTCTGTTTTCCCAACATACCCTCCCTTGATTTAACGTCCTTCCGTTTCATGCCTTTTACTCCCTACAATTGTAATATTTATTTTTCTCTGTGTCTCTCGCTCAGGGACTTTCTTCCACGTGGATCAGGCATTGTCACCCGCAGACCTCTTATTTTGCAGCTGGTCAACAATATAGCAGGTGAGTGTGTAGGAAGTGTACAGTCTTATGTATATGTACTGTACATATGGCCTCTATGTCACAGTGCCTCAAGCCAAGCTCACGGTCTGCTTTGTGCTACCTTCATCTCAGAATTTAATATTCTCTTTCTAACGTCCCCTTGTGTTTGTCCCTTTGCCCCTGTGTGTAGAATATGCTGAATTCCTGCACTGCAAAGGGAAGAAGTTTGTGGATTTTGATGAAGTGCGGTCGGAAATTGAGGCAGAGACCGACAGGATAACAGGCTCCAACAAAGGCATCTCCCCCATCCCAATAAACCTGAGGGTCTACTCCCCACACGGTAATGGACACAAGTCTTATTTTAAAACACACATACATTTTTGCTCTTTGGTTTACGTGAAGTAAATTATTAAATAGTGATATACATCTGGTTGTATTAGGTTAGAATAACAAGACATTGTAACATAGTAACAATCATTATGTTGAAGTATTTATCTGTCAGGACCTTCATGTGTGGTTATTTTGTCCAGAATTTATTTCTCAATTGAAATTTAAGAACGATTTAACACATTGAAATATATGTAATATAAATATTTCACGTACCATGATAAAAGATTCTTCTTGTGCACTCCTATTGCAAACAGGGTGTGGAGAGGTTTTCTGTCGTATACATTTCTTTGCCTCGCTGTTAACAAAATTACTTTCCCAGAGAGTCTTGTAAAATATATATCAAAAAACTAGATTGTTGTGGTTTGGACCGGTGTGGTTTTGGTAAAATATTGAAGTAGTTTTAGTAGTATTTGACTTTTACACAAACATTTATTTGCTTGTGGGAGCCTTCGCAGTAAATTTAACACTAATAAGTAATAAAACTTAGAGGGTGTTTTATGTTTGTATGAAGTGAAAAACAAATTAGAGTGAGTGTTACAGCAGAAAAAGTCTGCCTGCTAAAGTGTCACAAGATGAAAGCTTCCTCTGCCATCACAGACGCTCAATGACATGTTTAATGTGTTTTATGAAAAGGAAGGAAGGAAGCTGTACTGGCATAAAAAAAATAGACGGATTGCCCTCCCATTGAGATTGATTCATTAAAAGCTTTATTCACATCCATCACAACCTGCATTCAGATGCTGTAACAAGTTAATGACATGTCAAAGTAAACTAGATACGCCGCTTTGTTAAAATAAATAGTTCTAGAAACACATTATTTGAATACATTTTGATATTTTGGCAAGGTATGTGTGGGCTTGTTTTGTAATACAACTGCATTCTGCACTCAGTAATCTTGATTATTTACTTAAACTCAGCTCTTTTAAAAAAAAAAAAACACCTCATTTGTATTTCTCCTTTTTATTTCTCAGTGCTGAACCTGACACTGATCGACCTTCCGGGAATGACTAAGGTTGCCGTTGGAGACCAGCCTATAGACATTGAGCACCAGATCAGGGACATGCTGATGCAGTTCATCACCAAGGAGAGCTGTCTGATCCTGGCCGTCACCCCTGCCAACACTGATCTGGCTAACTCTGACGCTCTGAAGATCGCCAAGGAGGTGGACCCACAGGGTAAGCATGTAGCTTCCTAATAGTTCCGAAGTCATGATGCAGGCTTTTTGTCGGTATCGTGTAGTTTGGCAGATGAAAATATCAATAGTCAAAATGTTCACTGTTACACCCCTATTAGACATAGTCTTGTGATATCTATTACCTCATTTAATCTGCTACTATAATTTGGTCAGTATTTCTGTCTCTGCCGAATTTTTTGAGCTGTAACAGGCTTCTGGAAAAGGTCTTTCTTTAGTGTAAGTCGGAGGTAACTAATGTGTTTGAATTGTTGTAGTTACACTTTATCATTTTGTACAGGTATGCGCACTATTGGTGTTATAACAAAACTGGACCTGATGGATGAAGGGACCGATGCAAAGGACATCCTTGAAAATAAACTGTTGCCACTGCGTAGAGGTGAGGTTTTATATACACAAATAAACATTCCCAGGCTTTATTTTTGACTCTAGAGTAACTGTGTTGTTGTTGTGTGCAGGCTACATTGGTGTGGTGAACCGCAGCCAGAAAGACATTGATGGGAAGAAGGACATTCGTGCTGCTCTGGCCGCAGAGAGGAAGTTCTTCCTCTCCCACCCTGCCTACAGACATATAGCAGAGCGTATGGGCACACCACATCTACAAAAGACACTCAATCAGGTCTGCCATCAATTGTTTGTTTTTAAATAGTAAAATCTCCACCATGCTATTTATTCTTTAAAATAACATCACTCTCTCTGTCTCTCTCTAGCAATTGACCAACCACATCAGGGATACCCTTCCTGGTCTGCGCAGTAAGCTGCAGAGTCAGCTCCTCTCCCTGGAGAAGGAGGTGGAGGAGTACAAGAACTTCCGTCCAGATGATCCAACACGCAAGACCAAGGCTTTGTTGCAGTGAGTGCATCTGAATATTGCTGTTCATCAACAATGTGGCATGTTGTAGTAATTACAATAGATATTTTGGGGATGATTTAACTGCATTTTTTTTTTTGCAGTGCATGAAATTATTCACACATGCCATATGTCTTTCATGCTTGACCCATATCAGGATGGTGCAGCAGTTCGGTGTGGACTTTGAGAAGTGCATTGAGGGCTCTGGGGACCAGGTGGACACCAATGAGCTGTCAGGTGGCGCCAAGATAAACCGCATCTTCCATGAACGCTTCCCCTTCGAACTGGTCAAGGTTAGTGTGCCATGAAGAGTGGTGATATGTTGCGTATTATTATTAATATTGTGTTTTATCTGTGAGGTGTTCTCACAAAAAACGGAAGCATTGTTAGCGTTTGTCATAGCGTCATTGGCCTCTTCTCCCACCCCTGTCTCCCCCAGATTGTGTTTGACGAGAAGGAGTTAAGGCGAGAAATCAGTCACGCAATCAAGAACGTCCACGGTGTCAGGCAAGTGGAGCTGAGACAAAAAACCTACCCGACTTCCAAAGTAGCCGCCCACAGAGCTCAAAAGACACATCTATTGTTTTAAAATGGAATACCAGCACACTCTGCTTTTCTCCCTTCATCAAAGCTGTTATTGTACCAGAACTCAAATTTTAATAATCAAGCCTTATCATCGCCGACTAAAAGCACAAATTCAAAGAAGGCTATTTAGAAAAGTGTTTTCTGTTGCATCTGAAATGTATTTCCTCTGTTCAGCCTTTCCCCACTGTTCTTCCAATCCCCTTATATCCTCACTGCAACACCACCCACTCCTTTTCTGTCTCTCTGCTGAAGCGTTCAATTGTTATGAAGTTTTGTGTTACATGTATGTGTGTCCACTGCACTAATGTTGTCATGTGTTCTTTACTGACACTCTCCTCTGTCACATCTCATTTGTGGTTGTCGTTAAATTTTATTTACACCTCGATTTCTTTGCGCTTTATCTCGACACCTTTTTGTCTTTGTGTGCACCTAATCATCTGTTTGTTTGTTTTTGGCATACATGTCTGTTAACTGTCCCATCTGTCTGTCGCTGTGCCTCTGTCTCTCTGTGCATCCTTAGAACGGGGCTGTTCACTCCAGACCTGGCGTTTGAGGCCATCGTGAAAAAGCAGATCGTTAAGCTGAAAACGCCCTGTCTCAAATGTATCGATCTGGTCATTCAGGAGCTCATCAACACAGTCAGGCAGTGCACCAACAAGGTACTGCAGGTGTCCAGCATCTCCCGACCCAGCCGAGACACGGGGCAGGGGCAACCATGGGTGTGGCAGAGGGTACGCTGGCACACAGCGCTAGCCAGTAGCTTCCTGCAATATCTAGAAAAGTCTCTACTGACCAGTTTAGTTCTTGTATTTAAAAAAGGAGACGTTCTGTGCAGTTTGCCCTCAGCCCAGCCCAGCTCTGTTAGCCCGGTGTGCAGGCAGTGCTGTCGTGTTGTGGAGTGTTGTGACGGGTGACGTGTCGTCGTGGATATGAGATGTTTCAGGGACTCAACCTGTCTGAGCATCTCTGGTCTCTCCTGGACAAGCTGCAGGTCTCACAGCTCAGTACACATAGCTATCAAAACTTGGGGTTGTTTTAAGCTGTAATTTGGCGGTGACATTTCTCTGTCTATACCATATTTACCTAGCTTTAGAGGAACTGGCTTGGCTTGTATGAGGATGTGAAAGACTTGCGGCTTGTCCTCCACTGGTTGATTTGTCTTTCAACAATTAGAAACCACTAACTGAACAAAGACGTTTTCTCTTTTTATTTCCTCTCTTTCCTGGCTGTCCTCTTTTTTCTTTTTCCCTCTGTCCTTAATTTCTGCCTATCCCTGTCTCTCTACCACAACAACAAAATGCAATCTGACCCCATGACCTTTCAGAACGGGGCTCTTCACCCCTGACCTGGCTTTCGAGGCGATTGTCAAAAAGCAGATCCTCAAACTCAAAGAGCCCAGCCTCAAGTGTGTGGACCTTGTGGTGTCTGAGCTCACCGCGCTCGTCATGAAGTGTGCTGTTAAGGTAACCATGGGACACACCTGCTGGGATGATGGCATGAAAAGAGAAGGGACTCCTTTCTCTCTCAATGTCTTTCTCTGTCATCCCAGTAAAATGGTCACCCCAGTGAAATCAGCCCCACCTCCACCTTTGCCACTACACCATTCGTGCCCACTGCTTCAAATGTATGTATTGTCCCATCCCTCCCCACTTCTGAGTCTCCATATCATTCAGATTGAATACCGACTTAAAAAATCACATCTGAAATTATAAGCACAACTTCCACCAGCCAGTCTCCACATGCTTTTTGACCTCAGCATCAGCTCATTAAAGCATTTTTTTTCTCTCCCACCTTCACACTGCTTCCTCCCACTCTCCCTGACCAAGACCCAGCCAAGTCTGTCAAGTCAGTCAGTCTGAGCAGAGCCCAGCTGCGCTCCCTGCGCTGACCGACATGGCAGACACATATTCTGATATTCTGCTATCTGCTGAACTGGACGGAAAGGGAGTGATGTCAGGGCGGAGATGAGACTAATAGCCTGCCGGGCTCTGCGGGTGCAGTGGCAGATTGAATAGAGCGTTTCCATAGCAACAGTGCTTCACTGACATCTTGTGGACAGAACAAGGCGCTGCACACCATGACATTGTTCAACCTAACACACAGTAACCCAGCCACCCTTCCCCTCTGTCTCAACCCATTCTATCACTTTCCCGTCTCATCCAGTCTTCACTAATAATAACGACTGAAACTCTACCATCAGCCAGAGATGACAGATGACACAAGATTAATCTAAAACAATGATTACTGAACAGCATTCCCACATTGATTGTTTATTCATGAAGTTATCTCTGGCTGATAGCACATGACTTTCACCTTGCGTGTCTTTAAGGTCTGTTTGAATGTGTGTGGGTTTGTGGATGTTTGGATATATGTGACACTGAAATGTCACTTGACTATCTCTTTCCCTTTTCTTCTGTACTAAATCTCACTCCTGTTTCTCTCTGATATTAATTGGTAAGTGTTACCAAGTTCAAGCTGTCACGTAAGCGCGTGTGTCTCTGTACAGTGCTGCAGTTGTGTGTTGTGTTGCCTTTCAGCTCAATTCTTACCCCAGGCTGAGAGAGGAGACCGAGAGGATCGTCACCACCCACGTCAGAGAAAGAGAAGGAAAGACCAAGGACCAGGTGAGTTGCTAGGTTGTTAATTAAATGGACCAATGGGCTTTTGAGCATGCAGAGTAAGCTCAAGTCAGCGATGCACAGTAAGATCTATAAATCTACAATTCATTTTGACAAGATGTGTAACACAAGGTAAAGTTGGCGACTGATGCCTGGACTTCGACCGTTGGATGTAATAATGTGTCCTCTAGCTTTGTCTGTGTCTGCTGATCCTCCAGTTGCAGCATAAGGACAAAATAAACATGTGCATTGCGTGACCCTCCCAGGCATCAGGTTTTTCTTTAGCATTTGTAGCATGGAGAACAGTAAGAACTCCTAAGACTTTTTGATTGCTGGAAAGAGCTGCTGTCCTGCTCTGAATAATTGGGTGTCATTGCTATATTAGTTGGTCAGTTGGTGTCAGCAGAGCATAACCAAACTATGAGATGTTTTGTAGTAGGTGTATCTTTGTCGTGCCTTCAGCCCAGCTGCAATTGCAAGGCACAGATTATAAATCAAACACCAGTTATGCACGATAAGTTGTGAAATAGATTATTAGATCAACCTTTTGTTAAATTCTACTGCATCAATTATTGATTGAATTTATTGATGAGATTTATTGCATTATTGCAAGTTTTAGACTTGAGAAACATTAAATATTTGCATCTGAAAGCATTTCCCATAAGTTCGTTATCAGGGCAATAGTTTCGTTAAATGAGTTAAAATGAAAATGTTGTCAGATCATAACTGGCTATTCAAGAAAACAATCAGTGAGTCACAGATCACATTTTCCAGCTTCCTGTTTTATCTAACTATTATTGTAATTATATCACAGCTTAGCATTATTCCGCATCATGGTTTTAGGTTTGGTAGCAGCCCTGTCAGACTGGCAGGTTGCATTGTAGGGTTTATAAACTGAAACCTTTGAGTGAAACTCCAGCACATTTGCAGTATACATTGATAAGATCAGACTATATCAATATAACGGTATACCGTATGTATAAATCAAGCTTCAGATGTAATCTCTATCGAGTTGTTTTTGTGAAACCTTTTACATTGTTCCTTTGGTAAGTGACGTTTAATTGAGATCTCTCCATTCTAATCATGATTTTCTGCCTTTAATTAAGGTTCTGCTGCTGATTGACATTGAGCTGTCCTACATCAACACCAACCACGAGGACTTCATTGGCTTTGCTAAGTATGCACCGTCCTTCCTCTACCGTTTCCAGCCCAACTTACAGCGTGTAACCAGCAACCCCGGTCTCAGCACAGGCCATATGATTCCGATTAACTACATGTTGCCTGTCGCCTGAGGTGCACTTGTGATTCCGTAGACTTACAAAGGAAAAAGACCTGTTAGACTCTCAGCCATCAATACACGTGGAACCCGGCTGTCGTTTCAGAAAGTTAAAACCACCACGGCCTCACTACCATTGAATCAAAGATGCTGCTTATAATTAGCCACGTTATAAGCAGCTGTGCATCAGTGTGATGTAGCATGCCAATTAGTGATCCTGCCACATCAGAGCATGTGTCTCCCTGTGGGGGAGGCGGATGGCACAATGATCAAGGTCGCATAAGTTGCTCAGTTGCCCCCTGCATGCAACACTACTCCCCCTCCAAACTAAGTCAATTAAGCGTGCTTGAAGCCCTGACAGATAAACTTCCTGTCTGCTGCAGTGGACAGAACAATATTAATGTGTTACTGCATTTACTTGTAGCTGCTGCTGTGCACTGGAAACTCATTTGCACATTGCAAAGCAGTCACAGTTTTTTTTCTTTTTTTTGTGGGCTTTATCTTGACGCGTTTGAAAGTATGCGGTTGAATTTACACAGTCTGTAGTGTAGCGGTTACAATAGCATGCAGTTGAGTTGAGTTGAGTTGAGCTTGGTGATGAGTCACAAAGCAAGCCTGTGTGTGTGTGTACGTGTGAGGGTTCATGTCTAGCCTCTGCATGGCAAGTGGATTGCTATAATGTGTCGGAGGTCAGCTAGGGCTGTTTAACGGTTCTTATGACATCACTTTCAGTCTTGACTACAGAAGGCTGGATGATGGTAGCCCCCCAGGGTACGGCAACAACAGGTGGGCTAACAGAAACGATGTAGGGTTGTGTGGTACAGCGTATGTGTGAGAGACAGTCTGACTCTCCATTTTTTCCAAATTCCCCCCAAAACCAACTTTCACCTCCATGTATGTGTGTAGTAGCAAAATAACGATGACATTATCAAAACCTTAGATATGCTCTTTTCGAAAACCAGATGATTTATTCACATAAAAGGCAAAATTATTGGAAACAAATAGAACTGAACTATTAAGTGTGTACATTTTAAACAGGACGCATTTGGTGTCATCAGTATTCATTCTCTCTCTGGTCCATCTTTGTGTAATGACAGTGCCCAGCAGAGGAACACTGCTGCAAACAAGAAGAGAGCCATACCCAACCAGGTACGTTTTATCACTCAGCTCTGGCCTTTTCACCAATCCCAGATTTAATCTCCCTTGACTGATGCCTCCCATTACCAGTCGATTAATCAGCCACATGAATATACCTCACCCCCGCAATGATTTTAGCTCATAGCCATTAATCTGTCTCAACGTATCTAACTGGTAACGATACCTCCCCTGTACATAATTTTAACTACTGACTGTAATCTCTAATCCTCATATTGATCTGGCTGGTCTTTGTCCACAATGTTGTACAACTGATACTTGTCTGCTTCTGTTTTATTCAGACCGATATTAAGTTAAGTTTGTTGAATTTCAGTGTGTTTTTACGATCATGAAACATGATTATAATAGTGTTAGTCAGCTTTAGAGTTGCAGTTTCAGTGAGGGGAAAGTAGCCTTAGTGAACTTAAAGACCCCACCTCCCTGCTTTTCTGAAACGAGCATTTGTTTTCATGGCTATTATTAATTGCTGTTTGCATGTGACCCAGGCACGTTGTTCTATAGCAAAACCACAATTAATCACAGTATTATGTTGATTGTTTTGTTGCCTTCCCATTAACAAGCATCTTTTGTATTGAAATTCAGAATGTGCATGGACCTCGCACCTATCAACTGAGCAACAAATATGACATAACCAAATTGTGGTATACTTGAAGTAATTCTAATTGCATGTAACTCTCTTGCTCTGTCTCTCTGTCTATCTCTCTCTCTCTCTCTCTCTCCCTCACTCTCCTGTCTCTCTTCATGTGTCTCTCTCTGGTTGCCTCGTGGATTTTTGCTCTCCCCTTATCCTGTTTTTGCTCCCTTGAAACCTATCATTCTCTCCACTTCACCCCCCCTTTTTTTTTTTACCTTTTCTTGTATGTTCGTTCTCTTACGTCTTGATTCCCATCCTCTCTTTCCATCCGTCCACTTGCCAACCCATGTCCCTCCTCCTACCTCTAATCTGTTCTTCATCTTTGCTTGCTTGCTTGCTTTTTCATTTCTTCTTGCTATGATTTTATACTGTCCCCCTTTGCTTTAATTTCCACTCCCTTTCCTATTACTGCAGGGTGAGATTCTGGTAAGTACCCCACAGATTTAAACCACACCCTGCCAGGGGGCAGCAGGGGTAGGCCATGCAGAAGAACTGAGGCCCACACAGGTCAGCCAATATGGTTAGGGTGGAAAAGACAAACTGCTATGAGATAACAAAATAAACAGTTTCCTGCAAAAACAGGAGTGGATACCTTTTACCATAACAGGTTGTTCTACATTTCTGCAGCTTGGCGGACTGGGAGAGGTCCACGAGGAGAAGGTACAGTCTCCAGACTGTTTAAACTGATATCAATTACAATTCAAGCTTTAGTACGCAGTGACCAGTAATTTGGGACTGTCTTCACAGTAATACATGGCAGGATTGCTCTTGTAATTCTTGGTTTCATTTTAATAAGACAGTAATTGTCTTTAAACAATTAAACCTGGATTGCTACTAACATTTTATCCTTTGTCCACCAAATATTAAAGACATGAATTATTGTATCCTCACAAAACATAGTGGCATTTTGCAGTGCTGCGTGTTATTACGGAACGCAGGGATTAAAGGAAGATGGGCAAATCTTCCACCACTGACCATGGATGGCATCAGTTCTCATGTGTTCAGGTTTATACCTCTGCTGCCGCCTCATGCATGGTGACTCAAAAGTTTGCCTTGTGAGAATCATCCTAAACTCCACTGGGGACAAAACGGGGAGGGAGCGGAGACTGAGTAAATCAGCACAGTACAGTTTTTGATTCTTTGCATTCATTTCTAGTGATTTCTTTGTTTTCAGTGCATGTTAAAATACTTTCCAAGTGAAAGTACGTCCAAATTCACATTACAAAAAGAACCTGTCTCCAAATCTCTATTTGTTATTTCTGTATTCAAAGCTGATCAAAATGTTATTTGGCATGGTGACTGGTCGTGGCTTTGGGATGTGTTTCAATTATAAAATCTGAATCTCTTTTTTTTAAATCTTAATATCTTCACCCAAATTTAAATTAACATGGTTCAATCTAATCATTTAAAAATGTTCTTTGAGTCCTTGTATCACTCACATTTATAGAAATGGTTTGAACATTTCTTGACAGTTTTGAACTACTGGCAAATAGTGTAGAAACAGAAGCATCTCCTCTGTGAAACCCTCACATCTCATTGTTTCCTCTTTCTAAATGTCAACTTGGTTATTGGTTGGTTTGCAACTAAATTTAAAACTGGGGATTTCTTTGTTTCTGAAAAGCTGAAGTTATGTCCTCGCCAAGGCAAACTACCAGTTTAGCTCATACGTAATTGCCTCCTCTCCCATGTTTATGTTGGCACTTTTGAACTAATGAACCTTTTTTTTTTTTCCATAACTCACTCCATTCCTCTGCTGGATGGAGAGGGGGTGCAGGAGAGAGATTTAAAGCAGACTTTGAAATGGACATTTCTACTTAGTGTGCACAAGAGCACAGTTTTCATAGATGGTGTCCACCGTTTGTACTTGAAATTAATTGGACTCTGTGTAAAAATGGAGAGACATAACTAAGAGAACTCTTTCAAAATGCATGGCTGAGTGATTCACTCAACTTAAAGCCTCTCAGTCTGATATATTTCCTCCCTCCCCATCTCTCCACTTCTGCTAAATCTGCTAACTAGACTGTAATCTATGCAATCTCCTTCTTTCTCCCCTGTCCCCTGTATATCCAGTTAACCCCACTAACCTTTCTTTATTAACTACAAGTACATAGCCTAGGTTTTACTGACCCGCTGACACTAACATACCACCGTTGACCTTTGGTCTTTGACTCTGTGTCAGGGCTAGCTTGGTCTGGAGACCATCTGGACGTGTTTGTTGGTTTAAGGATTTCTTCTCCGTCAAGTAAAAAAGAAAGGACTACATCCTTTTTTCAGTGTTTTCAACTAACCCTTTGATGCTTTTGTATACATTTAGCCATATCACACACACTATCTTGCACTGTCCTTCAGCTGCTCCATGCTGTTTGCTCAATAAGTTTCACATCCAATGTGTGCTTCTGTGTTGATAGTGATGTTAAAGATATAAAAATGCTGAATATCAAGGTTAAAAAAAATAAAAATACAACAAATTTACAGTAACCTAGCAGGTAAGCAGGTAAGATTTTATTATTAGTGGTAGGCACATCCCAGTATTAATGGTTCAACACTTATGGGGCCCTCATGTCACCAGTGTATTAGCCTGATTGACAAAGCTGTTTTCCTCCATCCTCCTGGTACCCCTCCCTACCACCCTTTTTCTCTCTCCCGCATCTTCTCCTCACTGTGAAGGTGATCAGGAAAGGCTGGCTAACCATCAACATCAGCATCATGAAGGGAGGCTCCAAGGAGTACTGGTTTGTCCTGACCGCTGAGTCCCTGTCCTGGTACAAAGATGAGGAGGTGAGAGAGATTTCTCTTCCAGTGCTGTTTTTTGATGGACTCACAGGGACAGGGCTAGCTAAGTTAAGCTGAAACAACACCACAGGAATGTATGAAGATAAGAATGCTGTATTTGGTGCAGTTAGAATCCCAAGTGGAGATGTGTTGTCATCATCCACAGTGGGTGGAGGTGTGTGTGTCCCAGCCCAGCCTAACCAATGTGCAGACTACTGTTCAGCTGTAGCCTGATGAACAGGTAGTCTGAACACTGGGCAGGCGGGGGGGTGAGGAGGACTCTGATGGGAGGAAGGACCCCGAAGTCACTGCGGTTGCAGGTCGCTACCCTAGGACAGTAGGACAGAGGGCATAGAGAGTAAATATTACCTCAGTGAAACAATTGCACATACGAAAAAGCATGTACACGTGAAAAGCTGATGTATAAGGACCATTATTTATTATTTTACATAGAGCTTTATATGAAAATGAATTTTATAACTTTACTTCCACTGATTCAGGAAGATAAATCTACACATGGTTGGACTACATTACTTCTTGACTAAATAACTACAGTGTGTGCACACTCTGCGCTACAGTTTATTTATATTACAGACCGTTTCAAAGGTTGTATTTAGAGACTTGCAGAATAATATTCTTTACAAGGGACATGCTGGTGGACTGATATATAAAGTTTACGTGATCTAAAATCAAATGATCTAGTTTTCCTGATATTCTGATGTTAGACGTAATTCAGAACGCAGATTTACTACATTGAACACTTGTCCACAATGATCATAAGAACATAGAATGGATAAAAATCAATATAGGTCTAAATAGCATTATAATTTGCCTTACTTACCACTTGATCTTCACAGTCATATCCATTCTCTGAATAATAAGCTCCTTTGAAAGATACCACTACCAAGCACTGCTAAAGATGAGCTCCAGTCCAGCGGCCTCAGTGTGCTGGAAACAGTGGGTTTTCATGTCGGTTGCCTTTTGCAAAGAAGCAAAGAGAAATGAAAAGAAAGAGAGCGCGAGGATGGTGGAGGCAAAGTGACGTGGCAGGCGGGCTGAAATGTTCCAGCCGGGATCTGACTTTGGAATTTGCAGGAAATCGTACTGGGTTACGGGGGGGGGGGGGGGGGGGGGGGTTAGGGTTAGGGTTGTGTGTGTGTGTTTAGGAACTTGTCCGCATGAGTCCTCCTGTATCTTTCAGTGTTTGAACAGTTGGTCATATCTGTATAAGTGCATGTTTATGCACAATATCATGTGATATGTGATTGTTAAATTCGTTCATGCTCATGTATGTTTGTTTGTCTTTGCATGTGCAGTTAAGTATTTGGCCGTGTGTGTGTGTGTGTGTATGTGTATGTGTATGTGTAAGGTGGGGGGTGGGGGACTGTGTGGAACTCTGAGTGATGTAACTGTTGAGCCTGCGCCACACTGTGTTAGTGCAGACGTAAATGCTTCCAGATGTCTCTGCTCAGCAGTCAAAGCTGGCACCCCATCCCCCCAGAGCTCCCTCACGCTCCTCCTTTTCTTCCTCTCCTCCTCCTCCTCTGCCTCATCATACATTTCCCCATCTCACCAGCCTGGTGGTGGTCCACACAGAGGAAATGCATTCCATCATGTCTGCTTATTGGTGTTAGCACGTCCTCTGTTTTCATCTCCATTACCAAATTGTATACAACTGCTCACATTATGAATGTATAACTTCTTTGTATATTCTAGGTATCAGCTGTGTTGTAAACACACATTCATTCTGTGTGTCTCATTATAGGAGAAAGAGAAAAAGTATATGCTGCCGCTGGATAACCTGAAGCTCAGAGATGTGGAGAAAGGTTTCATGTCCACAAAACACATCTTCGCAATCTTCAACACCGAACAGAGGTCAGAGCTATATCGTATAAGATGTGTGTAAATACAACCATCTCAGAAAATAGTACCATACATAAGCAAAGGTGTACAGCATGATAATCATCAATTTTCATACTATAGTAAACAGTGACCGTATTGCAGATGCACATGTACATGTGTTTCTATGGTTTGTGTTGTGGATGTAAGCCTACATACTCACAAGCATGTGTTTTTGTCTTGTGTTTATGTGTACAGGAACGTCTACAAGGATCTCCGCCAAGTAGAACTGGCCTGTGATTCTCAAGAGGATGTGGACAGCTGGAAGGCATCCTTCCTCAGGGCAGGAGTTTATCCGGAAAAGGACCAGGTATGTGTGGGTGTGGGTGGGGTTTTCTGTTTCTATAAAAGCTGCAAATATGTTAATATTACCTCAGGTATTAACACATGCACCTCTATATTTCTCTGTTCACACGTTTGGGACAGTTGTCATAATTAATTACTATGAAGATGAAATTATGAAATATTTATGTTTCGTCTGTGTGTGTGTGTGTGTTTGTTGTTAGACGGAGAATGAAGAGGCTGCCCCTCCAGACACATTCTCTATGGACCCTCAGTTGGAGCGGCAGGTTGAAACCATCCGCAACCTGGTGGATTCATACATAGGCATCATCAACAAATCCATCAGAGACCTCATGCCCAAAACCATAATGCATCTCATGATTAACAATGTGAGTCCGACAGTCTTCAGCAGCAGACACACGACAGTGTGTTCACGCCAACACATTTGGTGGGTTAGTTAAGGACCAGTGTGTAAGATTTAGGTGTCGGTTTTTACAAAATACGTTAGAAACTGAATATTTTTATTAGTGTACAATCACCTGAAAATACTAATTGGCATGTTTTTGTTACCCTGAGCCACCAGATGCCACTAAATCCTCCATATTGGACCTTTAAGACTGTGACCTAAATACTGACACAGTTCTACAATAAAATCTGTTTTTGTATATGCCATTAGTTATCTATGCTGACAGAAGTGTCTAGCACGTGTGGCATCCAACTGTATTCTTTATCAAAGTAATCAAGGCACCAGATAGCCCTGTGATCTATAAAATAAACTGCTATTTAATTAAGTCTAAATATTATTGCACTATAGAGCGTTGCAGTGTTTAGTTTTCTTGTTCATTTTAGTTGCAACAGTGGTCGTGTATTTCATGTTAACACGAGGTCATAAACTCGAAGACACTAATTAACAAAATTTATGATGCACGCTCACAATGACTTGTCCACTCTGCCTATTTATTGGGTTTTATTATTCTAGTGAGCTCACTTGATCCAGCAGCTTCAGACACCCACACATAAAAACCAACACTACAAAAGGTTTATACTTCTTTTAGAACCAAATACTTCCAATAAATTGTTTTTGTTCTTGCGGTTGAAGAGTCCCCTCCTTCCGTAGCCTTAATCTTTCACTTTTCAGCATTTTCTACTCTTGTGATTGTTTCACCTCTGGCTACTGCAGCCCCTGTCTCACTGTATATTAATGTAAATTGCTGTGTTATAATAAGCTCACCTTCCAATCAGGCAAAGGATTTCATCCACTCGGAGCTGCTGGCTTACCTCTACTCATCTGGGGACCAGAACAGCCTCATGGAGGAGTCAGCTGACCAGGCCCAGCGTAGAGACGAAATGTTACGCATGTATCATGCACTCAAGGAGGCACTGCAAATTATTGGTGACATCAGCGTCAACACTGTCTCCACACCAGTACCCCCGCCTGTAAATGACAACTGGATGCAAGACGCCAGGTGATAAAGGATGAGTAGCATTTAGCTGAGGTTAAGCATAGAATGGGACGGTGAACGGGAGGAGAATATTGTTGATTTTGTTTATGTGTTGCCTTAATGGGATCTTTTAGGTGTTTCTTATAATATAAGTTAAGTTTCATATCCTCCTTTCAGCCCAACCCCTCAGCGCAGGCCGCCTCCTGCAGCAGCCCCGCCCCCAAGCCGTCCACCTGCTGTTCGGGGCCCAACACCAGGACCACCGATGAATCCTTCTCCTGCCTTTGGAGCTCCACTCAACCCCTCCCCTGCCTTTGGTGCGCCACCAATCCCTTCTCGCCCAGGCCCACCCATCAACGCCTACAACAGCAACCTGGATCCCTTCAGTGCACCCCCACAGATCCCCTCCAGGCCAGCCCGTGTCCCACCTGGTGTACCGAGGTATGACTTTCTGTTATGACATCATTGCCATGTGATGTGTATATTATCCGGTTTCTGTCGCACTGTAATTGTGTGTTTTGTCACTAACATCTCATCCCCCTCAGTCTTTCAAGAGTCACAGGCACCATTTCTTATTTCCCACTCTCACCAGTTATCCCGTCTCTATATTTAATATTTTTTCTTTCATTCTCCTTTCATTTTTATTTTTTCTCTCCCTCTCGTTCTCTCACCCTCCGTCCTCACCTACCCTTGTTCTCTCTGTCGGGTTGTTTTGGTTCTTTCACTGTCTCATGTCTCACACCTTGTTCTGTATCTTCTCTCCTTGTTGCAGCCGAAGACCCCCTGGTGCTCCTTCTCATCGGCCCACCATTATCCGCCCTGCTGAGCCCTCCCTGCTAGACTAGACCTGTGGCCAAGCCCACCTAAGTGTGTGTGTTTGTGTGTCGGTGTGTGTACCTGCACACTAAAGGCCAAGGGCAGGGGGCTCAAGGGGAGGGGCTGATTGATAATGATGCATAATGTGCATCTTCCAGCCGTATTAATCTGTCTCTTCAAGCAATGGAAGAAGCTGCTAATACCGTCTTTATCAGTGTACCTGAACAAGAAAGCCCATAACCACTTAATTATTACCTATGACTGCTGTGGAAGTTGTCTTCTACAAAGTAATACCCGGCTAGTCTATAGGATGCATTTAATTTCTATCAATAGGAGATGATGTATCAAATTCAGTTCAAGAGCTTTTTTTATTGTAATAACTGGTTTATTTCCTCTGACAAGGTTCCTGGCAAAAGCTCATTAAATAATTTATTAACCGTTACAGGCTGGCTTTTCCTCTCCCCTCCCTCTCCCTTTTTTAGATTGGCCCAGACCCCTCAATTCTTGATCTTGATGTAATATACACACTTAACCTGTTGTTAATGTTTTACTGGAGTTTCATTTTCTAACTGATTTCATACTGAAAAACAATAGGTTATTATCACTGTTGTTGTTGTTTTGGTGATGTCGATTACATTATTTTCCTTGTGTTATTTTATTTGAGTGACTTTGTCCTTTTTAATGACTGTCATAAATGTAGCTTTAAAAATGACATCCTAATCACGGAGAAAAGAAAAGAAAAAAGAAAGCATAAAAAGACACAGGGCAGGGCTGCGTGAGACAGAGAGCAGCTACAGCCCGTGTCCTCCCCGCCTCTGTGAATGATGCTTCCACAATGAAAAGATGTCAGCAAAATTGACCATTTATAATCCAAGCACTTCTAACCATCTAGCCTTACAACAAGTCACTCATAACGAGGATGTTGTAGTCTGTTACCAGAACACTATGCACAAAAACCTGGGAGAGGGAGAGAGACAGACTGGATTTTGCTGGACGCATTCTCTCCACTAATTCGAAGTTGTTAAAGCCTTGAATTTTTATCCCTTTTGTCTCAGTTGAACCCCAATGAGACTTTCAGCCTTCGGGTAGACTTTGTTCATTCCTGGATTAGCTGATTCGTATAAAGCAGAGCACACAGTACAGTTTCCTCTCAGAGAGGATAAAACTCAGTGAAGCGGTAGGGTGTGTAGACAAGGACGTATCTGTGATTTAGAGTATAAAGATGGTATTGAGCATTTAGGAGTTGGCACATCTCTTTCTGGACTTAGTTGTCAAGGACATTTATTATTGCTACTAGTTCTGCTTCCAAGCATTAAAATATCATTGTATATAGCTGGCCAATACAGGGGAGTTAGCAGTTGTATCACATTTAATCACAGGGTTGATAACATAACATGCTATTGATTATAATCAAAGCCCAACTTCATCATATTAGAGGAAGCACTAACACTGTCATTTCTTAGATTAGCCTTGGGTTTAGGGGGAAAAGAGATTGGTCATCTCCAGATGCATTATTTATAACCTGGGCATTTGTCATTTCATTTGATGTTTTTGGTTGCAATTGTGTCAGCGCTGTACAACTCAGCTCCCCGGCTTCTTCTGGACTGTTATTCGGGGTGCAACAGAGATTAGTCGTCTAAATGTGGTGTGTGTTGGGAGGGCATTTGGGGCTGGACATTGTCTACACATCTGTGATTATTTGAATATCTTTGATTGCATTTTGAGAGCATAGACCATTTTAAAAACCAACTTTTCTTGTAAATGTGTAGAAGAAAATGGTCAAGCGGGAAGTGACGTTGGGCTACTAGGATGTTTTCTGAATTTGGTTTGATCAGTAGTGGTGGTGAGCAGGTGGTGGGGATTGTGGTGTATCAAAGCGCACTGTCTAGAGAAGCTGTCTAGACTATGCTCTGTTCTCAGAATGGAGGATAGACACTTAATTAGCCAACCTGACAAGACAAAGAAACTAAAGAATTCAAAACTGTCCCAAACCACAGACTCTAGAGACAGTGTGTCTTTTCTTCCCCTGTAATTCTCTACAGGTCTGGCTTTCAGTGACAGTGTCAAAAGAAGTAAAAAGCTTATAAACCTGCCCAGGATCTTGAGATTAAAGACTATTCATATTAGATATCCCACAAATCCCTGGTTTGCAAAAGTTAGTTCATGTGAAAACAAAAAAACAACAACTTCTTATTCTTAATTCCCTCATGCCTGTCACTTAAGCCTACCCTTGAGAAGCCCAGACTGTACATGACCTGTAATACATTAGACTGTGGCAATACTGCCTTTCTGCCTGATGGATGTACCCTGCCTTCTTCCTCTTTCCCTCCCCTTTCTGAATCTGGTGGAAGGGGTCGGAAACCAACCTCTTTTCTTTTGTTTTGCAAACCCTTGTCAAGTGCCTCTGTAGCAATTAATTGATTTGAATAAACATGAACTGATTTAGAATGGAGTAAATAAAGAGGTGTTGTGTACAATAAAAGGGACTGGCTCTGGTGGTTGGTGTCTCCTTGTGTCCTGTGTGATCCACTTTCTCTTTTCTCTCAGATAATGTAGTAAGCCTCCTGGTTTTCCTCTTTTCACTTACCCCTCTCTCTCTACATCTAAACCAATACAGTCCGTTCCTATCCTCTACTGGTAGACTGCCTGCTATAGAAAAGCATTGCTCAAAACAATGGTCACTGTTCTCTCCTCTCGGCACATGCATTTTCACCAAATGTAATGAACAAAAAAATCAATACCTGCCCAGAGCGATAGCAGCCTTTCGGTCTTGTTGTGTATGAATCAAAGAGTTTACCTGCTCTTCTGAGTTGTAATGTTTTGTCTTACAGCACTGAATCAAAGTAGATTTAATGTGATTTTTATTTGCATGTATCACAAGAAAAGACCTGTTAATGTTAATGAGTGAAAACATCTACTTCAATGTTGTAAAAATGAAACAACTTGAAATTTTAGGCACAATTTCTAAACAGTTCTATGCTAAATACATTTATACCCAGTACAAAATATTGTATCTTTGATTTGCAGCATTAATTAATCCAGGTTATGCTCTAATCATCTCCTCCAGTTAGAGTGGAGGGTGACCTCTAAGCACAATCACTGACAGAGATTGCGTCATTAGAAATCCCCTTGCTGTTCCGATGACTGGATCCTGTAGCATATCGTGTCGAAGTGCTCGTCTCAAGGTTAAAAGATTAATGTTGGTTGATTCTTCCTAAACAGGCGCCCGGCTCCCCGTCGAAACCAGTGGTGACCTTGACCAGCCTGAAGTGGACATGAAATGACTTCAGTCCATGAACAGCAGGACTCAGGATTACGGAGGAACTACATTTTCAGTTTAAAAAACAAAAAGCTCCAGCAATGCTGCCATGCCTCATAAGTAGACTTTCAGGAAAACATACAAGCTGTTATTATTAGTTAATGCGGCAAATAAGTTATTTTCTTTATAGTGAATGGTGTCTAAAATAGTTATGAACAATAAAAATATATTTCCACAGCTGGTCACAGCAATGTCATAACGTGTAAAATCTAATTTAAAACATAAATCTAAGATATTTTCTGTCTCCTAGTTCACACCACATAATTTCCCAGAAGACTGTCAATTATTTATTTGAACAAACAATAATTTAAGACACAATATGACTGAGCTCTAAGGAATAAATTTACACATAAAGCCATAGACAGTTCAATTCATGAGAATTCTTTTTTTTTTTTTTATCATTGTGGTATGTGTCTATTCTATGATGACAGAGAAAAAAATGCCTTTTAAGTGGTGGAGCATGACCGCTAAATATGTTTTTGAAAGAAAATGTTAATGATGGCTCAGGAAGCAGGGCTGTCGCAGGAAGTTTCAACACAGTGTAAGAAATTTATAGTGGTAGTGTTTGAAATGCACATCAGGGTTTCGAATGCTGTGTTTTCACCCTCAAGTGCATTTGCATGAAACAAATGACGGCAATGCATCCAAATAATGGCAAGGAAGTGAAGACTTCGCTGTTTTTTTGCCTATTTAACCTGTAGATGGAGAAATTGATTGGGGAGATAGATTTTATGACTGTGAATGCATGTTTTTTTTTTTTTTTTTGTAAATCTCATTAAAGATTTAATGTGTTTTTTTTTAAACAACTTGAGGCTTAGTAAAATTACAGTCCAATCAAGAGGTGAGGTTTAGGATATTTTCTTAAGTTTTTCTTTTTTTGGGGGGCGGGGGGTTGATTTGATTTGATAGCTTAGGGTCATAAATGTCATTGTAAAATGTAATATTTAAATATATCAATATCAATAAAACAACATTACAGTGAGAACTGCTGTGGTTTTCTAGCTTCCCCAATAACATTAACAAATACTAGTTCTGCAAATATTTTATGCATGTGTGTATTCTTTTGTGTGTGTGTGTGTGTTTGTATGCATATTGCAGTACTAAATCTGATTTTCAGCTGTTGATGTGTCTGGAATTCATACAACAACAAGCTCTTTTTGGAAGCAATAAAAAAAAGTTCCCAGTGCATGATGAACACCAAAAAAACACTAAAATTCAGCTCACAAGGCACATCAGTCAAAAGGTGTTGGGTCAATCTTTCTATCGGGTTCTTCTGCTCTCTTGGATTGGAGGTCAACGAAACAGTTTGTTGTGGCTACGTGCAGACCCGCTTGGTGTTATCAAAGAGGCGTTGCAGGGTGTAGATTTGAGTGACAGCAACAGCAAGCATGACAAGCAGGTTTACGCAGGACCAGAAGGACACCCGCCACAGGTTATCCTCCAGAAGGTAGCGGTCCCTCGCCTCAAAGGTCCGCAGCAGAGTCTGGATCTGGCGGGTCCTCTCTAGGTGCTGGTACACAGTGTCTATCTTAGCCTGAAAGAGGAAGAAGAACAGCAGACGGTAGACAGTGCTGGGACATATAGAGATTAAAAAGAATGGCATCTGATAAGAGTATTGTCTTTGTTCCCCCTCACCCTGATGTCCTCCAGTTTGTACCCCGTGCTTTCCATCATAGTCATGTCCACCCACTCATCTTGGGCTCCACCTATGCTGCTTTGACTATTAATGATCACCTCAAAGAACACCATCTTCTCTGATAGTTTACTGAAACTGTTGTCGAAACACAGCCGGTAGTCCCCATCCTCTGTGGGATCCACCCTGCAGGGGAAAAAATGGAAACAGGTGATATTTGCTCTAAACTAGCTGAAACTACTCATTCACTCTTGAGATGAATATATATGAATGAATGAATGAAATAATGTATTTAATTTTCTCCTAACTTCTGCCTTGTTTCTTGCTTATGTTTATTTGATCTCAATACAATAAAGAGTATTACATGGATTAAACATCGCACCAAAAGGAAGTGGTTGTTGGAAAGAATTTAAGGTGACCCACATGTGAATGCCATCAGATCTCCTGAAGTCAGAGATCAGTCGGTATCCGCTGGGTGAGATGAGGACAAAGCCAACATCCAGACCTGACCCAGCTATCACCTGTCAACCAAACATGGACTGAAATCATTCATGCAGCATATACAACATAGTTATCCAGAACTCAATCACATTTCCACTGATGTCTTCACATTTTCACTCTATACATGGAGCTCACAGCTATTTAATCAGCCTATCTAGCCAACGGCTGTCTGAAATTCAAATTGAAGCCTTGATAGTACACTGAGCCAGTCTAGTTCACATAAAATGCCACAGTGACAGTTATTTGACAGCTTGGGTGTCTGTATGGGAAAATTCTAATTGATTTCTAATGGAAAAAATCTATTTCTCACTCTTGTAAAATGAAAGCTCAGTGTCAGACACACTCCTGATAAATACTCAGTGATTTTCTCAAGGGTTTTTTTTCCCCCATCCATCAAGCACATTAAACTACACAAATGACTCAAAGTTTCTCAATGTATACATGAATATGTCTTTAACACTTTTACAGTATTCTCCAAATTGTGTCAGAAAGTACAGTTTCATATCATAAATCAGCCTTCAACCTTACAGGCCATTGTAGGCGTAGTTGTGAATGCCTCTTGAGCGAAGAATCATGTTTCAATTTCCAGTGACAAATAAAAACGTCTCAGAACGCACAGAGAAGCAAAGGTCATTGCCATAAAATCATAAAAGTCATTATGAGACTTGAGAGGGGACATTCATTTCAAAAACTTAACAACTGGTAAAAATGTATGTGTTTGTATCCTGCTCCTGGTATTCATTTGAAATTAATTACAGTGCCTAAATATTTTGGATGTATTAACAATTTCATCGTCATGTGAAGACATACTTGAGCCTGCAAGGTTAATGCATGTTAAGGATTTTTGCAATGTTTTTTTATGGGGGAGTTTCCTCTTTGTCCTATCTCAGGATAGGTGTCTTCAACAACAGCAACAGTGGTTTTCTTATCTTTCCACATGCAAGACCAAAGTCCAAAGACTGTTCACTTTTTTCCCCAGTTAAACATTATTCACAAACTTTAATAAAGCTTTTCAAAACAAAATCAACAATACACTGTAACTGTAGCAGACAGACAGACAGTCAGAAGAGAAAGAGTGAGTGAAAATTATATTTACCTGGTAGTCAACTTCCATGCTGTCTTCTCTCACTGTGGTTTGGTAAAAACACTCTGTCGTACCAGCAGGTAATATGAATGTAAATGCAATGTTTTTGTTTGGTCTCAAACCCAAAGTCAAGTCTACAGTCAGAATCAAACATGCCAGCAAACAGAGCCCTGCAGACACATACATCATCCTGGGCTGGTGGTGCATAGTCCATTTAATACCCCTTCACCAACCTGGAGCAACTTTGTTCTACACGTGACAATAAACAAATTTTACTACATATCTGTGGTTTCCTACTCTAATGCTCCAGTGGTTATAAAATCCCCTGACAGTAGGTTCCTCGATCAAGGTTGAATGAGTGGATCAGCCGTCTCTGTGCACCAATAGCACTCTGTAGTCCGGACTCCAGCCATATGCAAAACAGGGGAGGGGTGACAGGGTGCAAAATGCACATGTACCTGGAGTATGAATGCCTGTGTAACTTGTGAAGGAGATTTTTTTTTTTTATTTAGCTATTTATTTATTCCACCTCTTATGATACTGATTTTTACTTACTTTTTTTTGCAATATTAATTCCTTTTTATAAAAGTTGTCCTTGTCATGTCCTCTTTCATTCTGTAGGTGGAGCTATAAAAGCAGACAAAAAGCAGGCTTTGATAACAACATAAACAACCTATCATACCATAGGAGAATTCAGAGGCCTCCCTTAACCACTAGTGTTGCCTCTTAATGAGCCCCTGGTAGAGTGTCAAATTATTTCATTAATATTGTTAAATAAAACATGTAACATTAACAAGAAAAATGATGACAGGACCCCCCATTTGGGTGTGAACATGGGGACTCCCATGGAGCCAGAAAGCACCCACACAGATAGCTGGGGCACCAGACCAGTGACAGCAGATGAGGCAAAGGCACTTACTATATCCCAGTCCCTCGCTACCTAAAGAAGGCGCCAAGCCTTTCCTCACTACATTACTAGTTTAACAGCAAGATGCCTAGCTCTGTGCCTGTTTTGCCTCTGTGCCTTGTCTAGTGGTCTCATGCTCGATCATGCTCTCCTTTTCTCTTCTTAACTTTCTCCATCAACATCCTCTTTGGTCTTTTCTCTCCATATTTCCAATAAAGATGCTGATTCCAGTTACATCACCCAGTGCTTACATTACAGGCGCTGTGATTAGGTAATTTGGTAAGCTGTAACATATAACAAAAAATATGTGTCCAGCTGCCTCGCAATGCCAGCCAACAATGTAACTTGTAAATGGCAGCCAATTTACCAACCAGCTCAGCCCCAGGAGTCTGGGTAAACATGCTGACGTTATCACACAAGACATTTAGCTACGTTAGCTAAAGTATTTTATGAAGCAGTATGTGAACTAGTTCAGTTTTGAGACTAAAAAAAGCAAGGTGATCATTATCATTATCAATGATAGTACCAAGTACCAAGTACTGAAACACAGTACATTGCTGTATTTTCTTGATTTTAGACTGACAGCAGGGTTGCCATTACATTATATTGTATACAGTTTGCTTACCATAAGTTTAATTTACAGTTTTACAGTTTATTTCTGATAAAATAAAGGGTACACAGAACAATGTTGTTTTTTTTACACATACACACAAAGCAATTTCACCATAGTCCCACTTACAGTATCATGAAGTCATTTTCATAAATAGAGTATGTCACTGGCAGTATTGATGCCAGTTACTATAAATTAAGGACCACCTCAAATGTAAGCTTGATAAGTAAATATAATGTGATATTCTATACTGAGGGAATTGTGAGAGGCTGATGTGACAGTTCTAATTTTAAAGGAGTGAGCAGAGTACTAGACAGGAGAAATGCTGCACAAGGAGAGTAGGTGCAGAAGTGCTAGTGGAATTGTGTAGCCACCTGTTAAGAGGCTGCAGCATGTTCCAGGTGTGCTGCGGCCGCAGGAGCTAGTCATGGCACACCACTAAACAATTAATATAGTGAAAGCAGCTGAGAAACAGCTAACCACAAGACCATCAGCCAACAGCTGCAAAGTTCCTCCAACATATCAAATACAGTATTTTATGAAGCAGTATGTGAACTAGTTCAGTTTTGAGACTAAAAAAAGCAAGGTGATCATTACCATTATCAATGATTAGGGCTGGTCGTTGGGAACCTGGCTGGGGTGTGGTGATAGTGTGACTGGGTAATGTTACGTGCTGTGGGGTCAGAAAAGACGGAATGGTGGCAGGAGCTTGATTTTTCCTCGGAGGCGATGGAGTCTTGAATTGTTTTCTCTTTCTGTTGATGGAGGTGAGCTGGGAGATACATACCATGGAAGAGACCATAGAGACTTGCTGGATGTACTCACTTTTTGCTTTTAGATTTGGATGGCCTTTGGACGGCACAGAGGTGGCAGAGAAGTTGTTCGGCTTCTGTTGCTAGGCGTGGGTCGATGGAAACTTTATATGTTTCCTCCTGATTTCATCCAAATAATTTAATGATCATATAATTCATCATCCAGTTGGAAATAATATATGTATATATTTTCTGGCCTTTTATAAAACTTTTTTTGATAGAGACAGCTGAAGAGTGACAGGAAAGCAGGGAGAGAGAGATGGGGAATGACATGCGGGAAAGAGCCACAGGTCAAATTCGAACCCTGGGCTTCCGCAGCAAGGACTGAGCCTTCGCTTTTTATCAAATATATTCAGTTAAAATAATTAAGACTGAATTTATGATTGCATCGCCACTTTGCATATTGAATTGCCAATATCAAAATGCATTTTCATTTGAATAAAAAGGCCAAAAACCTCCACAATAAGAGTAGTATGCTCATAGCACTTCATGATAGCCGATGATACTTGGAGTATGAAGTTAGTAAAGGTAGATTCAAATGTTTTTAGCAAAATACAAAATGTTTTTTTCTGCATGATTAGTTCCTTCTAACAAATATTGTACTTGTTATGCCCTCATCTGTTCTGTAGGGGGAGCTATCAGTAAAAGGAGAAAAAAGCAGGTCATGCAGCTCATAGAGCATGGATGTAATGAGAGGAACTTGATATCGGTAAGTGAACAACATAAAAAACTTCGTAGAGTACAATACACATGCTTAACAAATAAGAGGAGGGTGGAGGGTGGAGTTTACATTGTAATGAAGTAAGATGAGGGAAACAGTAAAAAGGTAATTGTGTCAAGAATCTGATGGTGTCACATAGATTAACATTAGTTTACAGTTTTTTTTTTTACAGTTCTCCTACTGTAATCTACAATATAGTATGTTACTGTAATAATACCAAGTACTGAAATACAGTACATTGCTGTATTTTCTTGATTTTAGACTGACAGCAGGGTTGCCATTACATTATATTGTATACAGTTTGTTTACCATAAGTTTAATTTACAGTTTTACAGTTTATTACTGACATAATACAGGGTTAACAGTACAATGTTGTTGTTTTTTACACATACACACAAAGCAATTTCACCATAGTCCCAATTACAGTATCATATTGATGCCAGTTACTATAAATTAAGGACCACCTCGACTGTACGCTTGATTAATAAGTATAATGTGATATTCTATACATAGTAAATTATTTAGTTAACTAAAATGACACAATAAAAACAATCTGATGAGGAAGAAGGAGAAGATACATACAACATAAATGCTGTATATGATTTTTTATGATCTCAGTCTTATTTGTAACCCAAGTTTTTTTTTTTTTGTTATACCCACTGGCACGTTGATTAATTGAGGGAATTCAGGGTGGTGGTCCTTCTACATCACATAATCCTCATCAGGTTTGTAATTCAGTTTTTCAAGCCCTTCTGCTCTTCTACAGTCATGCAGGCAAAACTTTATTATACCTCACCAAGTTAAAAGCTATATCTTTTTTTCTGTCGACTAAAGGGATTCTAATTGCTTATCCATTAAATGTCAGAGGAATCTATTAGAGATTTCTTTTCTCATGTTCACTTCCATCTGTCACACAAAGACACAATTCACAAAGTACAATATATAGTTCTCTGAATAAACTACCTCACAATCCACCCTCAATCAAAAAATTGACTAATCAATTAATACAGGGGTCTAAAACTGGTCTGAATATAAATAAAGAGGTTTAAAGTAATTTTTCGTGTACTTATGTCTCACAACTCTGCTCGTGTTAAGTGGTCAGGATTTAGATCATAAACTCCATTTTGGTCAACAGTTGTTGTTGTCAGACCCTAAGACAAAGGGAAAGAGTGTATGCAAGAGAGGAAGTGTGAATGGAGCTATTTCAACATTGCTATTGCTACTGAAGTGGGAGGGTGTTAAGGGGAGTTTAAAATTCATTGCCTTGATCTCCCACTTAGTGATGTCTGTCTACCTTTGGGCTTTGTAACTACTATTAGGTTGATCTGCATTGGAAAAGTTCACATGTACAGTATCATTTTGATGTTTGCAAGTGCAGACAGGTGCATCTCTGAGAGGGGATACATCTCAAGTTTTTTTTATATCTCATTCTGACTACTTGTGAGACATCAGCACTTGAACCAACCAAAAGTGAGCCCACCCATTTTGTTGTTACGTTTTCACACGTCTCTGTCTCTCAAGTCTCTTTGTTTCCTTGGCTTTGTTGAAGCAATACCCTTCGACAACTTCTGGAGGATACTTAAGCAGTGAATCATTTTTTTGTAGGTATGGCTGAGGGTGGATATCCCTCTGTATTTGTGGTGGACAGCCATGCCACCCGGCCTCCACTGCCGCCCAGGCTGAACCAGGGTCAACGGCGTACCGGGGCGGTACAGACCTTGCTGTTCTTGCTGGTGAGCATGGCATTGTGTGGCATGGTCATAGAAGCCTGCTTCATCTACCGTCTCTACCAACCTGAATCTGTGAGTATCAGATCTCTGAGTCTCCTCCAGCCAACAATATCTTCTGCAAATTCATCCTGTAATTTGTTATCAAGTAAGAATTGTTTCACAAAATTTAATTTCTCTTTCAATCTCAGTTCGTCATAAGAGCTCATTTAGCTTTAACACGTTATTCTCACTTTCAATTTACTCTTACTAGTTTTCTGTTACTGTCAACCCAAAACTCCCAAAGTGCTGCCAAAGGGAAATGTTAATTTCCTAACGCTAGTTGTAGTAGTGTTCTTATTGGAAATGTTCGGCAACATCTTAATTTTCTTCATACACCTATGTATTTATACTTCTTAATAAAAAATAAAAAAATAATAACTGTGAAGTTTCAACATTGCGAGGTTCATTAATTAGATATACAATACAAGGTAGAAAAACAAGGACAATTACGATTGCTTACATAATCTTTTATTGTATGAATTTCACAGTAAAATCTACGTGAGGGAAACTGCCTTCTTTGCTGTTATACGTGTTTAATGAAGCAAAGACATCAGTAAACTTCTCGTGATAGAAACAAAAGTGACATTGAAATTTGGATGTTGTTTTTTTTCTCTAAAATCTGCTGACAATGAACTTATTTCACTATTATGGGGAAGAGAGTGGAGTAGAGATGGAGAAGTACATTAAAGTCCGTCCCATTTACGGGGAACTTCATTGACGTTCCCTTGAGGCTGGGACATGTAGACTTGATGTTCCATGACGCTGGAAGGTCACTGCTTTCTCTGTCAACGTGACTCAGTTTCCTGTCCTTGACTGATGCTCTATATGAGGGCAGCAGTCACAGGGTTTTGCAGAGGGAGGGAGGGGGGGCATGGCTTTTTGGTTTGACACTGTTTGACAAACATGAGCATATACAGACAAGTGAGGGTGATAAAAAGGAAGTGGTCTATTTCCTATAGCATGATTGAGATCTACCTTTTGCCCATTGTCATAAAGACAGACTTGTCCTACTTTGTTCTGCAGAAAAAATGACACCTAACATCCAACAACTTTTTTTGGTTGCATATCCTGTAAACATGACTGCATGGGTTGCACATTTGTGCATGGCATGTGCATGGTCACAAACACATTTTACACATACATCTGAGAGTTAAACCATTTATGTTTCTATTACAGGGCACGTCAGCATTGTCCTCTAAGCTCACTGCAGGTATGTCTCAGCACTTTTTACTCAGTTGATAAATATCTTGCAGTGACTTCATCCACATCAGAAACATTATGTCTGGTTCATACAGGTCAACATGTTGCATCTCCCACTAAAAGGCCTCATCGCGTTCATCCTTCCAAACCGGCTGCACATCTGACAGGTGAGACGATGTTGATGTGTACAGTGCTCAATTAATTGCCAAGGAAATAAATCACATATTGTTGTAGCTATTGCTAGTAAAATGAAGACACAGTTCTCAACGTGTAGCATGGGTAATCATCATTGTTGCTGCTTTTTCCAGATGGACAAGATGTAGTTCATGACGGCAAAATCATGGCATGGAGCATGGATGCAGAACCTCTCCTCTACGAAATGGACTACACTGACAGACATCTTGTCATTCAGAAGGAGGGTTATTACTATGTCTATTCCAAGGTTTCCTTCTTAGACTCTGATTTATTTTACCACTTTATTCATCAGAAAACTAAACTGTACAGTGGGAAAAGTATTACCCTTCTGATGTCCAGAAAATACTCAAAGAAGTCCAACTACATGCGATCCAACAGTTACCTGGGTGGGGTGTTTCACTTGTACAAAGGTGATGCCGTTTATGTGGAAGTGAGCAATACCTCAAACATTATCCGCCACAAACCCTTTGAGAACATCTTTGGTGCATATATGATATAAGTATCACACTGAGATTGAAGACTGGAGTTGGAGAAAGTAAAAGTGGCCTAAAAAATGTCATACAATTTCCTCAACGATTACCGACAGGCAGCAGATCAGTTATTGTTAATTAAGTTTAAGACTGTGCTGATGGCTTTTTCAACTGAATTCAATTTTCATATCAGGGACTTTGTATATGCTTACTTTCAACTTAATCACTGAATGTTACAAAATGACTTCTAATACATTTTTCCGTCTTCTTGTTGCTGAGTACACATATGCCATGTTCATGCTGAAAATTAACCTTAAACTGTCACCTTTATTTTTTTCTTTTCATCTTTGTGGTGCACATACTGCACACTATTTATTTGTTCGTCCATTGCTAGAATGAATTATAAGTTGTTCCAATTCTAATGTATTTATGTACAATATTAAACAATGAAATAATGATTTAAAAGTCTTGTTTGGTGGGTTTCTCAAGACTGTCCTCAGGCCGTCATGTAGTTGAAGTGAGAAATGACTGTGTGCACTTCCTTTGCATTGGGGACTTTGCTGCAGGGTCCCAGTAGCAGAAAATGTTTCGCCCACACATGTCCAACCGCACGACACACTTTAGGGTATTTTTTTTTTTATATATACCACAATGACCCAGAACGTTTTTGTCAATATATAAAACACCTTTATTTAGGACATGTTCATGCTGTAATACTGTCACAGCAGCAGCAGCAGCAGCATAACTTCAGTGACAGAAGGTCAATAGGTTTTTTAATTTAACACTTTCAGTTAAGCGTACATGTTTACTGTAATTCTACAGATGATGATGATTTCACTCTATCGCCATAGTGACACACATGTGCAAACAGCAAACCTCATCACTCCGTGAAGCTTTTTTTTTTTTCACTTTTGTATCTCTCATAAAGCTACTGTTACACTTTCCCTTCAGCTGGGTCTGTTCGAAGAAGCCGCTCTTGAAAACACCCACAGAGTTGTATATTTGTAAACTGAAGAGGAAGTGGTAATGGGGGCCGTGGGGAGGGAGGGGGTGTCGCGCAGATTGCCTGACTCACTTTCCAACCCCAGAACTGGAGAGCAGTGGCTGATGAAAATGTACTGTACTGGGTCTGAAGGTGAAGTTCACCTCAAATTAATTTTCCCTCAGGCTTGTACTATGAGTTTTGTTCACACTGGTTAAATACCCTAAGGTGAAATTATTTGTAGTTTAGGATTTAGCTAAATATAGTCTGAATGCATAAATAAGCCTATTATTTGTCATATTATCAGTTAACTTGAGTCAGACATTTTATACAGTCACCTTGTATTCTAATGAATGCTTCACGGCTTCATGTATGAGTCATTATCTTCCAGCGCTGTCTGACCTGTGCGGTGTGAGCGACTATAGTAGCAAACAGCTGTGCGGTTGGGATCCATGGTGTTGGTATTTCTCTCGTAATTAAACTTTTGTCTAGACATGACTTTTAAGGAAATACACGTGGGATGAGTACTCTGTGAGAATACTCTATCACTGACAATAATCTGAAACAAAGTGTTCACAGCTTCATGAACAAGACTACCATTTTCCATTAATAAAGCATGGCTGTGTTGTCAGATCAAGATCTCAAGTGTTGAAACTAGTTTCTCATGTCAATATAGATTTCCACTGTGTCATTTTCTTTCTTTCTTTTCTTTTCTTTTTTTTGGATGATACCTACAGCAACACTTTTATGTAAAGCAAAACTGAAAGAGGGGGTCATGATACATAGCACACCGTCCTAAGCTAAATGCTGTCCCCTTGTGTTGGTCTCTAGATGAGGTAGAGTAGCAGGGGAGTGTATTGACATTTGAGTTATCTGTAAGCAGCAGGAGTCTACTTTCAAATTCATACCTTTTGCTTGCACATATATTATAGCGATGCGATTTTGAATTAAGATATAAACCAAAAATGATCTCACATATCTTGAATTCTGGGAAATCATTATGATGTATAGATTATTAACTGTCAGTCACTGAAAAAGAACATGTCAACACACAGTGACATTTGGGTGGAAATCATTTAAATAGGTGATGAGGGTTTTCACAGAAGCGGCCACATGCCTTGACAACGGGCAGTGGAAAACAAAGATAGGAACAAACCAACCCAGGCCTTTAATAAATGAGACAGAGTAGGTGGTAACTGAGTATGTCTGTTATCTGCATTTAAATACAACATCTTGGACCTCAGTGAAATCGAAAGCTGTGGTGGGAACAGCCAACAGCAATAATAGGTATGGCACCCTGCCACTGAGAATTGGAAAAGACAGTTCTTAGGTGATGATTGGTAATTTGGAAAATATGTCTTTGCAATGATGACTAATATTATGTTCCAGTGACCTTTTGTGCATTGCATCTTTATAGTGGTGATGTAGGTCAGATATGATGTTGATTATTTGTGCAAAGTACAGATTTTCTCTTTGCCAGAGTCTAGAAGATATATTCTTCGACAGCATATAGCATGGTGGGTCCCACTAGTGACTCACTATCTGTGGGGTATTCACTGTTAACTTTTGAACTCACACTTTCACTATATCCAGGGTCTCATAAATGACTCAGAGTCAAAAACAAAAGATTCGTCATTTCAGCTCCATATTGGGGGCTTAAGCATATCAAATATAAACATTATGAAGAAAGTTTTTAATTATGGCATTTTGACATTTTTTTCATGGCAACAGTTATGTGGATGTAGTCAGATGTAAAGACACACGTTTAAAGGTTCTGCATATGCATAATCACGCAAATGTACACACATCATCAGCATTGCATCACAAACAAGTGAAGTCATTGACAAAACCAAACATTTCTTTTAACATCTCTTAACACACGAAACTCTCCGCATAAACCACCTTGAGTTGTGATTTCACGTGTCATAATGTGTGATGCCAGTAGTGAAGGAGATTTAGAGGTTAGTTCTGTCAAATCATTTCACTTTTCATTTCAAATTTAGATTAGAAAAATAGAATACTAATATATGCATGTAACAGTAGTTCTTGTTTAAATTATTCCAATTGTGAAAAGACATTATTTTGTAAAATCATATCTAAAAAAATAAATCATATATACAATTTTGCACTTACAACCATCAGTTTGAACAATTTTAGCTACATATTATCACAATCATTAATAAAGAAAACTGTAAATACATTCCAGCGACTCACTCAACAATATATATGTATGCCACACAATGACATACATTGTCACACAGTGACATACATTCATTGGCTATTCGGTGACCTGTCTATGGAATTTTGTTAAATACATTACTGTATATACCTGTATACTGTATATATTTTAGGCCTGGACAATAAATAAATGCAACATAAATATATAATTCATAAAGTTCAAGACAAGAAAGAAATCAGGTAGCAAATAGGA
Organism: Larimichthys crocea; assembly: GCF_000972845.2. NCBI lineage: Eukaryota > Metazoa > Chordata > Actinopteri > Sciaenidae > Larimichthys > Larimichthys crocea. The sequence goes on along the minus strand of NC_040022.1, from coordinate 25,493,188 downwards.
GCTGTACAAACAACACAGTTCTGCCAATAGATGTGGCACTTCAGAATAATACATTCATGCAGTTAAGTACTACAAATAGTTATATGTAAAATAGTTAAATGTAAAAAATTCTGACAAAGAAATAAGATTTATTTACTTCACTGACTAAAATGTCTCCTTTATCATAAGGGAGGATCCCCCAAACATACTGTATACTGTTATACTGTACTCTATAGTACTATACAGCTGAGTTTCAAAGTTAAAGACTTCCCTTAAGCACAATAGTAAAGAAAGAGACATGTAGTGATGACGTCAACCATAGACCAATCCTGAGCTGCTATATAGCATATTTACTTTACTGGCCAAATGAATGAATTAATTAATTAATTAATTCTGCATTCCAAAAAATGTTTAGGCCACTTATGCATTTCAACATTTTCACTGTTTGGGCAAACAAATAGGCTTTATTAATACTGAATGTATAAATTTGGCTACTACTACACTACTGTGTAGTGGAAGCAAATTGAGTTTATTAGTACTATTACATAAATCTTATTACTTGCTTCCCATTAAGTTTATTAGTTCATTTCTATTAAAATTAATATTTTCTATGTAATTAAAATGCATAGATTTTTTGAGTGTGTTTTAGGAAGAACCTTCTTTTTAGTAGACCAGAATATTTATGAGGTGCGCATTTTACCAAATGTGGGTAAAAGGCAGTCTTCAATGTTGAATCCAGCCCCTTTCACCTATTCTCTGTGACTCAGTCATCTTTTTGACTGTGGGAAGACAGTTAAGTGATTTTCTATTGGTGATCTTGTGATCCAAAGGCAAAGACAGATCTTTGCATCTTTGCATCTTTGCTTCTGCGGGTTTGCTGCTGAGGAGCTCCCAGAGCTGGGAAGGTGTATCAGAGCTGCATCTAAGGCTTGTGCATGTAGATGATATCCAGGTGGGTAAGATGTTCCCGGTCATCAATTTTTTTAGTCTTTGGTAGTTTGAACTCAAGTTTGCCTCCAGCAGGCAGCACCGTTACCATTCCGAGAAGACCTGTGCTGCAGGTGTTTGTGTTAATCCAACCCTCAAGGAGAACTCTGTTCTTCTCCTTCAGACTGTTGTTCCAGTTCACACTGACTGTGCACTCACTTGTAGTCTTATTCTTACTTGTTCCATTATATGTACATGTACATTCTTTCAGTGTCACCTGGAGAATTAGGAAGTAATATCCATCTTTCTTTATTTGCAGATCTTTCCCATATTGTGAGACCAGGCTGTCACTTGGATTATGTGCTACCCATTTAAAATCGCCGTTGTCTGTGGGTGACAGAAAAGCTTTTATTAGCTGTGAGTTTGTTTTCTTAGAACTGTATTATGAATATCTTGTGTTAAACAATGATTTCATATGAGAAAAATATGTGTCACCTGCCAGTGTACTGTAATTAGTGATGAAATGATATGTGAGGAAATTGTATTTGCTGTAATTACATGCTCTCTTTGACCAGAACATTATCCGTCCTTCAAACTGCTTGTGAATGGTGACTTGGCCTGGTGACCTCATTGAGTACATATTTTTAAAGCCTTTGTCATACATTCTGAAAGGATTTAATATAAGCTAGCTTTACCTTCTTGAGCCTTGTAGGTGAGCATTTGGCCTTTGCCCAAGAGAAGGTTGTCGTCAGGGGTGGGCTGGAGGAAGAGAAAGAGATCTGTTAATCTTAAATATAGAAAAATGTAACAATAAATGTGGTGCATGCATGGCTCTTACAGTGACACACAAGCCAGCAAAAAAGTGAGAACAGAATAGATCATACAGTATCTTCAGTAGGAAATTGAAGAGAAAACAAGTTTAGTTTAGTGGCATTTCCCCGAATGTGGCAATGACGTCACTGTGCTTCCTCCAAGACATGAGGAGAGTGGTTAGACTGTCTGACATAAGTAACTCAAAAGAAACGCAATTTGAGATAGATCTGCCCGGTCTGCAACATTTTGTGCGTCTGGAATATTGGGATTGCAAAAGCTGATGGAAATAGCATGACATGTCGATCAACAAGAACATTTAAGTTGTTATTGTGAGAATATGTAACACAACACAGTGAGATCAACAGGAGAAGCACAAACTCTGAAGCTGTGGTTATCTTACCGAAGGTGTAATGTTTGCCTGGGATTGCACTGTGCCCTCTGGTGTTACAGTGCTACTGTTCTGAGACTGGAGATAGAAACAGAAGCACAAAATATGCTATAATAAATGTTACAGTAGCTTTTTGAAAAACAAATGTGCCGGTGAATGAAAGTTGTAGGTGCAATAATGCCATTTAAGTTCTCTGAATTTGGAAATGCCAAATCAAAGATTTGAATGCAATGCATTGTCTATCAGCATTCTCCTGTAAAACATTCACCTAAAAAGTAAATCCATGTGATTAGTAATCAACCATAGGCTAGATTTCCTATAAATTATATCAGTGATGCTCCATTCTGGTTGTGTTTTTGTATTGTTTTGTATTATCTCTGGGGTATGGATTCAAATATTTCTATGTGAACATTATGCAAAAAGAGATTACTGGTGACTGGGATTTTTTAACAGGGGTCTCTGTAACCAGCTGCAGACCACAGGCAGGTGTGTCTTTCTCACCAGTTGTGCTACTACCAAAACCACAAGAAAGTACAGATGCACTGCACAGGTGTTTTAACATACCAACACCAACATGCATCCTATTTATTTAAATGTGGTAGAGGAATGGTAAAACTGTTGTACAAGTTTACAATCTAAAGTTTGTATCTCATCATAAATGAAATGAGATATTTTAGTGATCTGTAAATTAAATATGAGGATATTTTAAGAGATCTCACCAGGCCACGATGTCCAGCTGTGAAGAAGAAGATGATGAATACAGCTTGGATAATGGAAAGGATGGTGATCCACAACAAGAGGACATGGATTAGAGAATGCTGGGTAGGCTGTGGCATCATCAGTCCGACGGCAGAGCTTAGAGTGGCCTGCGCCTGAGGAGCGCAAGAAGACAGATATTAAGAGCTGCTGACTGTACAGGTCCTGAGTTTCCTCTGTTGCTCACCAAGGCAGTGTGTGTGTATGTTCGCTTCCTGAGCTCAGTGTGTGCATGTGATGAGGACGTTTTGATGTCTGACTGCCTTCTGCTGTGTTCTGAGTATCTATAGAACAAAGAGGAATCCAGATGGTACTTTCCCCAGTATGTTAGTGAAGGCAAATACAACAGGACCAGATTCTATCTGCATCTTGGGGCTGGCCCTTTATACTTACTCACCACAACTTGACACAAAAAGGAGGAACCATTCTTACTAGGGAGAGGGAAGAAGAAGGGAAGAAGTTTGACATAAATGTATACCAAAATAAATTCAGTTCCTTACTTATCATGAAACTTCATGAAAAGTGATTGAGTGGTGGTGGTCATTGCCTGGCTGTTTTTGCTCCCATTTCCCTTTTTTTTTTTTTTTTTTTTTTTTTACATACGTTGGATTCAGCATTAAATGCTGAATAAATAAAATATTATAAATAATTAAATACTAGATTTTTGTAGATGAATAAGACCAGAAACTTTTCACATTAACATTTAAGAACTTATGGCCTCCCAGGAATCTGCCATTATCTTATCTTTCATCTGACATAGCAAGACAGTAGAACAAACGCAGCAAACAAAATGTCACACTTGTTAGTGGAACTCACAAATGTCATATGTTGTTTATTATTTGCACTTCTTGAAAATTCCCACCTGTATCTAAAGTCTGCTTGAGGTCAGTAAATGTGGTTTCACTTTCTCTGTTTGTACTTTGTCAGGGGAAAGTTACATGGCAGCAAAACAGGATGGGTTTTAGTTCAGGTATGCGTCATCACGCTAAACAGAGGACTCAAAAGACAAAATGATACCTGTAGGCTGTGAGTGGCAGTGGTCAGATAACACATTAAAAAGCAACATGCTCAGACTTGTTAATGACAGTGGTTGAAAATCGTTATGTGTACTACAGATCAGAGGGTTAGTATTTTAGTTGAATAATTACAGGAACAACATATCTTTTGAATTGGATAGGAAAAGCAGAAGTGCAGTTGTATTTTACAAAATCAGCAATATCCAGTCATGTGAATGTTTAATAGTGACAAATCTCTTGTGATTCTGGTGGCCTCTGCTGACAAATGTAATAGGAATTCATAAGAAAATAATAACGTATCAGCAAAGTTTGTTTGTTGCTTAGTTCTGCATTTTCAGGTGATGCAATACTTTCCAAACAAATGCCAAAACAATTAGTATAATACTGAATGAATCATAGTTTCATGACAGAGGCACAGATCCCGCATTATTGGAGTGGGGGAGGAAGGATATCTGTGATGATGAGCTACATTGATAGCGGAAACTGTGACACATAATGTCAAAGAAGACCGGATAATCGTATCAGAATCATCTGAGGGCGAAGTCATAAACATGCAGACTGCCATAAACTGGCAGTGAGTGCTATACATACACTAAACAACATGGTATATGTTGATATGTGAATGGTGACCTAAGATATTCGTGGTATTACTACACCTTATGATAAAGCCGTTAACTTCACATCCTATAATACACATCACAAAATTATATCAAATCAGTAGATGAGGAATCATTGTGACCCACTACTCACTGATGGTTTTTTGGCCACTAAATGATGATTTGCAGCCATCTGGTGGATGAAAATCAATAATGCACAAAGCCTGATCAGGCTGTAAAACAATATTAGAAATATTTCAGTATACTTTATCACTATTGGTCAACCATGAAAACCTGTAACACTGTATCTTAAATGTTGTTAAAGCTGGCATTCACTGTCTCTGTCCTCTTTACTGCATAAATGTATCTTAAAGAAAGGAAAATGAAAACATCTGTTTTAAAACTTTAAATAGAAAACAACCTGCAATATAAGTCAATTTGTATTTCAAAACCCCATTCCTCTTTTTCCTTTTCCATCCGTCACTTTCTTTTTCTTATTTGGGGTTTGTATAAACAACACCAACACCAAAAAGAAAGAGAAAGAGAAAGAAGACGAAAGAAAAACAATTTATTTATCAGTGATATACTTATAGCTGGTTTAAACTTTTGTTTAAAACTAGATTTTGATGTGTTTTGAAGTTTTGCAAGGATAGAACAGAGTTTATAGTTTTGAAAAAAAAAAAAAAGTCCAAGTGAACCAGTGAGGCTAAGGTTTGTTGGATTAAAGAACATTAGTAACTTCAGTGTTTACATGCAGCTCATAAAATAAAAATGAAAGGCAGATACAATTAAGGGAGGGAGGAAATTATATTTTCAAGCTCATTTGCAGTTTTTGATTTAATTTTATTGATTTAAACATGGCCCAGTCATTCACATAGTGGCAGAGAAATAAATTATATTTCCCATTTGGGGTAAAATTGTGCCCATAATTATGAGTGACATTTACATATAAAAGCAGCTTTAAATGTAACTGAGTGACAATATAAAATGGGAAAATTACAGTTAGATCTAGGATTAGTCAGTTAATTATTCGGTCAAATGACAGAAAACTGTTCTGCTAACTGATTAATTGTTCAAGTCATATAATTTCAGGACAAATGCCAAAAATGTATTTTGTTCCAGATCATGTGAAATATCTACACCCTGTATATTTGCTGTTTATCTTCATCATTAAAATATCAACTTGGGCACTAGGATATTCCAGTGATCTGTTTTTTCTATCCTCTGACATTTTATAAAACAAGCAATTAATTCAGCAAATAATCATCATATTAATCGACAATGAAAATAACTGATGGTTAATTATATTATATGTGTGACAAACTACAACTGACTAAACAGTTTGAAAATACTGAGAAACCTCTGTCTTAACACCAGGTGGCAGGAAAACCCTTACCACACAAAAAGGCAATAAAAACAACCACAACTCTTCATCACTGAGGAATCAAAGGGCATATGCAGCTAATTGATTGATATATATATCCATAAAAAATTGTGCTTATAAGATTTCTTAAAATTCTCATAATCTTTTTGGGGGAACTATATCATATAGATTGTGTTTTGTCTGTCTGTCTTTATTTATTTATTTATTCTATCTGTCTAGTGCATTGGCAGGCGATCAAACAGCAGTAGTCAATATTGTGGAAAAATCAAACCGCCAGTCTTGCATGTTTAAAGGCACAGATGGTGCAATAAATATGATTATATATCAAAATAAAGGATAATTGATTACTTTTTTTTTCTGTCTAGCTAAGCCAGAATGAAACCACAACTGAGCAGAGTGCATTAAGTGTCTCTTTGTTAGTAAAATAGCTTATGGAAAAGAGTCGCTGCTGTTTCTTTACTGCAGTGCAAACGCAAATAAAATGTCCTTTAATCTGCTTTATTATACTGGGGAAGGGCAGGAGCTGTATGTGGGACGTGTCCTCACATGGGTGGGACAGTTTAATGGGAAAGGAGACCAGGAGCAGTCACTACTACATTGCTGTCAGGTCAGGTTGAACATGTTGTGAGCCTGCTCATTATTTACGCATTGATTTTTGTTGTGTTTTTAATCAGAGCTGCGTCAAGTCAAACCGAATAACACCGGAAATCATACGATTTAAAAAAAAAAAACTTTAATTTTTCACACTTAGTCGATCAACGTTCATCGAGGGAGAACTTTATTTTGAAAGGTTGCGCAAAAGTGTTGTGTGTTTTTCGTTCACGTGTTTTTGACATGATTGTGAATCCTGGTGCGTTCAGGACGTTTTGAGAGAGCAGAGTCCAACACGCTCCCACTCAGAAGAAGTTAGTTGGGAGGTTTTAAAGTTTTTCTCGGATGTTTCCCTCGTAGTTTCCACCTTTCTATCTCTCTGCTTTTTTTTCTTTTTTTTTCTTGAAGAGAAACGTGTAACCTCACCTTGCGGTTGGTTGTGTGGTTGTTTGGTTGACCAGGGTCCGGTGCTGTCAAACTTTCGTTGACATGACATTTCGTGGACATTTGTTGCACCGACGACGGATGGACTGAAAAGTTTGGTGGATTTTTTTTTTTTTTATCAACGAGCTACAACAAAACGGACTTATTGCAACTACTTTTGTAAAAACATTGTCATTAACATATTTAGTTAAAGACATGCAGAAGTTCAATTCCACCGGTACCCACAGCAACACGCTGCCCCGGGACGCGGAGCTCCAGCTGCGGTTAGCTGACAGCGGCGGATCCGGGGAAGGGAAGGAAAACGGGGCTGGCAAACATTTCCTCGCCCAACCTGAGGAGGAAAGCTCGTTTTGCACCAAGAGGAAGATGCTTGTCGGTTTGGATGTAATATGTCTCTGTGTTGGTAAGAATAAGTCTATTTATTTATTTTCCATTAATGGTTTTGACCTTAGGTAAACAGCTTGTTTTCCTGTTTTTTATGGAATAACTGCAGATTAACAACCAATTCCACCTTAAACACACAATTTGCACCATTTGAAAGCTTCAGTCACAATAACTAACCTTTAATCATTCTGAAGGACCCACGCATGTCTGTCAGCTTTCATAATGTCAACACCAGCTTTGTAGATCATATTACCTTTTTGAAGGTTAGAAGGAGGTTAGACCAAGCTGCTTTTTTCGCTAGGGGAGGGAAAAAACACATCGGATTTGTTAAAGTTAACGAAGCTGCAAAGCATTTTTCCAGAAGTCAAATGGAAACTGTTCAAACTTTCAGCTTGTTCCCCCCCCCTCTGTACACGTGGGGGCCGGAGAGGGAGAGAGGGTGGAGGGGGGGGGGGCTCAGCTGGCAGGAGCAGAGCTGTCCCGGGAATTCATCTGTTCCCATGGTAACCCCCCCAAAGTTCCCGGGAGAAGAACGTGGGAATCGGGATAAAAACATGCCCCGTGATTGTGTTCTCGTGCCGAAAATTACCTCTGTTCACTTGAGAGCTTTAGAGCTCCCTCACCCACAGATCATCAACAGTGCACAGTTGGCATGGTTGGACAAGGCCTATAATTCAATTACATTAATAAGTAGCAGTTTTCAAAAGAATTACAAACATTAGTAACAACAACTCACTGACAGAGCCATAACAAAGAAGAGGTCAGAGTGAGTTTCTCTATTATAATCTACTAATGGATATCACTTGGCAGTGGATTTGTTAATGTGACAAGTAATGCTTATTTATATAATAAATGAATCCATCAATCATTTGTTTTTGTTTTTTCACGTCATTGTCCAGTTAAATTGCTGAAACTAAAGACTACTTACTAACACAATACAATGATGTTTGCCCATTCTGCAAATCAAAACCCCAAAGTCTTTAAATGGAAGAACAACAAGCTTGTAGATGTATTTTTACTTTAGAAATGACAGATAATGAAAATTCACATTAATCACAAACAATATCAGACACCTCTGTGTGATAATATGTGGTCTTATTGGGTTTTTGATTTAATTTCAAGCAGCATGTTAAGAAGGATTGCCTCAGTTGAATAAGTTGAGACTTAATACGATGACAGATTATCTCCTTGTGCCCTCATAGGTAATAAATTACCATAATAGTGAGATTAAACCTTTTAGTGCCAGAAAATGTCTCCAAATCCTTTAGTTACATGAATAACTAATATGTAATATGTTAATACGTTCCCAAAGTTGTATTATTTGCATTTTAATGACATACTCTTTGTCCATGTTGTGCTTGGTAGAACTAATCCATGTGTTTAGCTCATTCAAACTACAGTAATGAATCACATTTTAGGAGATAATTCTATGTTTGCATGTATAACATTAAGAGTCTAGTGACCAAAGCTGTCAGGGAAATTTAGTGGAGGAGAAAGAACAATATTGCTTTCTTAAATGTTGTAGTATTTAAATGTCAAAATCAGTGAAATTACTACTTTAGGGTGGTACTGGACTCTTACAGGACTTGAGTAAAAGTACTTATTTACTTTCCACCTCTGTTCTGTCTGTGGGGCCTGAAGCTTCACTTAGGCACCTGCTGTACAAGAATGTGATTTTTACTGAAGCGTGAGATAAAATATAGTGTCGTAAGTTTCATGTTGTTTTCTCACATGACTATAGGGATTGGAGCATCAGTGTTGTGTACACGAGAGACTATTCGAACCGGGAGCAAACACAGGGGAGGCGGAACCTGTCTAGGCAGACCGACAGGTCTCAGTCTTGTTGGCAGTTAAAGCAGTGAAGTTGCCTGGCAAACAAAACGACAGTACGAGGCAGTCAGTTTCCGTGCCGTGTTATTCTTAACCCCTGCAGGTATGCTATTAGCTGTTCACTCTGCACACTTGTCAGCTGCTTTGTTCTGAGTTTAGGAAGTGGCTAGCGACCGAGCATCAGTCAGCACTAAGGAAGGAATGATCTCTTTCAGTTCTCCTCCTCAGACACACACTGAGCATGCCACTTGCTGTACTTTCTCACAAAATTGCGTGCCCTGACCCCTCTTATTTCCCCGCTGACTAGATTACAACACTGAGACTGAGTCACTGAGCCTCAAGCTAGACACAGCTGAGAGGATTTAGAGAGTCAGTTAGTCTTGTGACTGAAATATCCTTTTAAAATGAGTTCGCCTTCTTGCGATGGATGTAACAATCGCAAAAGTCCCGGTTTGAGTTGATGCGTTTCAATGTATGATTTTCAAAAAGTGTAAGGTTTCAGAGTGGTGACTTGTTCAATACACTATGTGTACTAAAATGAGAGCATAATATTGAACGATACAGTCAGGTATAACATATTGTTGCACTCATTCTTGCTACTGGCAGAGCTTATTAGATGTTAGATCACTTACAGATTCATGACTGTCTGTCTGCATCCTGCCCACATAACCATCTTGTCAGCAGAGGCCTGACCTTGACTCATCTGTGGCTATTTGTCAGTGTATGCCATTACTCAGTAAAAATGAATCAGGCCCTTATTTAAGTTAAAACCACTTATCTCTGACTAACCCAATTTTCTCTAAAAAATGTCATTATCAGATCTCCTCAGACGACTGACCCGCCAGCATTATTTATCCTGTAAAGGGGCTCATTCACTACTGGAATTTTAGCCTGAAGCATCCAATCCTAATTATGTTATCAACTGAAGAGGGATTCCACATTGATCTGAAGGTTTCACAGCCTCTCTTTATGTGTTTTAGTAGTTAAACACATTTAAGTTTAGGAATGAATTTGAACGCAATGAGGTTTTGACTCAGGGTACCTGATCAGACTATTACTCAACACCAGACCTGTCTTACATTGTTGTATTCCAGTCATGAGGCAGTGTTTTTAATGGGGCTGTTCTGACATGCACAAGAGAGATGCTTCACAAAGATGGATTGTTCTGATTTAGCTCAGTGTCAGTAGGTTCCATGGAAGTTGCCATTTACAAGTGTTTGCTTGTGTGTCTACGTGCATTACCAGTGGGACTACATGGGTTTAAAAGAGAGAGAGCAGACAGAATCTGTGCCCTGTGGCTGGATCCAAGATATAGTGTCCAGCCACCCAGGGGTCAGGAGGTGTCGGCTGCTTGCCATATATGCCGGGCACGCAGGGACAGGCCTCCCAGCCTGCACTGCTGTTTCCCTCCCACACAGGTGGTCCTTACTCTCTCATCACCCCAATAAAGCTAGTTATTGGCTCTCTTAAGAGTAATTGGGAAATGATTGGAAGTGACACTCGAAAGCCCTCTATTAGCTTATACGGCTTAGAGAAACATTATAATTGCCACTAGGCTTGACCTTTTTTCTGGAGGTTAATTGTGAAATAGTCTCATACTTGATATGCATAAGATGTTAGGCTGAGTTAAAATAACACAAAGGAGAAGAAATCATTCACACGGTAGATAAATTGCATAGATTTAAAACAAAAAAGTAAAAAAGTCATATCACTCAATAAACACAGAACTAGTTTTTTTGCCATACAGTAGAAAGAGAAAGCTGGAATCAGTTGATCACTGTGGTGTGTGAGTTGTTCTTGTTCTAGACTTGAAGCAGCATGCTAGGACGCGAGGACTGGTATCTACCTAAGAGATCTGAATCCTAAAAGGGCTCCCTCTTTCCAGCTTATCTCTGTATTTGCCCCTTTCTTTTGTTCTACTGTTCTCCTTGAACAAACTCTATTTTGGGACTGAAGGTGTTCGAGCCATGTAGCAAGGTGTGAGTGTGTGTGTGTGTGTGTGTGTGTGTGTGTGTGTGTGTGTTTTGGGCGGATGGCGGGTTTATCTTTTAGGATTCCTGATTCTGTTCTTTTGGCAGAGAAAGCTGCCAAGTGAGCGAAGCAGCAAGAAGCCAACACGTCACAGCATGTCAGCGCGTAAAGGGCCAGGAATATTAAATTGTTTCCTATGTGATTGTATGTGTGCGTGCTCATGTGTAAATGTTTGGGTGTGGGTGTTTTTGTGTATGCGTCATCGTGGCTGCGAATGTGGACACCCTACTACAGCTGCCATGTGCGTGCTGTTTGTTGACAAATTCGCCAGTCGTGTTTTGCTGCATGTTTTAGGCCCTGATCAAACACGCATTTTGAAGTTATGAAACACACTGGCGTCACTCTGTGGCTGACAGATGGCGAGCCATTAAAAATGGCTCAGTCAAATCATTAGCTAGAGATGGAGAAAGAGATTTTGCTTACTCTCCCTCGTTAGTGTATTATTGCATCTCTTTCCCATTTGACAGCACTGCAAAGATTCAGGAATCCATTAGCTGCACTCTTCCTTAGACTGTCTACATAGGCACATGTATTTGGCTGTCGATACATCTTCCTTCACCCATTAGCACACCAGAGCCAGCTCAGGTCTTCAAAATGCCTCAGTTGCCTGAAGGCTAAGGGGCAAGTAAGAGCCTGAATGAGTAAACAGCCCCAGGATGGGAGAGTAGAGTGAGGTGTGGAAAGAGAGAAGGGGTTGAGGATCTACAGTAGGGGTCGGAGGTCAGACCCAGGGGCGCCTGAGGGATCTTATCCACAGCTGTCTGTTCATGTCCTAGTGAGGAAGTTGTACTGAGAAGTATAGGAACTGTTCAGACAGCAAATAGCTTCAAATGTACTTTTAATGAGGCAGCTGCAATCTTCTCCTCGATGGCAATTCCGTAAGTGCCCAGGGTGGTCCATAGGTATTAGCTGTAATGAGTGAATAAAGATGTGTGTAGTACTCTAATCCTCAGTGCTCATTAGCTAGAATGGGTTTGGAGAGGTTTACCAGCAAAGTGTCTGAATCCAAATACAGCCTGTAGCCCCGCCTTTGCGTCTGTCAGAATTAATGACTCGTCATCTTCTGTCTGTTCCCCCATAAGAAGACTCAGACAGCCCCCTTTGGCGCCATGGCATGGTTACCCATCATCGAGACCATTTTATCATTGTGTCACAGCTCACCTGCTTCCCTCCCTTCATCTTCTCATGTTCCACTATGAAGTTGTGCAACTGCATGTTTCCCCGCAAACCAAAACACACTGACAAAACAACCCTGCAGCCCTCAACTCTTTCCATACATACAGTACTACCGCAGTCAGGCCGCCCCATGCCAAAGACCTCCCCTGCAGTCCCAACCACAACCCTGTGTCGTTTTCACATTGCAGACTGCCAGCCCTTACCTCACTGCACACCCTTACCTTCATACCGCAAAAATCCACTAAAGATCTTCTTTAAAGTTTCCAAGGTACATACCAGAGTGGCGGGCCCTTTATGTTCCGGCTGAATCAGGAAGGCAAGACAGACAGACCACTTTAGACCTCACCACTCATGCCCTGAACTCCAGAGCCGGGCTCCAGGAAGCAGGTCAGTGATGTGTGGAGAGAACAGAAGCAGCTGTGGGAAGCATGTCTCCACTGGCCAGCAGTAACAGTAACAGTGGCGGTGACAAAAAGGAAGAGCTCTCCTGGTGCATTGTTGGAAGACAAAGCAACATAAAGGCAGTTGGAACCACCTTGCTCACAAGAAACGTACACTTTCTTCTGCTGTGTGTGAGTTTGTAGATATTGTGCATCAAAAGCTTCCATAAATATTAGCATTTTCAACTAGCAAGGTACTCTCAGCTGTTTCTCGCTGTCCCTTTCTTTATGCGCTGTTTTTGCCACTGCATATGAGGTGGATACATCCACTATATGTCTTACCATTAAGACAAACCTGTGAGCCTGTGAGTCCAGCAGCAGCAGATGCTGATGATAGCAGAGATCCAAGACTGTTGTGGCTCTCCAGTCCCTCTTTGTTCTTCACTGATTTGACTCTTTGTGCTGCCATCAGGGCAGACAAAACAGAACAGTCTCTCAGAATAATACATTCAGCTATGGAAAAAAAACAGGTGTGTGTCAGCACAGGAGAACACCACTCACCCGTATCCCATCTCTCCATCCTCCAAGGATGAACAGGAAAGAAACACCATCTAGGACACTCTCACATACACCCATATACACACACAGTACTTTAATTGGGTTTGTGGCAGTTTGTGGTTGCCAATCATAATCACAGCCTTAGTGTGAATGACTTCATCTCCTGTTTAAGTGTTACCTTCCCTATGGTACGATAGTCTGTGTGTGTGTCTGTTTTGTGTGAACCTGTGTGATAGTGCATGCAGTCTCTTCCTGTACTGCCTCTACAAACAAAGACTTTTTTTTAATATCAGGTGGAACATAAAAGACTTGGCTTTGACCTTAAAGTACCTGACTCCAACTGAATAGTGATTAGATGAAAGAACAGACCAAGGCTACTTTATGGAGGCAGCTTTGTGCAGTTAAAGTCATTATTGCACAAATAACCGTACAAACCCACCCAGCCCAGTTTATGAGCATGTTAGGCAGGCCGTCACACTGCTTCCTATAATGTCGTTACCAGGGATTATCATGCTTGCAAAGATTCAAATTACGACATTTCACAGTTCAGTTCACCAGCTTATTATTATTTTGCAAGGTTGACTTGAAGGTAAACATGCTGCTTAAAATTTAGTTGGGAAAGACTGGCACATGCAAGCTGGTGAGGGGCCCAGTGAGGGTGGACCACCCCTAAACGGTGCTATAGCAAGCTGGGCTACAGCCCAAACTCAGCCCAGTCCTAAACTGCAGGCCAGATGGACGGTATGTTAACAGGTCACTAATTGTTTGTCCTCCAGTTCTATCAAAGGGCCAACAAGAACAAGGCCTGTATAGTCACACATTATTGGGTATGATGAAGGAGATGGCTATTATTGTGGCTTAGATTTAGCTTTAGGTAGAGTATTGTGCTAATCTCTGAGGATGAACATACTGTTTATCCAACGGCATCCACAGAAGTTCATTTAGGTCTGTGATAGTGAACAGTCTGTTTGCCTCAGTGCATGCCTTCAGGATTGTTTGGCTGTAGTGTGGTTTATTTGGTTGGTTAGTTTTTCTTCCAGGTGCTGGTGGGTTTTTTGGTGGTTTGTTTGGTTGTCTGTTAGTCTATGTGGCCGTGGCTTTGGTTTGTTTGCATCCCAGTGTGGTTTTTATGTGTGTGTGTTTTGAGTCTGTATGTGTGTGTGTGTGTTGGGGGGGTATTCTGCTGGTTGAGGTGGGGTCGTGTTTACAGAGCGGGTCCCAGCAGAGCCCAGAACTCTGACCCTCACATTCCAGAACCACCACTAATGGCCTCCGTCTGCTGTTCTCTGCAGAGAAACCCTTGCTGCATCTCTCTTGGCCCCATATCTCCAGTTTTCTCTCACCCCAGTATAACTGCCCTCAGCCCCATTTGTCAATTTTTGAGCCTCCTGGCCATGTATTTTAGCCTAGTTTTTAGTCTGATGCTATATTGATCAGCAGATGTTTAGCAATATGACCGCAATGCATGTCGATGAGCAACTACCATCTGCCCTCTTTTTTTTCCGCTCACTTTTTCTGTTTTTTTTTTCATTATTTCTTGCTTTTGGTTGTTGTTGTTCTCCCCTTACAGTGAGCTCATTCTGGGCTGTGGTCATAGATGTGTAAATTAGAACCAGAAGACTTTCTTAGAGTGAGGCACATATCCCCTCGGCTCTCATTCCTCCTCTTCTCCTTCCTCCCTCCCTCTCCTCTCCTCTCCTCTCCTCTCCTCTCCCCCTTCTTTCTTTCTATCCCTTTTGACTATTTGAAAGCATTCCTGCTTTGAGTGTCAGGCCCAGCGAGCAGCACATTTTGGCCTAGCTGTGTAAGCCGACCCACTCCTCCGCCTCCTTTTGGGTCCCCTCTCAAGCTTTCCTGGCCTGGCTCTCTTTTGAGCATGTCTTGGCCAGGTGCAGAGGTTTGCTCACAGCTGCCTGACAGATGATGTGAGGGTCTCTGGAGTGTTTTTGTGTCTTGTTGTGAAAACTGTTGTAATGTAGTTGTAAAGCATAGAGGTTGACTGTGACAAAGGAGCTTGTAATTTGTATAGGATTGTACAGCACTGATAATTTCTGCAATTTGCGGTCAGTTTGGTGGATTTATTTTATTGAGAAGCTTTGCAACTGTGGAGTGATCGTTGGTTCATGGCCATTAGTGTCGAGTCCGTCTCTGAACTTCATGCAAAAATGGGAAAACAACACAAGCCATAAGTACCGGCAGGCCTGAGGTCATTAAATATGCTGCTATCTGGCTCAGCACTTCATTGCTCCCATTAGTCCCCCATATGTATGGAAAATGATCCCTCAAGAAGTCCATGTTCCTACTGTAACCACAGAGGGTCGTTAATGGAGAATGTGCCCATTACCTCCCTGTCAATGCAGCAAAATATTGATTATTGAGAGAGCACTAGCAGAATCTGATGAGGACACAGACCAATCCTGTTAATGGATGGTTGAAAGCAGTGAAAGGCCTCTATTTGCCACAAAACTGACCTGATTAAATGTCAAATGCTGCACTTTCTGTTGCAACATTTGCCAAAATATAATCATAAAACACATTTCAGAAGAAAATGTAGCATGTCCAGTCTTGCATAAAAGACAGCCGTCTTGTACAATAAGAGGTAACTGTGATTATACGGTTTTTAACTCTAAACTTTCATCCCTCAATCAATGGTCAGTGATCAACTGTCAAAAGCATTACTTTGAATATTAAAATTACAATGATACTTTGATTAAAATGTGTAGATTATTATGCCTTATCATACTCATCTCTTTCACACACACATAGTTTTTCTTGCCTCCTTCTGACATACACATATAGTACAAACACAGGTCAGGCCAGCACGCTGCAACTGTTTTAGTTAAAACATATTTAAAGTGGAGTGCAGTGCATTATTATCATATGAAAAAAATCTGCACAACCACTCAACTTGAACCGGAGATGAACTAGTCATATCTTTGCAGGACACAACCAAGGTATGACACACACATACACAGACAGATAATGGGATTATGGGTAGGAGATTAAAAGATGTGTGTGCATTTTATGCAGGTGGCGGAAAGAAACCAAGACGGCTTCACACAGGATATTTATTTTTAAACTTAGAAAAGGACGACAATGATCTTAGCTAATATAAACTAGTTAGAATTACTTCAAGCATGTACTTTTCTCTAATATTACTCCTCCTAAAGATATGTAATGTAATGTAACTGTGGTCACAACATAGTATCAGCAGATTTCAACATTAAAAGACAATATAAGATTATATTCGATATAAGAGACTAGAGAGACAGAATTAATACTAGGATTATTTGAATGGATTGCATCACATGATGTACTAAATGCATAATATAATAATCCAGTTGTTTGAGAAGATACAATTGGCACTTGTTATAAGGGAAGGAACTCTGGACAGACAGCATCAAAACCTAAAAATAGATGTGAATAGCTCCATTATCAGAAATTCTTTTGTCTAAAATAAAACAGATAGCACCTGTTTGTGACCTGCATGTGGACGTGTGCGTTCCATGAGGTACATGACTTGACGTGCGTGACTGAGCAGAATTTATGTAGGTGTGTGTAAGGAGATACTCAAAGATGTGGTGAATGAGATGAGGATCAGATGAGAGGTGCTTCCTATCTTTCTCTCTCTCTCTCTCTCTCTCTCTCTCTCTCTCTCTCTCTCTCCTTTGGCGTCACAGCCTCTGATATCTAGCTGCAGTGTGTTTCCCACTCCTTTTCTTACCAAGGCCTCTCTTAAAATATATTGAAAGACGCTAGCTTTTATCTGTGTTTTGTCTTTCTGTTAGGGCAGCATGACTTTGACTACAGAGGTCACCAACGCAAACTTTTCACTACAGAATAATGTTCTTAATCCAGTCTGGCTCTGTCTCGGCTCTTGTCACACAGCTGTTAAGAGTCACCTTTTCTGTGCTGATAACCTCAAAACTATAGATTATTTCCCTTGTTATACTTGTTAATCAGTTCACTGAGGTTGAATGAGCGATATGAGAGTTTTATAGTACACACAGTTACCTTTAGTAGGTCAGGTATGCTTAAAAACATGTTTGCGTGCCATTGTTTGCGGGTTTCAGTGTGTGTTTGTGTGTTGTTCCTTTTGGCCTGATTTTGAGTGTGTATCCTGTGCACTATTCAGTCACGTAGTCTAAGAGATTCCCTGGCAGGAGCAGTGTTTTGGCCTGGGTGCTTTCCAGCCAACCAGCAGGCCTGGGATGACAGGAAGAGGCACAGAGGTTAATGATTAGTCCCATGTTCTCGCTGCATTCCATGGGGTGACAAGGGGACATGGGATAAGGGACAACGAAATGGACATGCTGGGCTGGCTTTTACAGCCCTGCTGGTTATTAGTTTGAAGTATAACACAGAATAAAAGCTGTGTAACTCAGTCATTGTTTCTGGGGACTTTATCTGCCATCTCCCTTTTAGTCATTAAATCGTTGTGCAACTTTTCTTTCACAATGAACTTTCACCATCAGGCTGTGAGGTTTGTTTGCTTAAGCATGTCAGACCTTGACTGCCATTCACCTGATACAGACTTCTCATAATTAGTGACCAACCAGGAAACACAGTGAACACACAAGCAGAACAATTGTTAACATAAGACCAGATTGTTAAACAACACCTTGCTCTTTATACAGTGAGTTTATTGTCCTTTATGTTTGGCACACTGACATTTTCTGTGTATCATTCCCTCTTAATATATTCTTCCTCCTTCCTCATCTTAATTCTCTTGCTGTTGTTTCCATCTCCCTATCAGTCTGTCTGTCATCCCTTCTTACCTCTGATCCCTTCTTCCTTCTGATTCCACACAGCTATGTGTGGAATGCTTCATCTTCCAGGAATCTGGAAATCATGTCACCAGATGACTGATCCCTTTTAAAGCTGCTCTCTTCATGGCCCTGTCAGACAGGAGTATCTCTGTGTCTTACCCTCTCTGTCTCCGTTATCTTTTTTTTTGCACGGACCACATGCTCACAGACATTCATCAAGCCATCTTTTGTTTTGTTTTTTTTGTCTGTCTCCCCTCCCTCTCTCTCCTACATCTCATTAGCCTCCATCCCATTCTTTGCGTGTGAGTTGAAGGCAGTGACTCCGTACAGGCGAGGCTTCTTCTGTGGAGATGCCAGCATCACTTATCCCTACGTGGATAGAGAGGCCATCCCTGACAGCCTGCTCATTGCTGGTGGTATAGCCATCACTGGCATAGCGGTAAGACAACCTTAGCTGTTGGTTTCAGCAGTGAGTTCAATTTCTTATAACTTTAATATATGTAAGTATGTGTTTGTTGAAACAAACATACTTTAAATATTATCGTATTTGTATAGCTGTACTGTATGACTTATGTCTTAACCTGTTTTTCCTTGTCTCAGATCGCATTAGGGGAATGCTATCGGGTGCGCTTCCGAGGTGTACACTCACGGGCCTTTGTTCGAAACTGCTATGTGTCATGCCTGTACAAGGAGCTGGGAAGCTTCCTGTTTGGTTGCTGTGTGGGTCAGTCTCTCACCAATATGGCCAAGCTAAGTGTGGGACGCCTGCGCCCTAACTTCCTCTCTGTCTGTAACATCACCTATGCGTCCATCAACTGCACTACAGGCAGCTACATATCCCAGGTCGTATGCAAGCAGCCTAATCAGAAGATGGTGGAAGAAGCAAGGTGTGTGTGCATATGTGTTTTTTCAATTAAAAAATGATTTTGTTTGCTGAAGGTGTGGTAAACAATAGCTCGACTAGTGAGTGAATAGAAGTTAATGTGTAACCTTTGTCATTTATTTATGTTCTCTTTCAGGAAGTCTTTTTTTTCCGGCCATGCTTCCTTCGCAATGTACACCATGCTCTATCTGGCAGTAAGTCCCACTAATTTGAAATACATACGCACACATCTGGAATGTGACCTTCACAGTGACCCGAGCTTGTGTAATTACAGTATTTTGTACCGTGTTTACAGTGTTGGAAAAATATTACAGCTCTCACTTTCAGTTCACTTATTAGAGACCGATCACCAATCGCTAGAGGTCCAAGAACACTCTGTGCAACTTTTAACTAGATAAGCTAATTAAACATGCGCAAACACACACACAGAGGCATGTGTTGTTAAATATATTCAGACTTCCTGATCGTGAGGGAGGAGATCTTTGAGAGCAGCTATTCTCCAAAGGCATCCTGCTTCCAACTGAAAGAGCTGGTGAGACAGAGAGACAGGGAGGAGGGGGAGAGAGTGGATGTGTGGGTGGGGGTGGGTTGGAGAAAGAGGGAGAATGTTTTCCAGGGGGAACATGAATAGATGAAGAGACTACACAGACAGAGGAGGCCTTGTTGTGGGTCTCATTTAGAGGAGGGGGTGGAGGGCTGAATATGCCTGCTGAGAGATCGACAGGCTTCTTTCAGCTAGAGACACCCCCCCATGCACCCCCCATCCCCAGTCTCCCCCCATCTCTTCATCTTTCTCTTCCTTTTTAATACACACTGCTCTGCCCAGTAGTCATTGGTACATTGTGAGAGAGAAAATAACCATTAGATGAAGACAAATGCACATTCTTAAACAAATGCTGTCCATATTCACCATGTATTCCCCATCATTTACTAAAAGATCGAAACGAATTAAATGAAAACATCAATTAAATGAAGTGAGGATGAGCTCTCCCCTATTTGCACTTAACACTATAGAAGTCCAAATGAAAAGCAGCTCGTCTCTGACCAAAAAGAGACGCACAGGGATGAGTAGGGGAAGACTGAGTCAAAGGAATAAAAGGGTAAAAGTACTGAAAGGAAGAAGTGGTCTGAGAAAAACAAGGGGCTCAGTGTTCGTTATTTTTCTCTCCTCTCCACATCTTACTCCATTGTTTCTCCTCACACCGCAGGCACAAACACAAACCCTTGCATGTGAGGTTGTTGCTAGCTAGTGCTTGAGCAGACTGCAGACAACCTGGAGCGACTGTGTCAAACCTGTAGCAACATGCCACCCGGACCGTGGCCAGCTGCTAGTGTTTAAGGCAGTAACAGTGACACCTGCTTTCAGCTGGGATAGGAGAGGGAGAGAAGGACCCGGTGAGGGTCGGCCTCACCGCAGGAATGTAGGCCACGTGCTCCCCAGCTTTTAACAGGTCCAGACAAACTTCAGCCACCTCATAAAGCTGCATCATGTTCGCCCTGTGACCCCATTTCTACAGATACAAACATCCATTCTGCGCTGCAGCACTGGCGCAGGAGATGAGGATGAACAAAGGGAGGAAACGGGGCTTAGATAGTATTAATGGACTCGTGCCAAGCTTCTCTTTCCCCTCTAGGTAGCAGACTGAGTGGATGTCGTATGTTTTACTGAAAGGGCTCCGCCTTTGTTTATTGAAGTTGAATTATATAATGCATACATCCACATTTCTGTAGTTATTATACATAATAACAATATTATTCTTCTTTCTTGCAGTTCTACCTGCAGGCGCGGTTGTCGTGGCGAGGAGCTCGGCTGTTGCGCCCCCTAATACAGTTCCTCTTAGTGATGATTGCCATCTACACTGGCCTCACCCGCATCTCTGACTACCGGCACCACCCCACTGATGTCGTTACAGGCTTCATCCAAGGAGGGCTCACTGCTTACTGGGTGGTATGTTGAAAAAATAAAAAAACCTCTCATTGTCTATATAATCTTGAAAAACAATTATCTCCGTCTTTACAAGATTTGTTTCTCTCTGCTCTCTGTTGACTGAGTCAGCTTAAACAATAGGCTTTCCCTCTCATCGTCCTCACTCTGATCTCTCGTGGTGTTTATGAGCATTAAATGATTGGCAGTGTGTGTGGTCTGTGTATGTTTCCTGACATGTTTTGTCTCTGCGCCTGCAGGCCTTCTACATCTCCTCCATGTTTAAGCCCTGTGCCCGTCCAGACCTGTCTCCCACTAGCATGTCCCTGGAGAGTCCACTGTCCAGCCAGCAAACTGTCTGTTAGCAGGCACATCATTCCAGGATTTAGAAGATAAGAGAAGATGGACAGGGAGAAAGTCAGATAGCACAGGAGGAGGAAAGTAGAGAAACTTCAGTCTTTAAGAAAGGGAATCATTCTAAGAGAAGGATATGATTAAAGAGTACAATCTAACGTGCTTGCTCTCTTTTGGGCATACTGATACACATACAAACATACATTCATAGAGTAATCTAACATGTTCACACACTTACACGTGAAATACAAGAAGCACATTTGACTGTAAGTCAGACCCGTCCAGTGAAAAGAACTGCATAGTAATATTGCAGATATTTTTTTATACATGGAAAAAAAAAATCAAATGTATATTTTTCAAAAGGATTTGTAGAAGCTGCTAATGTTAATAGTTTCCCGTTTTAACTTGTTTTCTTCTGTGATGGAGGCTCTTGGTCAGTGCATTTAGTTTTCATAGCAGAGCTGGTCACTCTTTGGTCTTTTTTGTGAGAGCAGAAAATGCCAGCCTCCTCTTTTTGATCCTTTGCTCAGCTTGAAAACATCAGCCAGCAGCTGTGAACTAAGACCATCAGAGCTCAGATGTAAAGACAGCTCTGTGCCATGTGATAGAACTGGCAGTGATGAGGAATAAGCACGGACTTCAGCTTCTAAACATCTTTCCTTCAGTGGCCTGATGTGCCACTGCTCTAATCAGACTGCCCTACATCACTATGACTAAACAATAACATAAGCAGAGATATAAAAAAAAGTATTTGTGCTGTAATACAATTCTGTCTTTTTGTGTAATCAAGACAGTGATGAGGAGGAATCTGACCATTCCTCATCGCTACCACTTTTCTTTACTAACCACTTTGACTGTGTCCCAGAGGTGGAGGTTTGACTGAATTTTATAACTTTTGACTTTTGTCCTCGGACTCTCTGAGCTGCACCTTGATTTATGCCACTCTGACAGGAGAGCCGACACGGCTGTGACCCCAGCGGCCCTCCTGTGCATCTTTATTAATAGCACTTGAACGTACATAATGGAACCTTCTAATTATAATCATTATTATATATTTTATCACAAGATTAAATAATCAGTGTTTATTTTTGTTAATGACAGACTCATACACTATATTTGTTTTGGTTTTTATTGAAATGATAATTATTCAAATTGAATGTAAATAGCTGTTTCATTTTATAAACCACACAGAATTTCAAAAGTATTAGTTCCAGGTTTGGACAGTTTTTACATGTTTATTAAGTGTTTGTATTTACATTTGTGTCGATCAGGTACGGAGAGTTACTGTTGTATCTGTTGTAACTACTAGACTGAGCCACAGATATTATCAGAAAGCTATATTTTTTGTGTTCCCAGTTATTGTTATTTTGTTTTGTTTTGTCTGTGAATGCCAGAAAGGCAGAAATAACCACTGTACTCAAAAAAACCAAACCAATAAAATGAATGTTCAATGTTTTTAACTTCTTCTGTCCTTATTTTTAGTGTCCGCAAACTGAAAAGTAATGCACCGCAGTCACTTTCATGCCTAACAGACACAAGCATACTTCTCAATCTCAGTGTCACAATATTTATGTCACCTCGTTGTCTCTGGCCACTCCCGAGCAGAGTTGGTAAAATAAGCCATTTACAATTTTAAGTTATTTTTGGATACCAGACTCAGTGAGGAGGTAAAGAAATCTGGGCTGAAACAAAAACACTGAAATGATAAGTGATTTAACCTCCTGTGTTTGGAATCTTCCACTCCAGTGCTCTAGTTTCTTTCATTACAACTCTCTCTTTCTCCCTTTCATGCCCTTCCTCGCTTTGCCCCTTCACTGCTCTTAGTCCTTTTCGAATGCAGTGAAGCATGATCGGCTGTTTCAGGGGGTCATGCTACCATGGAGATACTTAGCCAGATACAGGTTGGGGCGTCTGAGGCTTTTTCTTTCATTTCTTTTTTTCTCCCTCTCCGATCCACTTCCAGGCAGAGGGAGGAGAGAATAAAAAGCGGTCCAGATCAGACAGAGAAAGCAAACGAGAGAGAGAGAGAGAGAGAAAGGGGGACAGGCGAGCAGGAAAAGTGGTCCAGTAATAAGGGGAAGGAGTAATGGAGGAGTTGGCAGAACAGATGGGGCGGTAGATATGAGAGAGTTAGGGTGATGGGCGTGGGGTGTCAGGGTGGGAAGGAATGTGATTGTGGTTTTCAGGCCTGTTTTGTTTCATAATACTGTAACTAAGGAGACACATTTCATTCCTGAGCAACGTATATGCCTGTGCTTGTGTGACAGGTTTTTGTCTATCTGTGTCTGCCATACTTCTTGTTATTGTCATATGTTTAGGTGTGTGTGACTGAGCTGAGCGGGAGGTAAGCTGCTCCACTGAGCTGAGCTTACACACCCTGTCAAACATGACATCTCGTTTACACTGTGACTGGTGTCTTCCTCACTAACCCTTTGGCCCTAATGGAAATGAATGGGGGTCGACAAGCTGAGGCACATTCTGTATGTTCAGATTACAGAGGTCCAGGCAAAAGGGCCTCACTATTTACACTGCTGTGACTGTGCACACAGTAGGAACAGTAGTCTGGCACTGTGGTCATCTGGAATAGGGTGCATTTGAACTCTTATCTCAACAGGTGAAAGCGATTACTGTCCGCATGCTTGCTCTGTGAAAGAAAACTAAACCCACTTTCTCTCTCTTGAAAGAAAACTTAACTTTGGGGGAATTCCTTGATAAGATTATGATTTCTGTCAAATTAGACAGGATGCAAAAATAGCATGGCGGATGCCTATGAGCACTGATCCGAATCAGCAAACAGATAAGTGTGCTGTGGAAGGCACGTAGCACACCTGCATATCTCTTCATGTCTGCAGAAAGGACACTTGTATCATACATCATACATGCATTTGTATGACATTGATAACATCATCAATGTGCAGCTCAGCCACATTATGAAACTCTGCTTGACCCTGTTTGAAGTGATGAAATAGCACTTTTAATGGAAATGTAAAGCATACCCTTTTCCCAGAGTCCTCACAAAATTTTACCTATCTTTGTTTACTTCCAACTAAAAGCTGCTTAAGGCTGAGAATTGATTCAGCTGTGAAGAGGAAAAGAAATTTCCTTGGAAATGAATTTTTGTTAAGTAAGAGCTTTTCGCTGTGGGTCTCCAAGGCATTACAGGCGTAGTCTCTGGAACTCTGCTGGCCTCTTATCCAGCTGTAGTCCAATTCTTAATAGAATTAAAAAGGATTAATGGGCTCTTTAGTATGCTCAAGTTCGGGCTTGCTCCCCTAGCGTCACTGCTATGCATATTTCTAAATCTCCCCTAGTAATGAAAGTCAGTGAATGCACTAGCTACAGTCATTAGGACTGCAAGTGGGCACATTGTGTGCTGATATGAGTCTATGAAAGGCATTAGTTTGCATGTTCCTGGTTAGATAAATCTTCTCAGGCCCCATTTCTTCTCTCTCTGCTCTTCAGGGATTAGGATGTGCAAAGTCAAGTTCATTGAATAAGCAAAGACATCAACTCTAAAAGTGATCGACAAAGAACCAACGGAAACTTCAGGTGGATAGCAGGGTCACAATCACTGCCAAATGTGGAAATCTTTGTACGTCTTTATGTAGCTGGTGTGTGTGCATCTACTCACATACGCAGCAGGAAATGCATACCTTATTTATCAGTCCACCACATGCAATATGTACGCATAAGATAGTACACGTGCTTTCTGATGAGGACAGTGTCATTGTGCTATCTGATGTAGATAGCATCACACAGCGAATCAAGGCACTGTTACGTATTCCACTGCACATATTGTGCTTGTCAGCTGAGGTTGCACAAGCTTATATACTAATGAGAAACAGAAAGAGACACATTTGAATCAGACACAGTCTGAACATGTAAGAGAGTATGATGAAATGCCTCCCGGGAAGAGTCATTCTCAGAAATGAAAAGATTAACAGGACTGAACATTTCCTCTGAAAACAAATTATTTAAATTTTATTTAAACTTTGGAAGGGTGAGGTAGTATAATACAACGAAGGTTACCTGATAAGACCTGATGACATAATGTAATATTTTAGGGTTGGGTGAGCTTAGTTACCTGCAGCTTCTCTTTGTTGAGAATAGGGTGTTCACCAGCTCTGCATTTCTCTCTGTCACCCGTAAAACAAACCAGAAGTAAACACTATTAAAATGTCTTTACAGACAGAAGATTAAAACTGACAGTTAAAGATTTGACTCGGAGTCATAACATGCAAATATAGACTTTGACAGCATTGTAGCTTATCTACCTGAACCTAGACAAGGGGTGAGGGTGTGTCTTTCAAGCTGTTGAGGGCAGACAGGAATGCAAAAAACAAGACCGCAGAAATAAAAAACAATAATCAGGACCCATAAGGTGTCAGTGATGACTGCAATGGAGAGTTGGAAGGACGATCCTGGGTTCCAAGGTCAACAAGCTAAGCCTTGTGCAATGCATTCACGTGCGGTGGTAATGTAATAATGACATGACACTCAGCCCATGAAAACAGAACATTCATCACTTGAGTAAACTATGTAGTATTACTCAAGTGAACCTCATAAAATTAGATATATACAACTGACCTCAATGCTCACTCGAAGGAGATGATTTCACAAGTAGTTTTCCTTGAGAGCTTTCCTTATTGTGTATATAAACATTTTTAGGTCAGTGTATGTTTGTCTTCATTTCTGTATTAGCATCTGTGAGTATGTTTAATCTGTGTTTTTGCCTTCCAGACTGTATGTTTATGTGTTCAAGTGTGTGTGAGCATGCGCATGCCTGTATGTGTGAATATTCAAGAGGTCATTTAGACCATAAATTCCACTTTCCACTTTCCCTTATACATACCATTATAATCTCACATATTCATTGCTATACTCCCACACACAGTCACACTCTCCTACATATGCTTTCACTCTATTATAATAAATGCCTGTATGAGAAATACTGATGGTATTTATAAAAGAAGATTGTTGTGTGTGTGTGTGTGTGTGTGTGTGTGTGTGTGTGTGTGTGCGTGCATGCATGCGTGCGTGCGTGTGTGTGTGTAATTGTGTGTACAGTATGCCAAAGAGAATAGTAGAGGAAAAGAAAGAACGGCAGTGTTGAGCAATAGAATAGTAATGCGTGAATAAATACAATGGTATGTGTGTCGACTGTACAGTAGTGTATGTAAGATAGAAGAGAAAAAAAATATGTCTATGCATGTGAAATACAATATTATTGTGTAAGAGAGTGGAATATTCTGAATAAGGGAAAAGAAATTTTGGGTGTGAGGAGGAATGCATGTGCTGCATGATGATTAATTAAAAATGAAGGTTGTTAGTTTCTTTTCAGGTCCCAGTAGACTGAAGTCTCATAGAAGAGTAAGAAGAAATAACAATAAAATAACAAGAATTTTACAGTAATAGTTACTGAAAAGACATTAAAATAGACACTATTCCACACTCTAAGGGGTGTCACTAGATGGTCTGGTATCACCAATATCTTATGGTGGCTAATGTTACCAAACTTTAACTACCTTAAATTAATATTTAGATATTGCTGAATAACTGATATGACTAATATGTTTGTTTGCTGACTTTATGACTCTACTGTTACATTACATTGTCTCATTTGTTCATCAAAAATGTAGAGCAGAGAACAGTGAAATTCTATGTGTTTTTATTCTGTGATAAACATTTGTGGCCCCAGTCACCACCATTGAGCAAAAGCCGTAAGTCTCACTTTAAAGCAGCTACAAGGAGTTCTTAACTGGTATGAAACAGTCTCAATTTAATATTGATGCCATTATGTGACGTAGAAAAGTAAAAGAGACCATCAGCGAGAAGATTGTCTATAGTTTTAAATGCCTATCAATGGGTCAGATTCCCAGAATCCCCTTGTTGCTAAACTAAGATAACTGCTCAACTAGTTAACTCAGTCTGTGCTGCCCGGACTGGGTGCCAAGGGATTGTTTTTATTTACACTGCCAAAAACACAAATTAATAATTAAATCTTAGAATGTAGCAATTCATTTTTTTCTGATTATTTACCTTGTCTCCTTGATGGTGAAGACGATGGGCCTATGTGAGTATAGGAGAGTATAACTATCTATGAAATAGTGATAGTGATAGTTCATAGTACAGCAGCGTGTGTGGGAGAGTACAGTGGTGTATGTGCCATGATGCAGATGAGTGTGTCTGTGATAGTGCTATCTGTGCAGCAGTGTTCCTAATTACAGGTCTCTCCAGGAACCAGCTGGAATGGCATGGAAAATTAAAAAACCTGAGGTGCTGAGGTCACACAATCAACACTGCGGTACATCAGAGAGCCCATGAAATGTGCTTGTTGGAACCCAGGAAACTGTTAAATACAGTGCAGGCCTCTCTCTTTCTGCTGCTGTGTATGCATCCATTCATCTTTGCTTTTGTGCATGTAGGTTTGATGATAGTTCAGTGCCAATAGTTTAATGAGCATGCACCGAGGAAAGACCTGACAATAGTCCTGTAATTCCTAGTTACAAATCAAGTTAACTAGTGAGTAATTTGTATGTACTGCTGATCCACAAACATCACTTGCTAGAGAAATCTTATGTAATTGGTAGGCAGTGGACAGTAAGTGCAGCACAGTATATTTAATAACAGTAATAATGAATTATTAAGTCTGTTGTCCATGCTTGTCTTTTCTTCTATTATTCTCTCTTGGTAACTCTTAATATAAATAATCTTTTTCCTTGCGCTGCTGGAACAGTTGGACTACAACAGCTTTTACGATGCATTGTTTACGTTTGGTGTAATTGCTGAACAATGTCAGTTTGACAGTCATGGCTGCTGACTACCACTGTTATTAGTGTTAACCTTGGGGGGTGAGTTATAGTTGCCGCTGTCCTGTAATTACATTTCTCCTTCCTCTTGGTTGTGGTGACAGATGATGACGGCAGTGGAAAAGCTGGTGAAGGGAAACCTCCTGCAATGAATGCAGTGACAGGGAGACAGTCCCAGTCCTGGAACCACAGAGGTAACTACCTGTCTAGACACTGAACAGCTGTCTTGGCTAGAGCTCGCACACTGCAAAAAAAAAAGTCAATGACCTTGTCTTAAAAAGTAAGTAGCTTGTTTGCAGTGTGAAATAACTTGAACATTATTAAATTGAATGACATTTATCTTGGTATTAGTAAACAGTAGAGGGACTGGAGAGTGAAACAATCGGTCTTTTTTTGCATCAGATATTTTGACTTGTCAGGAAAATAACAGATGGAACAAATAACCTAATAATGGCTCAACACAATTTGGATGTCCGTGTAAGGCACCGTGGCCCTGGAGCTGGAATCTCACCTGTGCATTTCATGCTATTACATGTCCCAATGAGTGCTGTGAAAATTGCCTGCTGGCACATTTTGCACCAGTTTAATGACATTTTGAAGTGTGTAATAATTGACATTTCTTGCAGTGTGCTGCTCTCCGGCTCTGTTCTCCTCGCTCCAATTTTTCAGGTGAGTGCCTGATTGCCTCACTGATCCGCAACACATCCAAACACAAGGCTTTGTTTATTTAACAATAGCACTCAGCCAAGTGTGAACGGCTACAGGAGGGCTGCCTTAAGAAAACATGGCAGTGATAGACATACTGACTTAACTTGACATTTTACAGGGCTGCAGCAACTCCCCATTTACAAATCCCTGTCCCCTAAAACCCCAGTCATGTCACTCACAGCTTTAGGTGAGATATTCTTGGATTCTGCTATGAATGACAGGAAGCAGTATACACAGAGAGCAGCTTATAAACAAAACTAACCAAATGGGTGATTTGATGTGAATTTCTTGCATACTTTCTCATGAGTCAATTTAGTGTGCATGCCAGCGCTTGTACATGAGTGAGAACAAATGGTGGCGTGTGTGAGTTGAGTTGCATTGTATGTATGTGTGTGCACGCTGTGTGTATAATTACGTGTGAAGCTACAGAAATACAGAGGGCACAGTATAAAAATCCTGATTCTTTCTGAGGGATTATCCTTCACAATGCAGGGCTTTATCAGAAGGCCTGGACTTCTGTAACAAGACACGCTAGCCCTGGAATCGCCCAGCCAAATACTGAGACTTACGCCAGCAATGAATCACACTGGGGGGGGCGGGGGGAAGAGAAGAGAAGAGAATAAAGAAAAGAAACACAGGAGAGAAAACGATGGCAAAGGAGAGCAAAGAGCAGAGAGGGGCAGGAAGAGATGACATGGGAAAAAGGAAAAGTGAAAGAGGGAAAGTGGAAGAGTGAAATGTACAGAGAAAGGCAGAGGTTTAACAAGTTTAACTGGAGGCCATGCTTCAAACAGAGAGGTTTGTTTTCTGACAGTGATCCCTCTCAGGAGATTGAGCTGGAAAACAGATTAATAGAGGCTGTCCAAGTTGCACTCTGATATTGCACAACATGTGCCTCAGCACCATGTGAATAAGAGCTGCCACGCACCTAACGTACACTGTCCAGAGCTTGAACATGTCTGTATGTTATAGCTTAATGCAGCCTCGCTATGCCTTTATATTCAAACTCCGATTGGCCTCTTAGGCAAAATCTTTAATGTTTGGCTCTGTAGAGTAGAGGTGTTTTTGACTGGGTTGTTTTTTTCCTTTTATAAGACTTTCTCAGCAGGATCAGGTTGCTATGCCCAGGCTAACCAAGCTCTGTAAAGGAGAGCTGTGGTTTTAGAAATGAGGGGGAGAGCTGGCTTCTATGGAAGGGGCTTTAATATGTGTCTAAGAGGAGTAGATGGGGTAGGGGTGTACATGGTATTGTATGAGGCCCCCGTGACTTTATATATTGATATATTCCCATGACACCTCCACTCCTAGCACACATGAAAATCATTTTTTCTGACCTTCTAATTTAGTTTTATTAGCTGTTCATTTTTTGGTGTGCCTTTATGTAACATCGAATTTTTATGTAATTTTATCGTCTGTTTATGTATTATTATTATGTATTGAGCTGGGTGAAGCCCACATGAATGTGATTAGTGTGTACACCAATCACATTTTCTATACGTGTGTATGTCAGTGTGTGTTGTTGTTGGTGTGCTTCCTGTGCTGGCAGCGTGTAGACGTCCCCTTGTGATATCCAGCCTGTGCCAGTGGGAGGTTCAGGCTTCACACTGAGCCGACTGGACAGACCAAAGTGTCTGTAACAGTTCCAGCACAATTTGCCCATTCTCTACACTCACCTCTCCTTTGGTCTTCCACTCAGAATGAGCGATTATGCGTATTACCATTTTATTTGAAAGCACTCCTAGTGACTCAATGCTTTAACTAGCCATGGTTCAATCACTTCTAAGATTTGGGTTCAAGGAAAAGACCTGTGGTGTTGCTGAATGTAATATAAGTGGAAAATATGTGTTATCTATATGGAAAGTCTAAAGTACGCACTGTCGGGGTGTGAACATGATACTGTTTTCTTAAAAAGAGTTACTCCTGGCCTGTATATGCTGTTTTGGTTGCGGTCAGCTTTCTATTGGGTGTATTTTGAAACCATTGTGGAGCTACACGAGCTCAAGCCAAGAAGGGTATTGTGCAGCCAGTGCTATTGTTTCAGAGCTACTCAGGATTCTCAGGGTGTTGCTTAGCCTTGCCTCAGCTTTGACTCCACATCTTACACACCCTGAGTGGTGCACCCAGTTTTTGCTTTAAACTTGGGTTTCATAACAGTGAACTGTATGAACTTTATGTGGGTTAATTTACACTGTCCTTCTTTTGTTCATAAACAAATCTTCCAAGACCAGAGTGGAAACTATCTATCTTTCAAGCTCTCAGAGTACTACCCTCATCCACATGGACAGGGAATGAGGGATTGAGGGGGTGGCAGTGAGACGGGAAGAGAGCTGTTTATCTCTCATCACCGCTCTTATGAACAGAACAAGAACGGAAGAGTTGAGACAGATGGGGAGAGGACTCAAATGCAGCAGAATTGTAATTATTTACCTTAAAAGTCATGTTTAGACTGTTTGGAATTTACTCCTTCTTTCAGACTACAGCACCGGACACAGTGTTTGTGGGAGTGTGGGCCATGGACATGCATGTCCATAGCTTTGTGTGTGTTTTCAGCCTGTCCTGCGTCATTGCTGCTTTCCTCTGTTTATGCAGGGGCTCAGTGGATATGGAGAGGGAAAATGGATCAAACAATTGGACCCCTTCCACACAGCTTCCTACAAGGGGAGCTGAGACAAGTCCATTTACTCTGTCTTTCATATCTGTTGTGACGCCAAGGATTGATGTAGCACTCAAGTATGACGCAATATTGAACTGATTACACCAAATCGGCTAATAAGTAAATCTGCTCTGCCTCAGTGTCCCTTTATCTATCTCACTTCAATCTGATAGGTATGTTTATGTTTTGGATGAACTTTTTTGCCCGCTGGTGGTTTATTGCAATCTAAGAGAGACAGGGAAGGGCAAGGGAGAGAGGCAGAGAGGGACAGAGACATGGAAGAAGGGAAGTAGACAGAGTTGAAGAGATAGAGAGGGGCCCGTATTGAGTGACACAGACTATGGTCTGTGTTTTCTCGGTGGACCAGAGAAGATGCAGTGTAAATGAAGCATGCTGCACCATGGCGGCTCCTGCTTTATCCTTGCACTTTGTGTGTGTACGTGTGTGTGAAAGGGAAAAAGAGGCCTCTTTGAGTACTCAAGAGTTCTCCCTCTGTTGTCTCATGGTTAGAATATGTTGGGAGGACTCTGTCCATGACCCATCTCCGGAGATAACAAGACAAAAACGTGAACATGGATGGATAAATGCATTAACATGAGAGGAAACAACCTGCCACAATACATATTGAAATCACAGCATTTGTAGCTTTTTATTGACATTTTGACCCTGTGGTGATGTGATGTGTCTTCACAATTATAGGCAGTCTGTTTAATGTAAATCTCTGACCTGAAGGACGAGGGCCTCCCCTTGTGTTGGTGTAAAAAACTACAAAGATTCAACAGGCATCAACCCGGAAGTGATTACTTCCTCCCTCCAATTCCTTCACTCCACAGGTTGTGCTGGTTTTTCTTCGACGAAAATGTACCTTACACACTGTCTAATTTTCATAATGGCTGTGCCATTGTGCCTTGGAACAGTACTAGGTAAGAGATGGAACACTGAATATGCAGCTATCTTTTGTTTTATTCTGTTTTTATGGTTAATTTTTAACTTTCTGTATCAGGTAACGGAATGTTTAGTAAGAGTCTAGTTTATAAAATATCTTTATGATGTCATATCGTACGATGTCTTTTGAGAACTTAAATCTTCATTACATTTCATCTCACAGAAAACTACGAGAAAAACATTTCCTGTAACGACATTAAGACCACTGCTGGATTCAAGTTTCCTCATAACGGAAGTGAGAGGAGTGAGATATTTGTGACCTGTAATAAGGT
The DNA here is from genome assembly GCF_000972845.2 of Larimichthys crocea. Classification (NCBI taxonomy): domain Eukaryota; kingdom Metazoa; phylum Chordata; class Actinopteri; family Sciaenidae; genus Larimichthys; species Larimichthys crocea. The sequence goes on along the minus strand of NC_040022.1, from coordinate 25,460,618 downwards.
ACTGTGATTTACTCTGTTGTAGTATTTTGTTTCACAAAGACATAATGGATGTTTTCTATGTGTATTTGAAGAAAAGTGAAATAGAAGAAGAGGGAATAACGAAAGTGAAATGTGACATGTGTTTTTACCCACAGACTGTGATTGCGCATGCTCTGATTGCCGAACAATTTTTTAAGTATTTCAATGAAGTGATAAGCATGGACAACTATTCGGTCATCACAAGAGAGTGCAGAGATCTGGAAATAAAATGCATAGTTCCTGATGTGAGTGATTCCCTCTATTTCAGCATGCAGTTAAATGAATTGAATCACTAAATGTTTATTTGCTTTTGTAGTAAATGTGAAACATGTGAAACGCTCTAAACTTTGCTTTTGGTTTTTAGGGCAAGTTTGTAAAAGAGATCATTATCTACTATAGAATTACTGGTAAGTAATAAGATGTTGTAAATTGATTTACTTAACCCTAACCTGTACCACTGATCAAAAATACATCCATATATCATATATACATGACATATAAAAAAGAATATCCCACCTCTTTAAACAGAGAAAGTAAAGAACCCCGATCCAACTGATTTATCAACAACATGGGGCCTCATCAGTAAGTGACACTGTGTAATTATTCAAATCTAAGTGCTTCACTATATTTGTTGGCAATGCTTTGAATTAATTTGCTGTGTAATACTTCACATTAATATAATGTTTGCGTGTTGTTTCGTGTGCAGTTGCAGGTGTAACATGTGGAGTGGCATTCATCATTGGACTTTCTCTGTATTTTTATAAAAAGAAAATGAAGTGAGCTCTGCTTCTATTTCCAATAACAACTGACTGTCCATGTCATTAACGTACACAGTGTCTGGTGTCTGGTCATTCAGAAATGTTTGTTTGTTTCTTGTGTCAGGAAGCAGCCCAGTGCAGCTCCAGCTTGTGATGAACCAGTGAATGACCAAATAGAGATGCAGATGTTTGTTGAAGCCATTTCACTCATTTCTGTTTCACCGATACTCGTGCTACCTTCAGTACACATCAATGAAGTTGAACACATCTTCATGTTTTCTTCATTATAGGCTGAGTGAAATGCCATCTACCTCTGGTCCACTAGAAAGTGGCGAAAATGATACTGAGCGAGATAACACACTTGAAAGTGTGCATGTTGACAGGTTAGAACGTTTGTCAAAACCATCAAAGTGTGTGTGTGTGTTTTAATAACTGGAAGTCTAGACTGTAATCTGCTAAAAGCTACCTTTGTCTCCATAGTATTGATCCTATGGCTGATGGCAAGACTCCTCAATCCCTTAGTCTGGACCACAACTTTAACCACGAGGGAATCCAGCCATTTGAAAAGTGAGAAGAACGGTTCACTTTTGCTTGAGCCTGTAATCTTTTGTCCTTTGAAAATGTAGGTGTCTCTTTAGAGCACCAACAATCCAAGATACAGCTAAAAAACAGAAGACGATAGAAACAAAAACAGAACAGGGAACACTTGGACCAGGACAGGCAGACAGACCAATAGATTAGGGAACTGATGCATGAACTGAGGAACAGAATACAGGACTGGAAACATACAAAGACTGAAGAACAAGCACAGACGACCTGACAAAGGAAATCCAAGAAACACAGGGACTAAATATAGAAGTGAAGACAAAATGACACAGGTGAAACGAATCAGGCTGGGACAGACAATCAAAACTGGCAGGGGAAAAAAAAGTAAAGTCACACAAGCCAGAAGGAAAGAGGAAAATTACAAAATAAAGCAGCAAATGCTAAACCATGAGACTTAAACACTCAACTTTAGTGCTATTCTTACCTTGTATTTATTTTCCAGTGACCCCGACAATAACAGAGCCTCTACACACCGAGCCATCCACAGGTACGTTTTTCTGTATATGATGAATTGTCACTGTGTTTATAATCAAATCTTTAATTTAAATCCTTCATTTAGCAACTATCGTATATGTCTTCCACAGGAACCTGAGGGACGATCCAGGAGGAATTAATGATAAACGGTAAGTCTAACAGTTTAGATTATTGTAGTAACAGTTTAGTATATAGGCTGTTAGAAGTTTTTACCTTTTTGTTTTACATTTATGGCTCTTTTAAGAGTTGTTAGAGCATGTAAGGTGAGAATGTATGTTAAATATATAGCCACCAAGAGGTTAAATAATTCCAAATGTTTTAAAATGATATTATTCAGTATGAAATTGTATTTAATGTAATTATTTTACAGTGTCTCACGGGTAATGTTAGCTTCTGCTCAGGATGTTTGAAAAGTGCTAAAAATTCAGAGTGACAAAATATGATGAAATATGAGGTGCAAACTATCTGTGAGCAGGTACGATGAAAATAAGCAACACCAATTTGTGAAAGCAAAACGTAGCGTTCTTTAAACAGCATGCCAACATGCTCTGATCTAAACTCCTCCATATTTTCACATATTATAGTTGACAGATCAAGATATTATTTCTTAATTATCGAGTTAAGTCTGAACAAAAACGAGTTGTCTTCTTGGTAAATCACTTGAATGGCTATAGATTAATATCAAATCAAATTCAGTGGGTCATGAACAATAGTGTGGTAATATTGAAGTGAAAAATAAAACAAAACAATGACTATCCAGCTGACTATTAATTGAAGTCTGCATTGTTGGCAGTCTGAAAGAAGTCTTAATAATAAATATAAAAATCCATTATTAAATAATGGATAAGCCAATACATTTTGACTTTAAAGCAAGTGCAAGTGTTCAGTATAAGTGGTCACATGCCACATTGATTTAAATCTAATAATTAATTAAAAGGTCCAGGGTAAAAGATTTATGTATGTCAAAAATTGAATATAATACACATAATATTTTTTTATTAGTGTATTAAATTTGAATTTGGCTGGTGGAGGAACCCTAAAATACTGCTTTTATCTATTTTATATTATCTTACATTTATGTTACATACATGCATGTTTTAGGCGTTTTAGACTCGCCTGCACACTAGCACATGTTATTTCAGCTAGCTACCTCACTGAAGCTAACCTTTGTGATAAAACTACACTAACTAGTGCAGCTCATGTGTGTAGAGGATACTTTATACGGTAGCCCAGAATGGACAAACTACACACTGGCTCTAGAGGTTCTTTTACCATAATTTCTGATGCCATTATGGCCCTTTTACTCAAATTCTGTCCAAAAAATGTAGATGCAGAACATAAAACACAACACTATCCAAAAAGCTGAAAATAGAGACAAAACTAACCAGATCATACAGCCGTCTCACTATATTTGCCACTTCCGGCTGAAGTATTCAGCCCAGGTTTTTTATGCCCTGCTGTTAACTGAGAATGGCTGTGACTTCCTCTCCAGGATCAGGAAAACACACAATGGGTGCACTCTTGGTGTTCAAACTCCTGAGGATCATGAGAATGAAGGACAACCTCTGCTGTTGAATCAGCGGTAAGACTGCTCCTTTCTCTCTGTCACTCTGCACTCTTAACTGTGCCCAAAGAAAAAGTCTCTGTTGCTTTCCAATTTCCAATCTCCTTCATGCCTTGTTTGATATCGCCTGTTGCTGCTGTTTGGACAGCTGTCAGGAGTAACTTTATGAACTGCTCTCCCCCTCTCTGCCCCATCCCAAATCTGAAGGGCCCATTTGAACTATAGAACTGTTTGACATCTGCTCATAAAAAAGTGAGCATAAACAAAGCGTTGCTGTTCTTGTGCAGAGGCTCATGTCCGTTCCATGTTGTTTCTGTCTCCAGAGCTGCCATCCAAGCTTTTGACACGAGAGGTGAAGCCGCAGATTTGGTGAACAAACATGACTTTGACCAACACCAGATCAGCGGGTGCCCTACTGCACCAGTAAGTAGGAATCTTTCTATTTATTTATGATTTATTGTCTTTTTTCTGTATATTATATATCTTATGCATATATTGTTTGTATGATTTAGTATTTGCTTTGTTTGCTGCAGGAGACTGACGTGGAGTCAACTCTCAACACAAAGACCCTAAACACATATAAAATAGACTACTACTAATAAATAAATAAATAAATAAATAAATAAATAAATAATAATAATAATAACTATAGTCACAGTCAGGGTATGTGGTACATTTACTGGCTTCTTTTGGTATCAAGTCCAGCACTTTTGATTAAATAAACGTTTTGATCCCATGATATTTTTAACAGGCCTGAATTTTCTATGATTACAACATCTATAAATCATTCTAAAGAAGAAATCTGTTTTTCTTCTTCAAAAAAAAAAAGACAATCCCAGTGGAAACTGGAGTTGTGTAGTATAATCAATCATACATTTACCTGAGCAATAGTTATTACATTTTGAAAACTGACAGTATATGTTGTCAGTAAAATGAAAAACACTGGTCACATAAATGACTTGGCTTGACCAAAGGATGGGTGGACCGTCAGAAAATGTACCACATACAAAGCTGTGAGACACATGAATATGAATACATCATTATAAATATGAATGTATTCATATGAATGTACTTATATAACAGCTATAATGTATAGTATAAACACATACGGTATATATACAGTACTGTGTTCATATATTAAACAATTATTATATATTATATTATATTAAATGTTCTATATATCTCATTAGAATGTATGATTTCATAATACAACAGAATCATACAGTATGTTTTTTTTCTTTCCATTTATAAGTAAGTTTGCATTTACCCATGTTTATCCATATCACATGAATCACAGCATGTATTCTCTCTCTCTTTTTTCTTTTGTTTGCTTACATACTCAATTATATTGCTTTCGCTTTAACTGATCATTTAAATATACTAATACTGACAATAGGTTAAAAAAATGATGATGAATTGTTGTCAACAAATTTGAAATAAATTCGCTTGATTTCATTGCCTGGTCATTTTTTTACCTTCGTTTCTGGACTTAAGACAACACTGGAGTACCTACTTTATACCACAAGGGGGCAGTATATAATCATGAGTCCAACAACACTGAGACACACCGAAACATAATTAGCCTTTTTACTGTTTTGAGTGATGCAAATACAATTAATGCATATTTATTCCAGATTGTAATATCCTCAGAATTTTAATTGTACAACAAAATATATATCTAATTCTTACATACTGTATATCTATGGTCGCCCACTGCTGGGAGGGTTGAAAATGATTTTGTTTCAACAAATCAAAGCCCCTTTTTAGTTCTGTTGATTTACTACTGTGTGGTTCTTCTATGCAATGAGTGTGACTTTCTAGTATAGGGCTCTGATTTATTATCAACCAATAAAGGGGCAGTAAGTACATTACACATCACTGGGTAATTTGTTAAACGTGTTACATGTTAAAGTACTTAAAAGATTTGTTTCTCCTGTGGCTTGATGTATGGTATTAATTACAGTTATACACAAACACACAGGAATTGGGGCTGAATTTAATACATCTCTTTCTTCTATCTCTTGGGACTTGGTGAGGTATACTGTGAGTCTTGGTTAGTTAATGTCTGATTCTATTTTTGCTTCCCTAAATATGCAATGACCTTGAAAAAATAAATAGATTTTCTAATAAGTATATAAATATATAAATGGTATACAAAAAAAATACTTTTTCTTTTACCTCTCAGACAAAAGAACCAAGAAGAAAGCATACCAGGGGTTAAAGGCTTTGTTACTCATGTTTGGTATGTGAAAGTGCACCATCGGTGAAAAGAGGGTGATTGAATGGTCAAGGCCTCAGAGCCTCCCCTCTCAGGGAGTTTCACTGAGGGGACATGAGCGAGCGAGGAAGGGGCTGGGCAAATGGATGGATGGGGGGGTGGAAGTGGGGGGTTGGGTCATCACATGTCAACATACATGTACAATATACAGTATGACAAGGGGAAAAAAAGGTGTGTGGGAGATGCTGTAATTATGGCTGTATCCTCTATGCTCTAACGCACATAATAATTAGATATCGGCTAATTAGATACCAATCACACTTCAACTGTATTATGAGCAGTCAAGTAAACAAAACTCAGTGGGAGCTGAACAATGATCACACCACAATGGGGATAAGAAGGCTTAGGGGAAGCTAGATGGGCTGTAATAACCCAGCCACTTAGTTGTGTTATCCCTAACTGATCTCGAGTTGATCACAATGTTTACGCTTACTCTGGAGTGCACTAAAGTCGCCTACAGTTGTGTGCTGTTGTGGCTTAATAGACAGCTGCGAGCAAACAGTGTTGCATTCAAACGTCAGTAAGCTGTATTCACACAGCAGTTATTATAAGATTACATCAGGGATCACACCACACCGTATGATTAATTAACCTTGACTGATGCTTTGTAAATCTCAATCCAGCTGAGCAGGTTTGCCCACAGGTCTCCATGTACATACAAATACAGTATGAGATGGTTGAATGCATCACAGTGGCTGGTCACTTGGTCTCCATAGTTGAACAAAGCCTTGCTTTTTTTTAGAGATTAATGTGGAACCAGTCCTTTTAACCTCTGCCGTTGCACTAAGCTCTTACTGGTACCTGTCCAAACACAAAGTGTTGAGTGCTGTCGCCTAATATAACTGCTTGTTTTTTTTTGTTTTTCTGCATCTCTTTGATAATTCTGTATAGTATGCTTTGGACAGAGACCAATGTTTGACAGAATCATCATCCAAACCACCAGGTCAAATCTGCATATGCATACAGCGTGTGGTTCAAAGGGGAGCTGACTCAGTAAGGGGCTGCGCTGCTTGGCTTCAGTCCCTTGCTTCCCATGGTACACAGATGATCAGCACAGTGCTGTCGTAACCTGCAGGACAACCCATAAATAAAACATAACCACCGTATTAGTGCTTAAAGACATCTTTTCATTTCCATTAGTAGGTATACTGAAGTTTATATGCATATGACACAACAAAAGATTAATAAAAATTTCTGTGTGCTTTAAAGCTTTTTATCACACTGGCACATGCATAAGCATACAAGCAATTATGCTGTACAACCCCCCAGACACACACACACACACACAACTGAGCCCCTTCAATATTTTCTCAGAGAAACCCTGAGGCATGAATGATGTATATTTTCAATAGTTTTTTATTAATATGTGCTGATACAAGGTCGCTGTGACCTGCGATGACGCAAACACTCACAGAATATCATCCCCTTTGGCCCAGACAGCTGTCAAAGCAATGACCGTGAGAAAAATAAAATCAAATAAAATATATGAACATCATTTCTCAAAGAAAACAGAATCAAGGTGTTGTATTTACCTCAGTTCACAAATGTCTCAGTCGTACATGATAAATTATCAATTTTATAGAAAAAAAAAAAATCACAGAAAGCTCTGGGAATGGTGTTATATGTAGAACCCCACATGGCACAATGTCAGTACTCGTTGTTTCTACCAGTGCCTACAGCCTGCTATGTTTAACCTCTAGCACCCAATAATTTATTCCCATTTCAAGGATGTCCAATACTGACCAGGTTCTACTGTACTGAGCTACTTAATACAGCCTTTAGCTGATACTCAGAATCTGTTTTATACCTGCTATGGCCAGATATTCTACCTCTGATGATGGACATAGACACATCTGAGGCAGCGTTTTCTGGCCTGTGCCATGGACGATCATAGGATGGAGATCACGCCAGCCATGGACAGGCACATACATGCACAATTCAGCTCTTCCCCACTCTCTGAACCCAGTGGTGGAAAAAATAAAAATAAATCATGCCTACAGATTCAGCCAGCTCCTGCTGCATGTGGGTGGATGTTAACAAGTAAACAGCAGATCCATGCCTTTCTCCATTTCATTGTATAAAACTACCTAACCTTACTGAAGATGTGTATTGTATATATGTCTGTCTGTGTGTCAAAAGATATGTTTTGATTTTTGACCTCAGCGCCTCTATGTAGAATGGGCCTCACAGGTTAAGCATTTCGCATTTAGAGAACATCATTCTACCCCTTGTTGGTCCCACCCTGTGCATCAAAGATGGCTGCTGGCCTGAATTGCTGGCACAGCTCCACAGACACATATTCAACACATACTGTAGGAGAAACAGCACAATCCTCATCCCTGGATTTTGGCTATACCCTTAGATATTGTTAAAACTACTCTAAAAGCACTCTATAGCAGTCATGTGGACACGTAACAAGAGACCAATAACAAAATAGTACTACTTTATCATTGTTTACATTTGCTTTTTAAAAATCTCTATAGGAAAATCCTGTCGCATTTGTTAGCACTCTAAAAATCTTGATTTAATTGGCTGATGCGGCAGTGGATTCATTTTCACATTTTTTTTCTTTTTTTTTTTAAGGAAGCATCCATCAGAACAAACAACAATCACATCATCTTTCTTCCTCTCAAGGCGTATTTGCTTTATTCTGTGAACAAACTTGGGATCTGAAATGCCAGCTTGATCAATTTAAACAATAAAGAGATAACCTCTGGACTGCAAACCACCAACAGAAGGCCCTCTGAAACAAAGTAGCACATCCATCTCGTTATCTACAGATCCAACCCTGCACAGCCTCACTGCTAAACCCCCTCCCCAGCCATTCCCCCTCTCCCACTGCCGATGGCTATGAACTTGTGACATCTGTGACATCTCTGCTGATGTTGTCCCCGTTCTGTCCCCTCTTGGGCCCATCTTTGCAGACATTATGACCCTCTGCTCCTCTGCTGCTGTTGAACTCACACACCAGTATACTGCCTTGCAACCGCTCTCCTGGTGTGATATGCGCCACACAAATCACTGGTAAGAAAAAAAAAGGGTCATAAGCGTGTGTGAAAGGGTCAACTGCGAGTAAACGCATTGTTGGCCTGCTGGGACCTCTGCTGTCTAATGATAGACTTAACGATTCCACAGCTCACTCTGTGCTGACACTAAGCTGCAGGAGTGAGGCAGAACTATGTCCAAGGTTGGGTATCCCACCTTTTAAATGACTTCCCTCCTAACCACTGGAGCACATGCATGTCAGGCTTACTGGCGGCACAGAATAGGAATTGTATTTAATGTTTGCATGTAGAGAAAGACAGAAAGGGGGGGAGCAGAAACGAGAGTGAGGGCGAGTTCATTGCAGTAAATTAGTACCCACTGTGTTATTATTGTAATCAGAGGTTTGGAGGGCTTTGAATGGTGGAGAAACTCCCGTTGTGTAAGCCTCCGTCCAACAGCATGGGCCACAGACGTTCTACTGTATAATCACTATCATTTTCCACAGTACAGCACTCCTCTGTTTATTGAGATATTAATCTGGGATAAACAAAGCTTTTGACAAAACAAATTAACACACTCAAAGAAGTGCTGCACTAATGGAGTCCATTGAGATTGATATTAAAATGGGGATGAGATGGGGGAAGAGGGAGAAAAAGAAAAGGAGCGGGGAGGTGCTGGAAAAAAGAAGCAGGCCCAAGGTGACGCACATTCCTCCTCTCATGGGGAGTGTCTGTCTAAACAGTGTTTCTCCCTGGGGCGGGTCCCATCTGAGCAGTAGAGATCAGCATCAGCACATTATGTCAAATACAATGAAGGAGAGATGGAGTTAATGATGATGGTGATGAGAATGATGAGGATAAAGATGATGATGGTCGTCTTGTGTTTCCCATTAACACTTCCACCCTGGAGTGAATTGTTTTATCTTCAGTCCTGCTTGTTAAAATACATTCAGTTGTCCTCAGTTGACCAGTGAGTGCTGCCTCGGTACGGTGCCCCACCACTGAGCCATAAGAGCCACGCTTCACATTGTCCAGCACTGCAGCAGAGCAGAATACATGTGCATATTGTCTTTTCATTTGTAAACACAGACAGCTCCCAGGGTCAGCTGCAAATCCAAGTCATGTACCATCAAACCAGTATTGCACACGTTCCCCCTATGGCTCAAGTGATGATACTAGGGCGTTCTGTCTGAGCCTCAACGTGCTCCACGGCCCATACAATATTACTTACACAAGTGATTTGAATAACAAGAACAAATGATGGCAAATCCTTGTAATCCCTCTCCCTTATCTGTCTTTAACCCTCTCTCTCTTTCAGCCCCAGGAGCCACAGCTAAAAGCTGTCCTTTGGGTTCTCTTAGAAGTTGGACAGTCAGGCTCTAGCCAAATGTCACACTGCAGTGGATGCATTCATTTTCTGCTCACGTTCTGTCCACACATTCCTCTCTTTTGCTAGTCGCAGGTTTACGAGGGAGACAGTCAAAAGAAAAAAAAGAAAGAAAAACAATGCCATGAATAAATCGATGTGAATAAATAGTCCAAAAACATACATAAAAACTGATAAATTAACCATAACAAATACCTATAAATACAGCGTAGAAGAAGGCAAACTCTCAGTTTTTTTTTAAAGGTCAGACAGATTTCATCTGGATGAAAGGAGCGTCACAAGCGCCTCTCTCTTGACAGCTAATTTTTCAAATGTATCGCTTGCATAAGGTGGCATATTGGAAACATGTTCCTCCCAATCGGTCAACCCTGCTTGTCATTTTCATGGTATATGGTTATCGCACGTCTCCCGAGGCAGTCTGATTTCTCCTGTCCTCCTCGTACCTGAACACCACGGCAAGAGCAACTTTGATTTGAGGCAGAGAAGTAAATGGCAGCTCTCTGAGATGAATATCCCCCTTGTCTGATGTGTGCATTCACAAAAAATAGTCTCTCAAATGTGTGTGCACATATAAAAGTCTGGTGCACAGCACGCACACAAACACTCACGCACGCACTGGACACTTAATACACACAACCAGCCGCTCAGACACATTCGTACTTACACACATGCACACAAACACATGCACACAGGAAATCAATGAATTGTCACATTAGGCTCTGGAGTAAAATGCTGAAACTATCTTTAAGAAACAGCAAAATGCAATATTCTCTGATAGCAAAACAAATGTCATTATCATACATGCTAAAACCCATGTTGTTAAAAGTATGTCATCTGGTTATATCGTCCAAATAATACAAGAACAAACCAAATCACTTTATGGATGCTGTCGTTCACCCACAATGCTTTATCGTGCCTGTGAGGCACAGTATGACATTTGACAACATCTATCTCGCTTTCCCCACACCTTCCACCCCCAATTCCTTCGGCAATTCCACCCTGGGAATGCCAAAGGTCAAACATTAACAACATATAACGGATTATATTACATAAAAATTGTGCCAGAATTTTTTTTTGTTTCATTTTTCATTTGTATAAATAAAATCTACTACACATTATAATCTGTTTGTCTCTCTGCCTTTCTCTCTCCATTGGATCACTAAGGATTTTTCACTGAATGGCACAGTGCTGGGGCACAAGAGCGAGAGAGTAAGAGATCAAGCAACGGGGGAGAGAGATAGAGTGTATCATTCAGGTCACAAAGTCCAAAACATTTTATTTTTTTCTTTTGTTGATTTGTTGCAGTACAAGAAGTAATTTTCATAGTATTTGTTACTTTTTGTTGCTTTTGATCATCTGGTGTCTCTATTTACATAGTAGGAATAAAGTAGATTTATGTGTGGTTCCTATGTACATGGTTATACCAATTGATCAACCAGTGCATTTGCGGCGTTTCCAGTCTTGCTTGTCACAACCACACAGAGGAAACAAGTCCACTTCAACTAGCTAGGCTCTAACAGCAAAGTACAGGGCGAGGGGGGCGACACTAGTCCGCTCTTGCAGCCCCCAAAAGATGCAGACCCAAAGTCAACAGATTGAATACTCTCTTCAAAACAACAGCAAGACAGTCATTTAACTTTTCAAATGCCTAAAGCAAACAACCAGAGAGAACAGTGGAGCGGATTGGCCAGTCTTATGGATGCAGGTTCTCCTGCTCTGGAAGGGTGGTGCAGCGCCTCCTCAGTCTCCGTCTCAGCCTCTACTCCACTTCTGTACATAGTCGTCGATTCACAGCAAGAGAAAATGAAGGCAACTACACTGAATCAGCTCCCACTGCCTGCTAGGAACAAAAGCTCTTGCTCCCTTTTACTTAGATGGCGTACTGTTTTCACTTCTGATGTTCCGTAATGAGCACTTCTGGATGAGTGAGCGTTTGTGTATGTGTGTTTGCTTTGTGAATGTTCTAGTTTCTGTTCTGGCTCAATAAAAGATATTTTTGGCAACAATGAAGAGCTTTCTGTGAGACATTTTTTAGGTTATAATAGTGTACTATATTCCCTGTCTCCACAGCTAACTACTCCTATCAAATGATGACTCAAAAAGACCTATGGATGGTACGAAAAGGAAATGAGATAAAATATAAAATGATATTCCCATCTCCGGAGGCAGGTCTGAAGAGAAATTACATAAAAAACTTTAACAAAGTTTTAAAGTTTTGAAATATCTGAAGGTAAAGGGGGTGGATCGGTACATTCAGAGTGCTGGACTTGGCCTTAGGGTACCAAAGGAACAGGGGAGGACTGGGGTTGGAAGAGCCGATGTATGCTCTACTGAAAAACACCCATCACTCATCTCCATAAGACGGGGGAGGGTTAAAGATAATGGCTGATTCTGCAGAGTCAGCCACGACTCCCCCTGAAGGTCACTCTGTTTGCTCATCTGTTAGTTAAATAAAAGTCAAGAGAAAGAAAGGCAACCAAACAAGCAGAAAGTGGAGAGACGCAAGAACGAGGCGGGCTAGGAGGTGGCTCTGGCCATCACATTAGTCCCCAACTTCCTCCTTCAGGCTCCAGTCACAGGCTGGTGACCAGCTGCATCTGTCCGTCTCCCTCGTTGTGGGCAGGCTCCTGAACCTGGTGTCCCTCCCCACTCGGCCTCCGGGGTGGGGCCTGGTAGAAGGTCTGCATGGGGGCCCCACGAGAGCCTAGGGCAGGCCTCCCTGAGCTGTAGTACAGCTCCTCAGGGGGCTGGGCTGAACGAGGCACAACCTCCAGGGGCTCAGGACTGCTGTCAGGGTAGGGTGAGTCTCGCAGATTAGTGATGCTGGTGTACAGGGAGTCACGGGCAGGGGAGTCTGGTGCTCTGTTGCCTCCCTGCCCGCCGGCACTCTGGCCACTGTGGCCACTGTGGCCCAGGCTTTCGGTGAGGTCGGCCGTGTAGCTCTCTGACTCCTCTGGATCACTTTGGTAGAGGACCGACTGGGCACGCTGCAACAGCAGGGGCTCCTCCAGGGCTTTATAAAGCAGCTCCACATCCTGAGGGGTCCGCTGTCTGCCATCTCTCAGAAAGTCCTCGTCTTCATCCATGCCTACAGATGGTTCTGGCCCGGCCCCTGTTGTCCCCCGACCAACCCCACCATGAGGACGTCCCCTGGCCAGGCTGCCACACATCCTGTCACCTGCATCACCTGCACCTCCTCCACTTCCACCTCCAACACCACCTCTCAGGTTGTTGTGCACAAGCTCAGAGATGATCATTTTCTCGAAGGCTGCGGCATCAGAGAGGTTTCGTCGGATGCCTCCACCTCCCAGTGTCTCTGAGCTGCGGGGATTGAGGAGGGGCGGGGGGCTGTCTCCACCCCCACTACCAAGGAAGTCACAGCTGCCTCCACCCCCTGGGCCACTGCGCAGGGAGTAGCTGTTGTTGAAGTTACCATTCAAGGGCAGAGTTTCCATCCCACAGGGGTCGCGGGCCTTAGATAACGTACTCTCTAGACCCAAACACAAACAGAAGGGAGACAGAAAACAGAAAGTTTTGGCATTATTATCATACAGATTGAAGTGTCAGTAAGAGAAGGAGAATAAATATCAGATAGTAAAATGTAAGCTGAAGTAGTTTACAGTAATGTGAAGTACGGTAAATTACACTTACTTGGGTCACGGAACGTTCCTGTGCGTACCAGAGAAAGTCATGTGGAGTGAATAAAATGAAAGACACTAGTCAGTAAGTGTTCTTTAATGATGCAACATTAACTTGATGCATTTGTTTTTAACACATTTCAAAAGGGAACCATTAAAGGAATAAATCCTTGTCCATCCACTCCTTTTCTTTTCTCTGCGTCTCTCTCATCCAACCTTCCAACTCTTACCACATTCACAACACATTAATTCTGATTTATGCAGACTTACTCCTGTTTGTTTGACATCATATTCCTCCAACATTTATATCTAAGCCACAGATATTTATTTACCTCTGTCAGTGATACCTGGATACATGTATAATTCATACAAAACCTAAAAACAGCAGCAGTTTATTTTACGACTTCCCTTCAACACACCAAAGTTGTTCTGCTTTTTCTGCCAGATTACCGTCTCACAGCAAAAGCAAAAGCCACAGCTGCCCAAAAAGCGAGAAGTGTGTTCATTTTTTAAATTTAATGTCTAGAATGACTTTAATCAACGTTCTTCTTCAGCGGTGGTGTGGGTAATTAGACATTCTAATGAAGTGCTCTCCCTACTTCCTCTCCCACTCTCTTCTAAAAATGTCTTGGCTGCCAGGCCTGTGGCCATCAGGCTTGACGTATTGTGTGGAGAGGCTTTAAAATATTTAACAGAAACGCCGCCTTAAATTTCAGTCCTTAGATACTGGGCCTGATACTCTGCGGGTGCACACTCAGCCAACGACCAGCCACACACGCAGTCATAGTTCTCGCTTACCAAGTGAATATTGGTACTGTAGTGGAGCAATTACCAGAACATGTCTAATTCAGCAGTTATAGGCATCCAAAGAGTGGTGTGGGAATGCAGCAATGTGATAAAACAGCCATTAGACTGTTTAAAGAGCCCCACTCTGAGATAGAAGCCAATATATACACACACACAGGCACTTGTAATGAGCACTTACACCTGACCGACCTACACCCAGATGGACTGTCCCTGGCCAGCAAGCACTCTGATCCCTTATATGGCCATCAAGATTTAAGCCGACTACTTTGTCAGTCTGGGAACAGGAAAAATGTCCTCTAGATTTCTGGCAGTCACAGCTGTAGCTAAACTTCTAATCAATTTGTGGCTGTTCTCATAAAGATTCAAGATCTGACCAGATGGCTGGTTAGGCTGTAGGCACTGTTTGGCTCAGTTCTGCTCAGTCTAGTGAATCCGTCTGACAGCTACATAGTCTGAAAAAACAACACACAAATAGGCTCACAGACACACACACACACACACACACACATGTGCAAGCACGCAGATACAGTAGTGAGTTTGTGTGACAGAGTAACGGACAAAAGGACAGCAAGCGGAGCGCATGTTGTGAATACACACATATGCTGACAATATGGCACAAAAAAGACCGGAGCATTTATGAGAAGCTAACCGGTAGAGTTGAAGACACCAGGTGAGGGTGGAGTGAAGCTCTCAGCCAGCAGAGTGTTGTAAGGAGAGGTACCAGTACGAGTCTGTAACACAGGGTTCGTCAGAAGGTGGTTTCCCATGGTCGCTGCAAGACACAAACATTTAAGAAATGAACATGAACATAAACAGCCTCTTATTTTTGCCTCAAACGTATGCAAAGCGAGCACGAGCAGAAACACTTCACAATAGGTGTAACGTTTTGAAATTCACGTTTCCGGACTCAGTAATAACATCTGGAATCATAAAAATATTTACCGTTTATTCAGATGGGGCTATTTTTGTTATGCCGGTGTTTTATGGAGTAATGCATTTCACAGTGTTCTCCTCAGTGTTTATGCCTGATGATTGTAACCTTTGAGTAAGAATACAATTGCAGGGGAAAGGTACTGTTTGGAGCACTGCCATTCTTTTTTTTCTTTCTGTGACTCCTGACAATGTAGTCAGATGGGGGAGAACAGTAATGCATGCCATTATGTAGTCTAGGGGTGCAGCCATTGAAACACAGTTAATTTTCCAGTGAAATGTGAATGCCACTACAAGACAAATATAATTCAAAGAAATGGCGCACTGAGAATGTTGTATAACGCCCATGTATGGCTCCAGCCTGAGGCAACTCAAACGAAATGCCATGAAATTAAAAATAGGACAGCATGACGGAGAGTAGTCCAAGGCAAAGTGCAACCTTCAGGTCTCACGCTTACCGTTCATCACACAGCAAGAGAGCAGGGAATTCTAAAAAAAAATAAAAAATATGCGCTCTCACACAGCTATTTATTTGTCTCCCCTCCTCTTTCACTTCCCCTGTCCATCTTTCTGGCATGCCACACAAACCCCGTTCCCTCCATTCTCTGGCTCGTTCTGCTGTTTCTTGACTCAACCACATTTTCTTAGTTCCTCATGCCAGAATTTTTTTTTGTACAAACAACACCAAATTAGTTGGGATTAGCTGCCTATGTGTACCTCATAGGAATATCCTGTAGAAAATTAAAGGAACTGGCTTTAAGTGAGGAGAGGAAGTAGGGCAATGAGAGCCTGTGTGTGTGTGTGTGTGTGTGTGTGTGTGTGTGTGTGTGTGTGTGTGTGTGTGTGTGTGTGTGTGTGTGTGTATAATGCAGGCCTCATCTTCTGGACACAATACTATTGTCAGGAAGAGATTGTGGTACATAAAGAAGTGAAGTGGAGAAATCAAAGAGATCAGAGATGCCAGCGATAACAACGCAGCATCTCTTCTACAGATTCAGCCTCTTTAATTACTCCTCCATGATAGTGCCTCTCCCCACATAACCCTCTTTTCCTCTAACTCCCTCCTGCACTCCCCTTTGTCTTTCACTTTCTGCCAACTGACAAACTTTTCTCAGAAGCCCAGAAAATAAAGGCTTCACAGCACAGCTGCTTGTGTTTGACAGCGCAACATGGAATGATCCACATTGTGTCTCCACGAGGCCTGGTGATTGCTCTATCGTGACGAAAAGCTCCGGAAACCAACCCGTCCGACCACACACACATGTACATACATACATACATACATACACACGCACACACCCCTCATCCATCCAGCTCACTTGTAGCACCCTTCTTCCTCACCCCCTGCCTTGCTTCTGTCACTCTACTCAATTAGAATAATTACCCCCTGTTCGCTCACACGCTAATCAGTTCATTAAAAAGAAAATGGATGAAATTAGCATAGAGAGTGACGGCTGATTTAGCAACTGCCTCTGTGTCATCATCAACAGCCCCCCTTACCCTCCTCCCTCCAAAATCCAGAACCTGAACCCTGATCGTGTCCATGCCCCTCATGGATGTGGTGGTGGTGGTGACACCTGAGACAATTAGTGACTACACAAACATTTCTGACTTCTTCAGGTCTTAAATAATTGATAGTGGGCTGTGTGGAGTTCAGAGGGGATGCATGTGTCACTGCATTCAGGAAAAGGAAAAAATGTGTGTTTGGATATGATTGATTTCACACAACTATAAAAAAGGTTGAGAGGAGTTTAAACTGGGGATGGCACTCTCAGGTTAACTTATTGTACATTACTATTACAATAATTTGCTTTAATAATCAGTTCACAGCACAAGCATTTTTATGATATATCACTAGATACATTAATGATTTCTGTGGAAAACAAAACATAATGCAACACAAGTGCCAGATTTATTGTGATATTAATTATTATTAAGATATTTTTTTTTGTAAAAGTACAAAATAAAATGAAGACAGCAAAAGACAAATTGCAAGAACTGGTTGATTATTACTGTTGGTTATCAACAGCCGAGAGAGAATTATGCTCACAGATTTACTTGTAATTGATGCAGTGGTGGAATTTACAGTAACTACTTAAAAATTAATCAACTATTGCATTTGACTATTGTACAGTTTTGAGGTACTTGCACATTACATAAGTATTTCCATTTAATGCTACTTTATACTTCTAGTCCACAAAACTTTGGAAGCCAATAATCGGATTACTAATACAAAAAATATAAATCAACAAAAGAAATTATGATGTACTATTACGGATTAAGCCATCATTATATAAAGAAGTTGATTAGCTCCTCTTTTACCAGCTGCATTACCAAGTGCTTATAGATTAATGTATTAATAATTATAATCCAGTTATATATTTTATATTATTCTGAAATGGGCCATTCTGCATAATGAGTACTTTTACTTTTGGTACTTTAAATATATTTTGATGCTAAGGCTTACATACACTTAAGTTGTACTTGTAACAGAATATTTCTACACTGTGTATTTTAGTAACAGATTTTTCTACCACTAGGTACAACCCCACATTTATTGTCAG